>NW_006434825.1:14654090-14677589 GCF_000325575.1 Pteropus alecto
CTTTGAGTTTTTGTCTTGTTCGTTTGTTGCTTCCAGTTTTATATCCTGCATTTAAGTGAAATCAAATGGTTTGCAACTTTTTCTACCTGACTTATTTTGCTTGGCATGATAATCTCAAGATCCATCCATGTTGTCACCAATGGCAGAATTTCATCTTTTCTTATGGCTGAATAATATTCCATTGTAGTGAGCACTTTCTGTGTGAATGCTGAGCTCTGAGGGACAGGAATCGAGAGTACCAAATCAACTATTCTGCCAAAACCTTCAATTCCAGGCAGATAAATCTGTTTACTGGCCTCCAAATGGGCCTTCTATATTTTTCTTATACCTTTGCTCATGACTCTTACTGTTTTTAAATAACTTGTACTTCCTAAACATCTGTCTGAATCTTCCTGCTGTCTCCTCCATGATGATTTCCTTAACACAGTTACAATGTGGAAGTTTTATGTGTTATATTCTTTTCCATTTAATTATATCACTAACTCATTCAGTTTGGTGCCCACTGTAAAGCCTAGACTCTTTGCTTATATCCTTCTTCACTTTTTTTTTTTTTAATCTTCGTCGGTTATTTTCCTCTATACAGGAAATGTTGCCATTGTTCTTATTATATTTATCCTGCTCCCTCTCCCTACAACTTTGTATCATAGGAATTCTGAGAAATATTTAATGCTGTTACAATCAATATAAAATAACATTTATTGTGCACATACATTTATTGGATAATAGCAAGTGTTTTTTAAGCTCATACTAGGACCAAGCATTATTCTAATACCTTTATGTATATTTAATATATTTAATCTTCACAGTAGCTGTTATAAATATAAAATATTTTTATATCTCCATTTTACAAATGAGGACATTGAGGCACAGACAAGTAACTTACCAAAAGTTGTACAGCTATTGAAATATAATCAGTTAATGCAAGCAGTTTTGACATAAGTTCATACCAATAACCATTTTTTAATACTGTGCTGCAAAAAAAAAACAAAAAAAACCCAAGTTGTATATATACGAGCAGACCAGTAGGTACTTATACCTAATACTAAGTACCTAAGTTATGCAATATTACATGTAAAATGAGAAGTTGTAGTCAGGGAATATAGAATTTGGAGAGTATGATGACACATAATTAGCAAGTGGCCAGCGTTATAAAAATCAAACGTTAATAAGAATATTATTTATGGAGCATCTACTATATGTGCCAAGAATATAAACTGGGTACTTTACATGTATTATCTCATTGAAACTTTACAATAACACTATCAAGTAATTGCTCTCATACCTATTTTATAGATGAGGAAAAAGAATCTCAAATAAATAACTTGCCCAAAAGTTACTAAGCTGGGAAATGGCAGAGCTGAGGTTGGAATCTGGGCATGTCTGCTCTGTTTTCTTTTCATCATGCTGTGCTACCTCTGATGATAGTGTGTCCTGGCAGAAGGGCAAGACACAGGCAAGCAAGCTATTGTTAGAATATAGTTAGAGCTGGGCTTAATTTGGAAGATAGTACTGTGATGATGCTACTTTTCTCTTCAAATTAGAATCTGAGGAAGGTATAAAGCCAATATTCTGGAATAAAACCAGTAAAAGCAGTATTCGTTGTTGCTAAATTATTACCTTGTGATCCTGGCTAAGCGTCTTTCCCTTTTTGTGCTTCTGGTCTATCTTCTATAACGTATATGTGGTTAATAGACATCTATTTAAACCCAAAGATGTTTTATGATGTTAGCAGTTGTGTTCAGGCTCTGGAAGTAAGTACCACGTAAATACTCGTTTTTATTTCTTAGTCTGAACACTGACATTTGACATCACCATGTTTTCCTTTATAGCATCACACTTTTACATTGCTATGTATTTTTTTTCTTTTGACACTGACAAAGAGATTTGTTCATAGAGAACCGACTCTGAAGATGGCAACTCTTCATTGTATCTCAGTGGCTTAGGCTCCACATCAGGTTTCTTCTCTGTCTTTAATTAAACTTGTTTTTTTTCAGTGTTGTAGCTGGGAGCACTGTGTTGACACAACTCACTCATGTACAGAACAGATTAAAATGTCAGTGTTCTAATGTTCTCATCTGTGGGAAAAAGAAAATATTTGGGATATTTTATTTATAACTTTTAAAAGACTCCTCTGTAGAGAAAGATTGCTTGTAGGATGGAAAACCATTTGACAGTTAAAGAGACAGGACTCTATTATTAGTCTAACAAAAAGACGGGGGAGGGGAATGGTGGGTAATATGAAAGCTTGCTAAAACACTTTTCTAGGGATTTAGAACACATCTTTCTCTCTGTTTCCTTCTTAATTTTCACTTAATTGTATCATTTAATTCCCTAGTGCTCTGCTTAATCCTTCCAAATGCTGTGTATGCAGAATATTGACAGTTTCCGCAAAAGGCAGTTAGTCAGTCATTACAGTAAACACATATATTATGTGGAAGAGGACTACTAGTCAAGGGAAATGGAATTGGTATATTGAGCCTTTAACCTTCAAATCATAAGTCTGACTATATCTGTTTTTACAATGGAGTCATTAATATTTGCTAGCTATTTATCGAATAGGCCAGTAAATTCATCATGCCACAGCTTGAGACCCTTTTCTGTCTATCGGGCATTCACAAGGTATAAGCTACATCAGTTAACATCAGGTGCCATGCAAATTTTAGAATTCATAGTAAAAAGATAGATTTGCTGCCAATTCATAAGGTAGGGACTTAATAAGAGAAGCTAAGACTTATGGGACACTTATAGTGTATCCGTAGTATTTGTAAATATCTATATGTATTGATGTATTGACTGTCTAATCCTCACAGCTCTTTGAATAGGTAATATTATCTTCATTGGGCAGATGGGAAACCAAAGCCTGTAAATGTAAAGTATCTTGCCCAAGACAACACAGGAAATAAAGAAGTTGGATTTGAATCTGTGGATTCTAGTTCTGTAGCCTATTCTATTAGAGAGTTTCTGAAAGTTTGTTAACTTTTTATATTGTACAGTCTGGGAGCTTTTACTCTCTGGTGATATTGTTAAACCAACATTTAGTATTGAGTAGATAAAGGTAAAATTTAAATGACAAAGCAAATCCCTTCTTATGTTCATGTGGTAGGTGGTGGCCAGGCAAAATTTCTGGTCTTCTTTAGGTATATCATAACTGGCAAAGGAATTATGAATTTTCCTAGTTTGCCCACATGAAAGCAAAAGGTAGCTTTCCAGAAAGGCAGACATTAGCATTCCAAGTGGCCACTCTCTACTCCTGGTTTTGGAAATTAGCTGTCCTCTCGCAGAGAGCATCTGCCTTTCAGCCTTATTTAGAAATTTGCTTGATTTGAGTTGTCCCCTGGGTTAACAGCTGTGGAATCTATATTTCTAAGGCATTCTCCCTTCTATGTAAATTACAGATGTTCTCTAATGCCCTTTTGGGCTGCTTTTGGAAAAAAGAAAGATGAAAAGTCTTTTTCTTCTTAAAGGGACCTATCCTAGGTTTTAAGTAGGAAGAAATACATTTACTGAGTTTTTTCCCTTTATACTTCCCTTCAATCTTTGAAACTACTCTCCACAGCCCTGCTGCTATGAGATCAATTTATTGGCAAGGGTTATTCAAACATGAGCAGAATTTGTGTCCTCTTTGGATTAAAGCACGAAAGCCAACAATAACATTTTTTTGTGTGGGAACTGGTGCGCTATACCCAAATCAGACTACACTTGGTGGTCTGTAATTTATTCCAAATTAAAAACATGCATTTGAGGGGAAAGAGGGTCTTTTCCCAGGTTTTTGTTTGTTTTTACTTTTTGTTACTTTTTTTAACCTGTTGTTTTTGAATGGATGTCGTTTTAGAGGTACATTTTTTTCTTCTTGATTTGGGGGTGGGAGGGTCAGGTACTTAAAATGAGATGTATAATAGAATTCTTTTTTTAAAATTAACATTTATATTAAGATATAACATAAACAGTTAAGTAAACAAATCTGAAATGTAAAGCTTAATGAATTTTTATGTGTATATATAACTCCTTTCTTTTCCACTTCCATTTTATTTAACTTTTACTTTTGTTATTCCCTTTGGCTGGAGGGAATAAATCACATAATCTTGATGACTGCTATATTTAGTTTAGATTATTGGGTTTCAAACTCATTTGGATCTCTAGTATTGTGTGGCAGTTCTCCCTGTTTCCAATTCAGCTTTCCTCTTCCATTTTTCAACAATTATTTAAAACATTTATCACTATCCTAAAGGCTTTTTTCTTATGGTTTCTGTATTACCTTTTAGCATGTGACCTTACCTCTTACTTCACCAAGAAAGTGGAGGCAATCAGAAGGGAACTCTCTTATCTCCTACTAGCCCCCTATTGATCCCCTGTATTTAGAAACCTACCCTTCTCTGTCCTTCCTGTCTATAGCTATACTTTCATCTGCTTCTACTTTCTCAGTCATTGACCTTATCAGTTTAGCTTCTCTATTGACTTCTTTTCAGTATATATGCATGATTGAGACTTCATAATTAAAGCAAAAACAAAAAATGAACAAAGATAATACAAAGTTTACCTTTGACCTTGAACCACCCTCTAGTGACTACCCAACTTTTCTCCTTTACCTCATGGTCAAGCTTCTTGACTTTTCTGATTCCACTTCCTGATCTCTCATTTGCTCTTTTTCAACTGTAGAATAGATTTTCATCTCTTTCTCCGCCGAAACTGCTTCTGCCCAAATCACCAGTGCCTTTAGCCAAGTCCAGTATATATACCTTTTAGCCCTTTTTGAAATTCCTTCTTTGATGTTATTTTCTCTGATTTTTCCTTTTTTCTCTGTAATCCCTTCTCAGACTCCTTCGTGAACTCCAGTTACTCCGCTCATTCCTTAAACGTAGGCTTTTCCCAAGATTTTGTTTTTATCTGGCTTGGCTTCTATTTTATGTATTTTGTGGGCAATCTGGTCCACATGTACAAGGTTTTAGTTTTTGCCTATACCTCTTATATCCTGATACTAATTGACTTTATTGCAAACCTTTCTCTTGATCTTCACGTTTCTACCTGACAATTGTATTTGGATGTGTTGTAGGCACATACAAGAAACTGATATTATCTTACCTCAGCATGTGTCTTCCTCAAACTAAACTTGGTTCCTTTGTTGTATTCCCTATTTCTCTAACTTAGTAGCACCATCTACATCCATTTTTAACTCAAAAGCTATTTTTTTAAAAAATGCCAGGCACTAAATGCTAGAGTGCAGCACTACAAAGACATTATGAGATGAGGTCCCTACCCTCAATCACAGAGACTAACAAGGAAGACAGACACAGGAACAGAGAATTATAGTACATTGTATATGGTAACTACGATGACAGAGGTGTGCACCATATGCATTTGTAACACGAAAAGGGATATAGGACTCAAATTGTGGATTCAGGAAAAGTTTCTTGGAGAAAGCGATGGCTGAGTGAAGTCTTCAGAAGTTGGAGCTTGCCATGACTCCTCCATGTCCCTTTCCTTTCTCCTCTATTATTAGCTGAGTCCCATTAATTCTAGACTCTTAATATCTCCCAAATTTGCCCCATCTTTTGTATCACATCAGCTATAGGCATCTTTAGTTTATAGCAGCAATCTCCTAATGTCCTTCTTTTCTCCATTCTCAGTATTCTCCTACACCTGCAACTGATTATTCACATTGATACTATAGTAAATCTTTATTTAAAAAAACTAAAGTGATCATGTCCTTCACAGGATCAAATGTAAAATAATATCTCACTATCATCACAATAGCACATTTTACTTATCCATTCATCAGTTGATGGACATTTGAGTGCTTTCTACTTTTTGGCTATTATAATGGTACTGCTATGAACATTCACGTAAAAAGTTTTCTGTGGACATATATTTTCATATGAAGAGATATATATATATATATACACACACATACACACATACACTCAGGAGTGGGATTGCTGGGTCATGCGTCCTTTCAGGAAATGCCAGTCTATTTTCCAAAGCAGCTGCCTCATTTTAAATTCCCACCAGCAATATATAAGGGTTCCAGTTATATCACATTCTTGCCAACACTTATTATTTTTCATTTTTTATTTAATACTAACCAATGACACTAATACTAATGGATGTGAAGTCATATCTCATGGTAGTTTTGATTTGCATTTGCATGATAGATAAGGATGTTGAGCATCTTTTTGTGTGCTTGTTTGCCATTTGTATATCTTCTTTAGAGAAATGTCTATTCAGCTACCATTTTTAAAAATAGAATTATTTATTTTTTTTATTGAGTTATAAGTGCTCTTTTATATATTCTAGATACAAGTCCTTTATCAGATACATGATTTGCAAATATTTTTCTCTCCTGTGGGATTTTTTTTTTCACTTGATTGTGTCTTATTTTGAAGTTTAATTTTTAGGTTATATTTAAAAATTAAATGGAGTAAGTTACATAAAACTAAGAACTAGAAAAATCTTTCCCATTTTTTTTTTATCTTTAGGTCAGAGAGCAAGAATGTGAAGTAGTGAAGTTAAATTAACCTGAATTGCACTAATGCGTACTACTAGTCTGACAGATACAAACCCACACAAACAAACACATATTGCATACACATAGTTTCCTAAGGCAATAGTATCAAATCACCATAAACTCAATGGCTTAAAATAACAATAGTCTGAAATCAAGGTGTTGTGGGGCCCTACTCTCTATGAAGTCTCTAGGGGAGACTCCTTGTCTCTTCCAGCTTCTAGTGGTGCTAGACATTCTTTGGTTTGTGGCTGCATGACTTCAATCTCTGCCTCCATCTTCATATTGTCTTCTCTGTATATCTCATTTCCCTCTGCCTTTCTCTTATAAGGACACTTGTCACTGGATTTAGGAGCCACCTGGATTATTCAGGATGATCTTATCTAGAGATTCCTTACTTAGTTATATAGTGTTCATGGCAAAGGTCACACACAAACATTATTTTTTAATTGTCTAGTCCTTCCTTTAATTTTGTCAGTTTTTCCTCCTGTATTTTGTGGCTCTGTTGTTAGGAACACATATGTTTATAATTGTTAAATCGTTCTGATGGCTTGACTTTTTTTAGCATTATAAAATGTTTCTTTTCATTTCCAGTAATATTTTTTGTTTCAAAGACAATTTTGTCTAATATTAATATATAGCCACTCCAGCTTTATCTTTTCTCTGTGAATGATATATCTTTTTCCATCCCTTCACTTTTAAGCAATTTAAAGTGTATCTCCTATAGAGAGCATATAACTTGATTTTTTAAAAAATTCTAACAATCTCTGCATTGTCATGATTTATAATAGTACTATTGCGTTGTAAATGTTTACTTGTGCTTCATTGTCTAAGTAAACTCCCCAAATACAGTGATGCTCATGGAAGCTTCATACTGAGTACTTTCTGAATGTCTTCTTCTTCCTGTCCTTATTCTAGCATTTTTAATTCTACCATTGTTATAGGCTAAAGCCAACGTGCCTTGAATCATATTGTCTGATTAGACCAAAAATAAATAAATAAATAAGTTATCAAATTAGCTTTGAAACCAGAGTATTCAGTGTTAGTGTTTGTTGGGTCACACTCCTTTGAATCACTTTATGATTCATAAAGTGTAGCATATGTATAAGAATTAAGCCAGACTTTTTTCCCTTTAGCAGAAATCTCTTCTAACTCCAACAATGTTAAAGTTAGAGTTATGGCTTTGGAGTTGCCAAGAATAACTTCACATGGATAATTACCCAGATTGAGTAACAGAGCAAAAGAACATAATTTATTTCCACACTGTGGTAATAATAAAACTGTTACTAATTTTGGAGCTCCACATTATTTCCATAGTTGGATATGTCTTAATAAGGGAGTGGCTTCCTCTCACTTCAAGTCGCACCAAGAAACTTGCTTCTGCATGAAGGGGTTTAACTTATTTTCTAAGCTAAGTGACTTTTCAACACAGGATGTTTAGGAGCTTTCTTTTTTTTTATCTTTTTTTTTTTTTCAGTCTACAATCTAGAATATGTTAAGAAGGTAAAGTTTAGATTTTCTGCTTTTGTTGATTTATTGCTTTACAACCTAAACTATAGCTAGGAGCAAGCTATTTCTCAATTCTCTTTTCCATCCTATACTCTGAAAATTATAATTATAGATACTATAACTATGAGGTAGCTTCAATGTTATATCCTGCGTTTTCAAAATTGAAGATTTTGGGGGGTGGAGTGGGGAAAAGGTACTAGAAAAGAAGAGTAAAAATGTAATTAAAAAATTTTGTAACCCACACTTCTATGTAGTGACATTTAAAAATAAAACTAGAAAAGGGTTTCTGGGTGATATTTCTAGGTTTCTAATTTTTTGTTGAAAATATTCAATATTCCATCAGTTCTTTTGCATTTCTTAAATAAAAGGCACCAGAGAGTTCAACTTTTGACCCTTGAGAATGTTTATGGCTTAGTCATATTTTACCCTCAAATTTAATTGTTTGGTCTGTATTCACTGGAATTTTAAAGCAAAATTAAAAAGCACTGAACACTAAACAGTTATGTCGAAAAGCTATTTAGCTTAAGGGAGAAAATTTAAATCTCCTGGTAATCACTTTCTTTGTCATGTCCTGATAATGATTTATCTTATTCAGGTAGAATATGGTAGCTAACACATGATCTCTTAACAATTTATTTGTTCAGCACCCCCTAATCATCTTTAATAGTTTTATTTCAATTATATATTCACAATGAGAATGCCTCCCAAAAGGTTTTCGTTCCAAACTACTATCACGTCCCATTGGAGACCAGAAGACATTACTGACTACATGTTAGCTGATATCTGTTTCTTATCTGCTATCTTTTTTATATCACATGTCAATGTCTACAGTGAAAGGAACTAGAAGTCACCTAATTGATAAGATACTCTTAATTTTCTGCCTTCTCTCTCTACATATATTATTGAGGTATAATTTTTAAATAATGAAATACATTTTATTTTATTAAACAAGTTATACAAACATTTTGCTATTTTTTAAATTTAAAATTATTTTTATTTAAATTATTTTGTTAAACTTACACAAATTTTAATTGTATACAAATGTAAACACTAACACATTTTAGGTACAGAATACTTACATCATCTTAGAAAATTCCCTCTTGCCATTATTCTGTCAGCGATGAGGTGCATTTCAGTTTCAAACCCTATCTGAATGCCTACTTTCTTGGATCACTGCTGGTACCAACTGTCCCAGGCTGGATCCCCCAGGATTTAGACTCTAAAAGGGATCTTAGTTTGTAGAATGTCTATTAAGGAGTGCCCTTGGGGGTCAACATTTGTGGAAAGCAGGGGAAGAAAACAGAGCTGGGTAGTGGGAGAAGTCAAGCTGCAGGAGGGCCAAGCGCCAGCCTAGAATGACCCCATTGGCCTTGATTGACTTTATAGAGTTATCTGGAGTTGGGGCAAGGGAGTCAAGCCTTTCTAGTCTCATTTTGATTGGTCATTGGTTGCAGGCTGCCCTGAGAAGAGGCCCAGTCTTGGGGAATGTTACTCTGTGGCTGAGGCTACAGCAGAAAGGCCTGTAAGATGATGGCTGACTGCCTTCCCAGCAGTTGGGCAATAAGTCCTTCATGTAAGGGGAATCTGGAAAGTACCTCACATTGTCTCTCACATCATGGTTAAAGAAATTCAAGCTGCTTGAAAGCACAGATTTTTTAAATTCAAGTCTAGAAAGAGGAAACCAGAATTACAATAAAGAGAAATCTATAGCATTTGAATCCTAGAAAATTTATGATTACATGTACTTATTTATAACTCACCCTAATAATATTTTTTCAATATATTTTAGGATTTATTCAATCAAGAAATATTTGAGAGCCTATGTTAATGGAGACATTTTTCCTTCATTTTGGCCAACTACCAGTTAAACCCCCTTATATTTAGGAACTACTCTGTATGAGGCCAAGCTAGTGTACCACTATAGAAGCTAAAAATGCAAGGTGCTTATTTTCCCTGTTTTCTTGAAAGTGATGCAGGCCCATATCCTAAGCTCTGTCAAACAGACCTTTTGAATCAGACCTGGTGATGTAAATGACTAGAATTTTTTCTAAATGATGGGTTTTGACGGGACAAGCAGTGAGTAAGGTAACATCCACTTTCCAGAGACAGCAGTATTTCTATCGTTGGACTCCACTTCGCTGATATCAGTAATATAAACACCCAGAACCAAAGACAGTACTTTTCTCACCAAACTGGTTCTATGGCATGCTGCTTTGGGCTTTTTTTCTGACTGGGTAGTCTATCTTTTCAATTAACTGGGATTGGTGTCTGTTGCTTGTCCCCCCAAGTCCCTGACTAATATAGCCTACCCTCTACCAAATGTTCTAGACAATAGGATTATCATGGTGAAAAGAAAGATAAAGTCTAGTGGGGAGAGACTGATGGTGAGTAAAAGGACAAACAGACAATGCAAATCTAGGTGGTGTTAAGTTGTGTGAAGGAAATAAACAGGGGAGGTTGGAGATGGGGGGCAAGGAGACCTTAAAGAAGGCTAAGAAAGTAAAATGATTACCCTGAAATCAATTGGCTGAGAGGACTGAGTGAGTTGAGTAAAAGGGGGAGGAGTATAATGAGAAAGCGTTTTGCAGTCAGAGACAATAGCATTTACAAAGTGGCTGAGAATTAACTTGGCTTAACTATTTAAGGAACCCAAAGGAGCATAGTGGTTGTATCAGTTATATTTGTTTAGCTATTTAATAGAGTTTCTCTTTTTAAAGAAAAATATATTTTGATATGGAAACCTATGTTATAATTAATGTCTCTCCGATAACTCTCGGGCAATGTGTTTAGACCCAAAACTTGTCTGTTTGACTGCATTAGAGTTACCAGAAAAGTTTTCTATAAATACAGATTTCTGAGCCCCACCATAGAGAATCTAACCAGCCAAGTTTGTAATGTTATATGAGGCAACACTATCTACAAAGCAGTAGCTTACTTTAGTTTCAGACAAAACACATAGAAGTAACAGCTCTGATTATTACAAACAATGTGCATAGGCCATGCATGTAAGATTGGTCTATAACTCATGTAAGATTGGTTCATAAATCTTTTACCTGACTAGAAATAAAACAAGGAGAAATCAGTCTTTCATTAAATGTTGTCTTTTAATGTAGAGGTCTATGCTAGTTGATTGGGTAAAATGGTTTTTATTTGGTAGGCAAAAGTTTTTAATTTGGAAGTCTAGTTGGTATGTGTATCCTACAAGGTAAAAATCCTAGTCATTCTTAGTAAATCTGGTATTGAATAAAATCCCAGGTGCTAATAGACTGAATCCTAGTCTGAGGTTATTAGAAATAGCAAATGAAAGACTTTTTTATTATCTATAGGACATACTTTTTCTACAGAGTCTCCAAGGATACTGTGGATTAGCTTTCACTAATTTGAGGGGAAGCCCAGTCTAGCTTTTAATTAGATATAATACCAAATATATCCTACCAAAGGGTAAACCTAGTTAAAGAACTCTGAGGAGAAGGCAAGCTGTGTTTTAATTATGACACCATTGATGACTTGGAGTTCTTCTAGGTGAGGACCAATACATACAAATAGGAGCCATGCTATGCTTATTCTGATCACTATCAGATACTTTAGACAATTTTGTCTCCCTGAGTATAAAAATTTAGCCCCCAAAAAAGACCTATACAAAGTCGTATTCAAATGTGAGAGAATTGTTTTCAAATCCTGTGTGTGTCAAACTAGTGTCTAGTACATCTTCTCACGCTTCACTCCTGAGCTGGCAGTAAACATGGCACTTCATGAAGCATCACTTTCCCTAGATACTCATTATTTAAGACCTTATTTTCAAATGGAAACAAATACAGGTATTTTCTGGAGTGAGGAAAATATTTTCACAAAAGTGCTTTGATAATATGTAATGATTTATTATTGTTCTAAATGATTTAGTAAACATTTTTAAATTTTCTCAGTTTTAATTTCCATTATTACAAATATAAATTGTTATTACCACATAAACAAACTCTATGGAGTCCTCAATAATTTTAAGAGCATAAAGGAGGTCCTGAGACCTCCTTTGAGAACCACTGGACTAGGTAAAAGACTAGTTCCCCGCAACATAGCTGACATTTAAATATATCGTTACAACCTTTTCCATGGAAGATACTTACAGCTTGTTGTTTCAGTTTGATTTTTATTCCATATTTTCTTTCACTTTTCAAAAAGTTTAAATAAAGCAAAGAACTGAATAGGAAATAGAAAATGAGTAAGGTAGGGAATAAGCACTTCTGTTATAAGGAGATAATTGAAAGTATAAGGAAATGTCAAAGCATATCTATTGTTTCTATGATTCCGACTTTAAGGAGTAATTTCTGATATATTTTAAGCCTAGGTAAACTATATTTTAAATATATCAGTGTTTTATTTTAAAAAAACCATTTACTTCATTTTTAATGAAACAATGTTTTTTGTAATTAATGTTGATTTTTTTAAAAAATAACATTTCACATTTTTATTAGAAGTCATGAGGAAAATGCTTTCATTTATATTTGTTTTGCTTCTAAGCCTTCAGGAATGGTTTTGCATATCCTTCAAAAGTAATATAGTTAAACTGATAATGTTAAATCGTTTTCAGATTTTTTGATATTAAAAAAAGTTGCTTTTAAAAAGGACTCCCAATTCTTTTTCTCTGCAAGAATTTTAAAAATGTAATTGTCAGTTGCAAGAATAAATATATCATCAAAGCTCTCCTAGGTAGATGTAGACATTTGGCAATTATTCCACCATTAATTGGAAAATTATCTGTGGAAACATTTCTTTCCATTTCAAGGAGATGAATATTTTTCTGTTTTAACTACCATATGTTAAAATGGGAGTCAAGAAGTTCTAGTATGTGTCAATGGGTACCACTTGGGAAGACAACAAAGAAAAAAAAACAATAAGAGTGTAAAAATATATAAGAAAAAAAGTGAGGGATGTTAGTGGTAGAGTTTTTTAGTAGTACCTAGTGAGACTATTCAGAACAATTAAGGGCCATTATAGGTTTCAGGAACCAACCAACAAATAGATAAGGCCAGCAAATTTTTACCATGACTTGTTGATTAGCTGGTTAGTCCCCTAGGTCAACATCACTGGCATGCTATTGATTCTTCTGAGTGCATGGGCGATGTTGAGAGGAGGGTCAGGAAATACTTGATCACACCAACTACATATCAGATGTATGGTTTAAGTGTTTTGCTTGATAACTTTTTATAAAAGTAAACTTTTATTTTGGAATTGGTTTAGATGTATATAAAAGTTGCAAAGATAGTACAGAGAGTCCCTGTAGACCTCTTACCGGATTTCACTTTCCCCCATGTTATTATCTTACATTACTGTTTGGTTTCTTTTAATCCTCACAAACAACCCTTGAAAGAAACTACTGTTATTTTGTTTTCCATAAAAAGAAACTTAGGCTACATTATGAGGAATAATTTATCTATTAGTTCAATAAATATTTGAGTACTTACTCTGTGGTAGGCATTATTTTAGGGTGGCCATGGGGATACATGGGCAAGTAAGATGCGATGCCTGTTTTCACGGAGTTGTAATATTTATATCATTTGTTCTGTGCAATACTATTTTTAAATAATTTCCTTTTCCTCTCGTAAGTCATTATAGAAAAAGCGCTGAAATGTTTATCTTATGGGTGAAGTAATATGGACTATCTCCCCCGACCCAACATGCTTCCTCAAAATTATCACATTTGGTTAGCTCCAGATCTCTACACTTAGCCACCTTCACAAACTACTCTGTAATGTTAATGTATGCCATTTTGGATTTCTGATCATCTGTATACCCTGTTATATTTATTGCCGTATATTGTCATCCTCTAAACATCCTTTGCTATAACCTAAACTATATTGGCTCTGTAGGTAGGATAGGTTATGTGAAAATATAGTTCTCAGCATCAGAAGAACCCTGGGTTAGATTTTAAGTGAAGGAATATAGCCTCTAACTCCTGTTAACAGTAATGGGAATCCCGTGACTACCTCACCACACCCCTTGCTGAAAACGCTACTATTCCTGAGGGGGTCGCTAACCTTTACATCCATTACAGAGGTTTGGGAGGAGAAGGCGGGGAGAAGTACCTTAAGTAATAGGTTAGCCACAGAGAGACAAAAGAATAATCAGAGCACTTAGAAGCTAGAGGAAGCTTATGAAAGAATGGGGAAGTGAGCTTCTTGTAACAGGAATCCCTGCTGTTCTCTATTTTCAGTGTGGCAAAGCAAAACAGGCCCCTATGGACTCTAATACTAAAGAGTGAATTATGGACCTGAATAGTGATTTGGTGGTGCTAATGATTTCATCAGTGACCATGGCCCTTGTCATTCCTCTGTGTGTGTGTGTGTGTGTGTGTGTGTGTGTGTGTGTGTGTGTGTGAGAGAGAGAGAGAGAGAGAGAGAGATATGGCAATTAATTTATTAAATATCTTATTTGGCTAAAAAAATAGATTGTAGTTTTTCAAGAATAATTTGCTCATGAATTTGACAGTGTGAGAAATGTACTTTATCTATATCTATATCTATCTATCTATCTATCTATCTATCCATCCATATATATATCTGCAATCATACTGACTGAATAAACAAAGTGATTACCTTATTAATTTTTGTGTTTAGTCCCATGTACATATTGCTTTTAGCCTAGTCCTTTTTCTGTCAGTGTTTTAGACCTTTCTCCAAATTATTATATCAAAAACTGAATTTTTTACTTTCCTCTCTAAACTTTTTTCCTATTTTTCTTTCATCATTCTTTAATTCATTCTCATACATTAGTTTTTATAACCTAGAGGCATTCAGATTTCCTTTTGTTCATCTCTACATTTTTTTTTCAGAAATCTAAATTTTAATCTTAATATTTTGGGGTTTTATTAAGTGCATTTTATGTCAGTTATGATTTATAATAAACTCCCAGTGTCAATGGGAGATATTATACCATTATAAAAGCTAAAAAAATAATAATGAAATGAATATTTGTTCAAAGCATGTATTTGTTGTTCTTCAGACCAATATCTAAGATTTAATCCAAAGTTTAGTTTTAGAAGTAATATTTTCATCTTCTCATACTTCCTCATCTAAAATGTTCCTGGAGAGTTTATATGCTTTTCATGTTTTCTCTCCCAATTGTACTTTTATGACATTAATGTCCTTAGAGTTAAGAGATTTACTAGTTTTCCAGAATCTTATGGTCTTCTCAAACCTTACTTTGATTTAATACTGCTAGCTTTAAAGTTCTCTAAGATTCTCTCATGAGATCCTTGAGGGAGCTGGAACTGTAGTTCTTGAGTCAATCAAAAATCATTATTCAGTCTGTTAAGTATGTGACATGGGTCAGCATTTCATTGAAGACAAATGAAATATCTCTTAATTTTAAGGTAAAAATCACCTCATTCTCTTGATGTTCCACAAAATTAACAAGCTACAAATGAGAGACCCTGCAGGAATGGAGATGCAATGCTATGTTATGCCTTACTGTACTTTATACTACACCATCCCACACTATACTGTACCACACTGCACTAAGTAGAGTGCAAGGATGGGCTACTGTTCTAAATTTACATGAATATTTGTGTGAGAGAAATAGACCTGGAGGAGGGGGATATCTTCCAAAGAATATCTCTTCTACATAAGAGTAGCCACTGACAGTAAATAGCAACCTTGAGTTGTATGCAGCCCAAAATGAAGTGAAGAATTATTAGTTATCTGTAAATCTGAATTGTCATCTGGATCAATGGGACATCAATATATATGTATATGTTTTCTTGTACCACTAGACTATGGCCCTCGTGCAAGAGACAGAATTCGCATTTCTGTTAAGCTTGAGACTTCTAAGAAATCCCTTTTCTTTTCTACTAAGGGATAATTTAATATCTCTCACTGAGACTTCCCATACTGTCTTGTATGCTGAATACTGCTTGCTGTGTTTAGATTGCCAATTTCTGTCTAGTGGTTTTATCTTCTAGAAATCGCAAAAGCAAATAATTCTGTTGCCATTTTTCTTAAGGTGCATATATGCCTTTCAAATATTTGGTTGGAAGTAGAAGGCTGTTCTTGTCTTGCTCATCTGGGTAAAACTCATTTACTGTTTTTCCTTTTAAACTGTTAGCTCAAGTGACCTTACACACAAGTCCCAGCTGTGCATTAGCATTGCTTGGGGATGTGTTTGTATCTTTTGTCTAAAAATACTCAGCCGGTAGGATTCATGATCCATGAAAGCTAATTGAAACAATTTCTCTTCAAGTTTTGGCAAGCGAAGCATGCATTATAAGCATTAATATCTATAAATTGAATTGTTAATGAATCTAGACACTAATAATGAATGCAATTTTGCAGGCTTAACTAGAAACACTAAAATTATCAGGATCTGGAGCAGAATTTTCAATCATTTTTGCTTATTAAATAGCAAAGCTATGCTTTTAATAAGCTAATCATTTTTATTTGACCCCATAGGAGTAGCTCAGTTGATTAGAAACAGGTTTCTAAGTGCAAAATAATGTTGTTTTTCTCTGACTGTTTTAACCACCAAGGCACTGAAATTTTAAGATGGATATTTGATCTCACAATCTGTGTCTTCTAATCACATTTGTACATACATTCAATGCTTTATGAAATATTCTTCTATTTTTCCTGCATTGTACTGTATGTCATATATATGTATATATGTGTATATACACACACACACACATATATACATATCCTCTTCAGTTTTTAAAATAGTGTCACAATCAGTTTAAACAAATGGTCTCATTTCACATGCAAACATTTAAGAAGATTACATTATCAAGGTAATACAATTTTGAGCTTCATCTTTGCCTAATAATAGCTTTATTATTTTCTGAGACTTAGTAACCTGATATATATTGCCATTTGAGTATCATCTCCTAAAACTTTTTCTAGACCCATTTTAAAAAGCAGCAAAATCTAGTAGATAATGTTAACAACAATGGAGTGTTTTCTTCCTAGTGATTGAGTGACTTGAGATAGTCATGCACCTAGGGACATACTTAGCGCCTTTCACCACTCACTACCCAGGAATGACTTAAGCACTAAGAAGAGTGGAATCATACTGTCTAGAAATATGTGACATGGAAGTGACTGAAATTGGAACTCAAAGTACCTTTTCTGATTGCTTATACAAGTTAAGGATATTGACAATCATTTGGACTTGAACTATGGAAAATTAAGAAGCTGAAGTATAGAAGTTGAATCTGATAGTAAATATAGATTTTTGCTCTTAGATGTTATAAGTTGGAACTTCTGTGGAAAGGTAGAGAGAGAGGAAGGATTGTTAGGATTTTTTTGGTATTGTTTTTTTTTTTCTTCTTAAAGCATCATTGCATATTCCTGTTGACTACCAGGTCTGAGAATCTATAATACATTTAGAGAAGTTAAATGTATGACCAATGTATATCATACAGAATTTTTCAGGAATATAGTACATATTGCATTACCATTGATGAAATTGTTTTCAGGATTTGTCAGCCAGCATAGATGTGATAATTATATAGGCATGCACTTTTTGTTCCTGATAGCTATCCACTCTATTTAACTAAAGCTTATCCCTCCTTCTCTTATGAATGGCTTTAACACAATGTCAATCAAATAGCCTTAAAGCACTTTGTACTGCTTTTCCCAAATACTGATGATCACTCTATATATCTGTGACTGAATCAGTCCAGGGAAAAGCTTCCTAACCACAAAGCCAAGGAAACAACAAACAGCAAAATAAAAAAATCTTCCCCAAAGAGAATATTCATTTCTTAGTTAATAAACTTTTACTACTTTCTGGTATTTTTATCAAAAACTTAAAGTGCTTTTTAAATTGAACCTTGTCTTTCTTTACCTGTTAGGGATAAATTTTGGATTGGCTATGCTTTTCATATCAGTAAATCTTGATTAAATGATTCCCTGGATTATAGTCCTACCTGAATTTGACTACCTATTTCTATCAACTTCCAAGTATGTGTAATTTTTTAAATTTCATTTTATTAGTTGCAAGTATACAGTACATTGGTTAGACATTTATATAGTTTATAAAACGATCCCCCTAATTGCTCTTTCTCTCCTCTGAATGTGTAATTTTAAAACTATATATACCAATCAAAGTTCTGTTATCAAATTCTCTTGTAATGCCTAAGTCAATTGGCAACCACTTGACATGGCCACCTGCAACACAGAAATAATCTGTGCTCCTGAATAAGCAAGAGTTTTTGTTTATTCAAATCTTTTTGCCATTATCTGGTCAATGCAATGGAAATTAATTCTACAGACAAGTCTTAACAGTTCAGACCAACCTATTTTAAGTAATATACTTAATGCAAAGAAGGAATCTTTCTACTTTTATTTCTTATCCAAATATTTGAAAAAATCTTCCATATCAGTTCAGTTTTTTTTAAAAGTTTTACAATATCCTGGCCATGTGATAATTTACTTTAGAAAAATGACTCAAAATCTTTAAAATAAAATTTATTTATATTTTTAGTAAAAAGTAAATGTACTGCCATTATCACCACAATATTTGATTTCACACTAGCTCTATTTCTCTAAAATGTTTCTTTTTATATCTGTAGTGTTATAAATAAAGGGACCAAAATGTGTGTTACTCTAAATGACATACCTCATTCCAGAGCAGAGCAGGGTTGAAAGGATGTCTCTTTTTATAAATGCTTTAGAAAGATAGCATCCTATAAAAGAAATTAAAAGTAATAAATCGAACATAGAATAACTCTTATTGTAAACTTTATTTAAAATATTGTCATCTTCATCTTAAAATATATGATTATCATCATCTAAAAATATTCCATTCAATTAGAATAGTACGACTTGCGGCTTCATAATTTAAAAAAACTATTCTGTAACTCTTATTTTAAAATTGCAGAGTGACTTTATACCAATCCTGAGTGATACCTATAGGTTATGGTTAAACATGACCAAGAACTAGAATTATCTTTAGATCTTCAGCCTTGTGCTTTTTCACAGTATCTTCCTATGAAATATAAGACAAGAAATCAATGGGGACAATTTCACATTGCTTAATTGAGGAACCCAGCAATAAATCAAACACGAACATAAAATAATCCAAACACATATCAGAATGGATAAATTATGGGACTTGGAAATTATTATTACCTGTTAATACTATTCTGTTCTTAGACGTTAACTTAGAAGTGCTTTGGGGACATTATGTTTCTTATGACACCTTTTACTGTCATTGTAACCACCAATTGGCCTCTTTTGCATTATTACAGGTTTTAATGTGAGTTCTAAAACTATATCAGTTACAACTTTAACTACAGTAGATTAATCCAATATTTTCTCATAAAATAAGTGGCCCAGAAGTAGGCAGTTCACTGTTGGTTCAGCTACTTGAGGAACTCAGCAAGGACGTGGGTTCTTTCTGGCAGCTTCCTGTTCTTCTCTCTTCAGTGTGAAGCTTTTGTTTCTCCAGTCAAAATGGTTGCTGCAACTCCAGGCTTTATATCTAGATCGCAAGTAAGAAGGAGGAAGAAATAGCAAAGGGCAAAACTCATCTTGTTAGGTTTATGTTTATCAGGAAAGAGCAGCCTTTCTTGTGGACTTTCATTTATATCTCATTGGCTAGTATTGTCACCTGATCACCACTCTTAGCTGTGAGGGAACTGGGAAGATGAGTATTGTTTAAAAATTATTTGTTTCATTTTTTTTAAGAGCCGATACATTCTCGATCTTAAAACATCAAAGTGTAAAAAGATATATAATTACAATCTCCCTTTCTTCTCAACACCTCCTTCATTCTTCCATTTTTATGCACCCCCTCCATCACAAAATAAGTAACCACTGGTATTAGTCTCTTTTTCATTCTTCTAAAAATTAAAAAAAAAATGTATACACAAGTTGATTCAAATATGTATATTTTCTCTTTTTTTTTTTTTTTTTAACATAAATGGTACATGAGATAAGTATTTTCACCTGGTCACATAGCTGCCCCAACCAAACTAAACCAAACAAACCAGGATATATTTAATAAGGAGGAAGGGAGACTAATAATATCTGCAATGGACTGTTTTATTTTTTTATTTTTATCTGAATTGAGTACAGTAGTATCCAGATAGCAGTGAAACTAATGATTCTATTTAGTAACTGACAAAGGCAGAAGTGTTCTTTAGAACCGATACCTGTCGTCTATGTAGCACAGTACCTTTTTATAGAGAAGTTGATAGATAAATGTACAAAATGGAGCTCGTGATGTCTTTCTACCCATAACTGCTCATCTTCAATTCAATTAATGAAACTAATATTTGGTAAATTGTTCAAACCAGAATCTAAGTGGTCGTTTTTGATTCTTCTCTCTCTAGCCTCCAGATGTCTCTCTTTGTCTTGTACACCAATTCATTCCATCAGTAAGTCTCGCTGGATCTATTTTCAAAAGATATCTCAAATACCTCACCCCCCACACCACCACTACCTCTGTTCTGGGCCTCATCACCATACTTGCCCTTACTATCCATATAACAATCTAGGCTTCAAACTGTAATTGAGTGAAATTTAAAGATTATACTGAAGTCCAGGAAGCCCTAGGTGACCAGGTGTTTGTCTGCCTTTTCTTCATCTACTACCACTCTACAGTCTTCTCCTAGATGCATGTCGGCTCTCTTCAGGACTCAGCTATATGACACACCATCATGGCAACTCTTTTGTCACCTGTACAAACCCTTCCTATCTAAATATTATTCATATTATTTATATCCTTATTAATTCTCTGGCTCTTCCCACTAAAATGTGAGTTCCATGAGTGCAGAAACTTTGTCTTGTTTACTTATTCATTCAATAAACTTTTGTTGAGCACCTGCTCTCTGCCAGATCGTCTTTGCCATTCTGTGTTAATAACAATAAACAAAATGGACAAAAATTACTTCCTTCACAGAGCTTGTGTGTGTGCGTGTGTGCGCGCGTGTGTGTGTGTGTGTGTGTGTGTGTACATGTGTGTATGTAGGGGGATACACAAAAAAACAAAGAAGTAAAATAAAAATATATAGTACTTTAAATGTAAGTGCTATGAAGAAAAAAAAAAGGGTGAGGATCATCTGGATGTTAGCAGTTTTCAATTTGTATTTGGTATTTTCACATAATGTGTGTAACAAACCACCTAAGAATCAGTAGCTTACAACATCAGACATGTCTGTGGGTTTCCTAGGGTTCAAATAATCCATGCTAGACTTGGCTTCAGCTTGTGGCTCAGTTTCAGGTATGTTCCATGTGTCTTCCATTTTTCTGGCATCAGCAGAATGCCAAATCATGTTATTTTCCATAGCAAAAAGCAAGACTACAAGAGACCAGGCCTAGCACTGCAGGCCATTTCAAGACTCTGCTTGAATCATGTCCACTAACTTTCCAGTGGTCAAAACATATTACATGGTCAAGCCTAAAGTCCAGGGGCAGGGATGTACATTCTGGCCACCATGAGGCTAGAATGTGGATATTCAGAGGAGTGAAAAACTGAGACTGATAATGTAAACTAACCTAACGTCAGGGAATTTTTCGCTGTTGAGTAAAGTGAGAGGCGAAAGAGGGAGTCATGTGTAAAAAGAGTGATTCGCAGAGAGAACAGCAGACACAAAGATTCTAAGGTGGGAATATGTCTGGCCTATGAGAGAACAGCAAGAAGGAGGCCAGTGTAAGCAGAACAGAATGAGAACGAAAGTAATGGAGAGAAGGTCAGAGACTGTGGAAAATGAAGGGAAGATGGACTTATAGATCATGGTAAAGACTTGGACTTTTCTCAGAATGAGATGGGAAGCCTTAAGAGAGTTTTGAGCAGAAATATGACATGATCTGACCAGAACAGAGCCTGGCACATGGTAATTGCCCAATATATATTTGTTGAATGAATGCATAATAATACCTATTCTGACTTCAGTAAACCTTCCAAAATGATGAAATGGAGTGTGAATGGAGTTAAAATAGCCTAAGTCTTAGAAATGATAGTTATTAACAATGAAGTAGAAATGACTCACAAAAAGGAGAGATCCTGGTGAGAAAGGAGTTAGGTATTGCTTTCTAAGTGAAAGACATTTGGTGGAATCTTTTCAGCCCAAAGAAAAGCTCATTGTGTCTGAAATTGAGCTAGTAATTTAGAAAGTACATGATTGAGCTTAGTGGACACCGTTTAGGGATCTGAAGGGGTCAGTGGGCTTATGAAATGATGGGAAGGAGGTGATTTTAGATAGAAGCAATTTATTGCAAATTGCTAAAGGCCTATGCATATAGTCAGCCCTTAAATACTTACAGAACTAAGAATGCAGAACTTCTACTGAGACATTTGATCCACACAAAAAGGTCCCTGAAATTTGATCCTGTCCAAAACATCGATGAGCATATATGGCTCGTGCCAAATGGTCTTTGATATTTGATCCTGTCAAAAACATATGCACTTAGAAATAGCCCAAACGTTTATTTATACTTTTGGTTTATAGGATTAATATATAAAAAATACTGTCATGTTTTATTGGTCCAATAATTATGTTGTGGCTGTACTGCCAATAATAACCTTTGTTGCCTCAGTATCCTAGCTGGTAATGGCACATGTCAAGAACCAAATATCAAGGACCTTTTGGTGTGGACCAAATGTCTCCATGGACATTTTGGATAGGAGCAAATGTCTGCTAATCAATTGAATTAAGTAGTTTTCAGTTCTGGCCCAAAGAAATCAGGCAAGACTTAATCTTGCTCTATGGCTGCTGTTATAAGAGACTGAAAGAAATTTGTCAACTGTACCAACCCTGAGTTTTATCTCTCTTCCTGGCCTAGAGAGCTAGCGTCTATAAAACAATTTTATTCCTGTCTTGATCAATATGAAGATTATCTTTCTGAATATCTTTTGCTTAAGACTTCTAACAAAAGTTCAATTGGTCTGAAAATCAGTTGTCTTTTTCTTTCAGCTCCTGTACTGCTCTTCTGTGGTTCATTTATTAACTGTGACAGTTGGCCACAATCACATTTCTTTGATGTCATAAGTGTTCTTTAGTCAAGTTATTACTTTATTTTTAGTTTTAGGGGGGAACTTGCTTGGTTTATATTCAAACTAGACAGTCTGGTTTCAGTCTATACTCTGTACACTATAGACTGTACTGTCATGCCATACAAGTTTTTAAACACACAAATTCTTATTGTTATTATACTTACTAATTTTAAAATCAGTAACTACTTATATTTACTACTCTGCCATGTTAATATCCTTGCTCATTTTTGCTTTATTCATTTCTTCTTGGGTTTGATTTTCTTCATGTTAAAGTACGTCTTTAGTGTTGCTTTAAGCAAAGGCCATGGATAGTAAAATTCATTTGTTTTTATGTCAGAAAATATCTCTTTGACTCTTTCTCTTATGTTATAGAATTCTAAGTTCACAGTTATTATTTGCTCCAAATTTTGGTAATATTTCCTATTACTACTGATGAGAAGTCTGCTGTCAGTCTGATTGTCTTTCCTTTGTACATAATGTATTTCCTGCAAAGTAGCTTTTAC
>NW_006434825.1:14677599-14715726 GCF_000325575.1 Pteropus alecto
TCCCCCTTAACTTTGTGGTTTCATTATAATATGGGTCAGAGTGTAATTTTTTTTTCTTTTAACTCTGACTCTTTGTATTTTTCTGCATGGTTAGAAAATTGTCAGCCATTATCTTTTTAAATATTGCTGCTTTAGTTCTCTCCATTTTCTTCTCCTGGTGCTTCCTATTGCCGCTAGGGGGCACTGAGAGAGCTCAGTTCTTTCCGCCGACACGGTAAAGAATTACAGATCAGCGAAGTTTAG
This sequence comes from Pteropus alecto, assembly GCF_000325575.1. NCBI lineage: Eukaryota > Metazoa > Chordata > Mammalia > Chiroptera > Pteropodidae > Pteropus > Pteropus alecto. Next base: position 14,677,843 of record NW_006434825.1, read on the forward strand.
GAAAAGTTAAGATTTATTAAAGTACATTTCAAGAGAAAAAAGCACTATGCTAGAGTTGGCTGCTGCCCTGCCAATTTTGGGAAGTATACCTTACATTATGGCTGTGATGGGTGGTTACAGGGACAGTGTCAGATAATTGGCCTGTGAGGTCATGTTGATTGACATCCTGCTGTTATATAACCTTTTGTTTACTGCGCATGCAGTTACCCATAATTCAGTCTGTTATAATTTGATTCATGAATTTCCGGGCCTATGTATGATATTATAATATTGATATAATGAAGCTATGGTCAAAGAAAGTTTGGTACAAGTACTAACTGCACATGTGCTTGTAACTGGACTAAACTAATAGTTGTTTTTGCAGTTTTTTCTTCCTCATAATTCAAGATGTAAAGGTAATTTTTAACTGTTAAGTGGGTGTTTCAGGGAGGTCCTAAGGGAGGTCTCCAGACTGGGCCTTCATTCCTTATCACTCATGTCTAACTATCTGCCTAACACTATTATGGTAGAGCTCTATATTTTGTCTTCCATATCTATTGACTTCTCTTTCATATCTTCCACCTTTTTATTTCTCTTACTGGACTTTGGGAGATTTCTTTCTCTTGCAATTTATTTTGCAATTCACTAATTCCCTCTTTAGCTTTGTCTACTGAACTATTTACCCATTTAAATGAGTTTTAAAGTTACATCAATTTTTCATGCTCAGACATTCATTTTTGTATTTGCCTAATTTATGATCTCCAATTCTTATTTTATCAGTGTCCTTTTTTTCTCATTAGCTCTTTGGGCATTTATAAGCTTCTTAGAGCCCCTTTTAAATGTTCTGCTACCATTAACTCCTAGGTTGAAATGTCTGTCGGTTGTCTTTATTGACAGCAGACTTTTTTAAAGTCATTTTTAAACTACTTAAGCTATATATAGATATATGGCTATAAGAGCAATAAAATAAACATCCATGTACATACTACCCAGATTAAGAAATAGGACACACCAATATCTTAAAAGCACCTATGTATCACACCCATGTTACATCACCCTTGCTTTCCTCGGTTAACCACCATCCTGAATTTTGCTTTAATGATTCCCTTCCTTTTCTTTATAGCTTTTCCAGCTATGTATGGATTCCTAAATGGTATAATCTTTAGTTTTGCTTGATTTTGAACTTGAAATGCGTGGAACCGTCTCATATGTACTTTTCTATGCTTGCTTCTTTAGTATACAGTTCTGTTTTTAAATTTGAGTCATATTGATGAGTTTAACTACAGTTTCATTTTTCATTTCCACTGCTGTATAGTGTTCATCCATTCCACTATGGATGGAAAATTAGACTCTTTTATGGTTTGTGTTGCTACAAACAATGTTGCTAAGAAAAATTTTATATATATATCTGATATATGTACACATCTAGGCTGTATTCTCTAGGCCGTGTTCACCTGGGTGTGCGATTACTGGGTCAGAGAATATGTGCACGTTCAGCTTTACTAGAAATGCCAAATTTATTTTTCAAAGTTCCTGTATTGGTTTTTGTTTCCACTAACAATATGTGTGATTTCTTCTTGCTTGACATTCTGACAATACTTAGATTTGTTAGGGTTTTTAAATATCGTCAGTATTTTATGGCTCTTATGGGTCTGAAATGGTATCTTTTGGTTTTAATTTGCAGTTACCTCACTAATAAGAAGATTGTCATATATTCATGAACCGTCTGTGTTTTCTTTTCTCTGAAGAGCCCTTTTCTTTTGTCGATTTTTCTGTTCATTTGTCATTTCTTATCTATTTGTGGGAGTTATTTAAATATTCTGAATATGAATCCTTTATTGGATGTATATATTGCATATATCTTTTCTTAGGTTGTGGTGTATCTTTAAAAGTTTATTTTTCTTGTTTTACAAAAGTTCTTAATTTTAATGTCCAGTCGTCAGTCTTCGTATTTTTAATAGTTAGTGTTTTTAATCCTTTGTTTACGAAATCCTTCTATTCTGTGATATTATAAAAATCCTGTTACAAATTGTTTTCTAAAATTTTATAGTTGTCCACGGCCATGCCACCCTAAACAAGCCCAATCCCATCTGATCTCGGAAGCTAAGCAGGGTTGAGCCTGGTTAGTACTTGGATGAGAGACCACCTAGGAAGACCAGGTGCTGTAGGCGTAAAAAGTGAAAAAAATAAGGGATCCTAAGTTAACAAGGTCCTTGCAATCTGTGAGGTCAACCACGGGTTGCCTCGCCTAAAAAAGTAAAAAAATAATAAAAAGTAAAATAAAAAATATAAAAAATAAAACTATAGTTTGTCTCAAATTTAGAGACTATCTACCTGGAAGTGATTTTAGTATGTGGAGAGAAATAGGGAACTGATTTTACCTTTTTTCCATACTGAAACTGTCCCACCATGGGAGTGATTAGTCTAACTTTTCCTCATTGATCATCAATGGCACTGTGTTATAAATGAAGTTTTCATAACAGTTTAGTCTATTTCTGAGTTCTCTCTTTTGCTCCTTGATCCCTGTGCTATTCCCACTGTGTCTTTATCTTGGCTTTAGTAAGTGTCTGTATTTAGAAGAGGATTTTTGGTAGGACAGTCTCTCCAACTTGTTCTTCTTTATGAGTATTTGGCCATTCTTTCCTCTTTGCTTTTCCATATATCTTTCATCATCACTTGTTAAATTCAAGGGAATGGCTATTGAAATTTTTTTAATTTATAAATTAATTGGCGGGGAGGAGAATAGCTCTCCTTAAAATATAGGACCTTTCTATACATAAGCATGCATTATTACCTTTCCATTTATTTATATCTTTCTCATTGTTTTTTAATAAAGCCTTAAAATTGTTTTCATTAATCTTTTGTATATTTTTACTGTATTTATTGCACATACCTTTTTTCTAGCTATTGTAAATGGTATTTTATTTAATGAGAAATATTTTAAATATATAGATAAGAATAGAGTATAATATAATGAACACCTATGGACCTATTCTCAGCTTTATAAAATATAACACTATGCCTGATTTCCTGCTGCTGCTATTTCTCTTTCAATTAAGCATTATTAATACAACCACTGTTCCCACTGGATTCCTCTCCTTTATCATTCTCTTCCCTCCTTCCTTCTCTAGTGTTTCACAAATCCAGTGTTTTTATTTTTATACACGTTTTCATATTTCACTACATGTTACTGTATCTGTAAACAATATAAAGTCCTGTTGCATGTATTTTATAATGTGAATGGATCAATGTCCTTTATTTAAGAAGTTTTTTGTATTAGAAAGTAGTCTCTAAAGAAAGTCTTTCTACATGCAGTAGTAGTAACTCCTGTTTTTCTCTTGTGTTCTCACTAAAGCATTCTACTTTTGGAATTTATACCATTTTTCTCTTTGAGAAAGCTCTAGAGAGAGAAGGTATAAAATTTTCAAATGAAGGAATATATTTGAGCCTAATCATGTATGTTTCCCACGAGCATTTTTATTTCATATGAGAAATATTTGAGTTAATTATATTAACTATGACTAAATGAGATGGAATTTTGCTACCACTGATTTTTAGGCATTTTTAGCTCATGTCTCATTCACCCATAGCCCCATTTCCTATACACTTGGGCAAAATAAATAAATGATAAACAAATAGAATATAACCTAAGTTATGTGTAGTATATTCCTAATTCTCCAAACCAAGATCAATATGGTTTATCTATAAATTTTCTCTTTAGCTTTGATGCCGAAGATACAGAAGAAAGGCAAAAGTAGTCACTTTTTTTATTAAATAGTTGCTGATAACTGGAAGTAAACTAAAGAAGTTTCTTGATTGATTTGGAAGCCTGGGTTGGCTTTCCCTTGTTGTAGATTTATCCTTTCCAAAGTTTAAACACATTCAAGTGATGTTTTGCCTACTTTGACCTGAATACAAACCCATATCCATGTTTCAAGAAATGACACATGGATATATATCTGCTTTCACAACCTACTACTGTAATGCTTTATTTCGTGGCTAAAAAACAAAAAACAAGAAACTAATTACTGCCTTGCCTGAAAAGAGTATAATAATTTACCCATAGGTAAAAGAAATTAATGGAGATTTAAATTAATTTAAATTAAATTAATGGAGTATTTCATGGAAAACTTAAGAACTTATAAGATAAATTCCAAACACTAAGATTTCTATCACATCACTTTTTCTATATTAATGGTAGTGTTAGAAAAAGTGAATCAAATAAGGATTATTTATTTTGTGAAAGATTTGACTAAGACATATTTTAGATACTTTATACAAAGATTTATCTAAATTGTTACAGTTTGTATAGCCTTTTATAAAATATACTGCTCCAAGAATGATATAATTAAAATTTCTATTTATTAAAATAGAAAAGATATTTAAATCCCCCCCCCCCAATTATTACCCCAATTATTGTTGCTTTAGAAGGAAGGTAACGAATCAGAGAGGTGAAATTATTCTAGAAGATCAAATAAAACCTGGCTGTTTGGAGAGCTATAGAGTCACAGTATTCCCTGTTTCTGAACTCAGAAGGTAACTTTAATTTTAAAATCTAGAGAATTCGAATATTTTATCCAAGGAAAGGTAAATATTTTTTATTTTACTTCCTGAAAATTGCTTTTACCTGAATTCTTGACACAGTGAAAATACCACAATAGTAACTTCTGACTGCTAGCTTTTGTGTCTACCCTGTGTATGTGGTCATAAACCAATTACTGCAGCATTCCTTTTTTTCCTTCATCATAGAGAGCAAAGGATACATGGTAGCTTGGACAGAATCTGCAGGCTCAAAGAAAGATGCCTGAATTTGGGCTACTTTAGCAGTAAATGGGGAATCCTATGAACTTGTCAATCTGTACCTTTTTAATCCCTTTAGGTATATAGCAAAGGACTCCTGCCATGTTTGCTTTAGACACAACTGTAAGGACAAAGAGAAAAAGACCACAGAAGCGCTTTGTTTCTTGGCTATTCTATCCGGGTAAACAAGGGCCTGGTGCCTCAAAGGAGACTGCACATATGGAAAGCCAGACTGTCTATATAACCTATCAAGGACTTTTGAGCCCAGTCCTTATTGCTTTTATTCTCCCTATTTCTTACTTTATGATATTTATTACCTTTATTTTTTTTACTTAAACTATTTTTTGAATAAGAAATGTTTACACAATATTAAATTCTAAAGGGCAAAACAGTACTCACTGAAATGTAATACATACTAACTACCCTCATATCCAAACCATGCAGGCCTCTTCTCCAAAAGAAACCACTGTCACCAGTTTCTGCTGTGTATTTCCAGAGATGTTTTATGCTTATGTGAATATATAAAAATACACCCACACACACATACATTCTTTAAAAAGCACACACCTACACAGGTGATAGTATTCTTTATATATTGTTCTGCACTTTGCTTTTTTAACAAAACATCTCAGATCATACTACATTAGTAACTATAAAGCTGCCACATTTTTTAAAAAATGAATCATAGCATTCAGCTCTATAGTTGTCTTTAACCAGTACCTTCATTTCTGACATTTCTTTTCAGTTTTATTATGAATTCTGTTGTGACGGATGTTACTATGTGATAAAAATTTTATATGTGTGCATCTTAGAACTGCTAGGTTAAAATATATGTGCATTTTACTAGTTTTCTCTATTATTACTGTGTTTTTCTATTTCAGTGATTTCCACTCATATATTTATTATTTCTTTCTCTCTGCTTTGTTCGATTTAAATGTGTGCTTTCTCCCGACTTTTAAAGATAGAAGCTTAGATATTTGATCTTAAACCTTTTTTTCTAGTAAAAGCATTTAAAGCTATAGATTTCCCTTCAAACACTGTTTTAGCTGCATCCTAATTTTTTGATATGTTGTGTTTTATTATTTATTTAAAAACATTTTATGATTTTCCTGTAATTTCTTACTTGACCTCTGTATTTTTAGATATGTGTTGTTTTTATTACAAATGCATGGGGCTTTTCTGGATATCTTCTTGTAATTGATTTCCAGTTTTATTCTATTTTGGTCACAACACAAATTTTGTATCTTTTAAAATTTATTGTGATTTGTAAAAATTAATTGAGACACACCAAATGAATTGGTTAATATTCCTTCTGCACTTGAAAAGGATGTGTATTCTGTAGTTTATTGGTTTACTCTTCTGTAACTGTCGATTAGGTCAAGTTGGTTGTTCAAATTTTCTATTCCCTTAATTTTTGTCTAATTTTCCTATCAACTACTAAAAAAGAGGTATTAAAAATCTCTATTTATGATTGTGGATTTGTCTGTATCTCCCTTTATTTCTGTCAGTATTTGGAAATGTACTTTGAAGCTCTGTTATGAGGTAGATGCATGTTTACTATTGTTATATCATCTTGATGAATTGACCTTTTATCATTATGAAATGTCTTTATCTCTGATAATACTCCTTGTTCTAAAGTTTATTTTGTCTGATCTGAATATAGCCAATTTGCTTTCTTACGCTTAATGTTTGCATGGTATATTTTTTTCTGTCCTTTTACTTTAACCTGTCTGTAATTTTAATATTTAATGTGTGCCCCTTGTAAATATTAGTTCATGTTTTTTATTGTCTGACATTTTCTGACTTTTAATGGGAATGTTTTATCACTTATATTTAATTTAACTCTTAATATGCTTTGGGTTATGCCTACCATCTTGCTATTTGTTTTCTATTTGTCTTAGCTCTTTGTTCTTTTTGCTTCCTTCCCTGCCTCCTTTTGAATTAACTGATTGTTTTTAAAATATATATATTTTTTTCTTCTATCGGCTTATTAGCCATAGCTTTTGTATTACTACTGTTAGTGGTCACTGTAGGGTTTACAATATTCATTTTTAGGTTATATCACATATAATTTTATACACACTCCCACCGTATTTCATGTTTTTGTTATCATGTGTTTAAATTTTATTTTTATTACAAACCAACTGAATAATGTTTAAAGAAGTTAAGATATGAAAGAAAAATATATTTTGTATTTACTCACACATTTTTCATTTCTAATGCTCTTCATTCTTTGTGTAGATCTGGTATTTTCCTTTAGCCTAGAGAACTTTAACAATTTCTTGTTGCGCAGGTCTTCTGACAATAAATTGGGGATGTGAAATTTTTAGAAAAGCATCTTAATCACACTACAGATTTTATACAACACTTGATGCTTACCCCTCTTTCTTCTTAGCTCCCCTTGAAGCCAAATGCTTCATTTCCAAATTATAAGATGGTTCTAACCATTAACCATTTTGGAAAGTGAGCATTTTTCTAACCCTCTTCAGACTACTTTACTTCACAGCTTCTTCTCCTCTTTTTGTCATTCTCATTATTAAGGAATACCAATTCGTATCAGATTCGATGTAGGTGACATGCTTAGCAGGTCTCTAGTTTCATCCACTTTGTAGATTTGGCATGGGAGGCTCAGCTATCTCTAGGCCTTTTTAAGAAGAGGCAACACTAGGGTACACAAGGCACTGTGTCTGACTAATAGAAGGGTATTTTTTAATTCCTTGTAACATATTCTGCAATGATTAAATGTTCTATTCTTGTATATGAGTTGTTGAGGCCATAATAAAGAAAAGTAAGGTTTTAAGTTGCAGAATATTCTTTTTTTAATTTACAGTTTAACATCTTTTATCTTGCTGTCAAGATAAATAACATTAGCAGAGGTATTTACTAACCAGTCTTATCTCCCTCACTTTTAGGAGACTGTTCTCGAGCTGCTAGTCTTCTCTCATTCTATATTCAATCCATCGACAAAACCTGACAGGTTCAACTCCAAAATATATCTCAAATGTGACCACTTTTCTTCACCTGTTGTGCTCCTCCTTAGTCCAAGATATTTTGATCACTCATCTAGACCTCTCTAATAGCCTCTTAACCTGTCTCTTTGCTTTCATTCTTACCTCCTATCAGTCTATTCCTTACATAGCAGCCAAAGTCATCCTTCTAAAATCAAAGTCAGATTACATTATTCTCTGCTCAAAACCATCATTAATGTTGTCTCTTTATGCTTAGAATAGCAGCCAGTCTTCACCATGGCTTACACTGCCCCGCATGGTCTGGTCCTACCTCTCAATGCCCTACCATTTTACCTCCTACTGATTCTGCTCCAGACACACTGGCCTCTTTGCTTTTCCTTGGGCATGCCAGCCATGCTCCACTTTCTAGGCTTTATTCTTATTGTTTCCTCTGCCTAAATGTTCCTCAAAATAGTTTCGAAGTTGGCATCATCTGTTTACTCAAGCCTCTGCTCAAAGTTATATCACAAAGAACTTCTGAAAGTAGCAATTCTCCCACTTTGTCCTCTTGCCAGCATAGTTACTCTCTATTCTTTTGTCCCTGATAAATGAAGAGAGACATCAAAAATATAATTCAAGTTCAGTGAGAATTTTTAGCAGTAGCCCTTTATGATCATATATAAAGTACATGTATGCATTTTTGTATGTGCATTTTATGCTTCCTAAGCAACTGGTTTACTACCTAATGTACATTATGAATTATGTAACTGACAAAGCTATTAGAAAACAGCCATTTATTAGAAAAATTATTAGAAAACTTTTTTTACCTACTTGTAGTAAATGTGTATACCTGCATTATAGAATGCATTATAATTTCATTGTTTCCACCCTTTTTTGTTTCACATTTATGTTCTGACATTATATAATGTATTTTTTTTTCAAACTATCTTAAATTCTTTCTGAGACAAGGTAGAATATAAATAAATAGACCCAGGAGTTATAGCATTGCATATAGGAGTTTCAGTTGGTAGAACTGCTAAATAAAATGAGATCAGTTCTATCTTCCATATAGTCTGTTTTAGTTCGATAGAAACAAGATACATAGTATATTAGTACATTTTAATATATGAATTTAGTGAAGATAATTTGAATTTTTAAGATAAGGAATATCTGTGGGATAGTCTATCCAGCACATCTTTGCTGGAACTTTCTCTCTCCATTCATATGTTTAACGTACCTCTTCATCCCAGATATGTATTTCAGGGATTTGGGACTGGACGACTATGATTGAAGCTCTGAAATGTACTACTACTGCCTATATGTGAGAAAAGCCTTACTGCAGTTATAGAGGATTAAGGTGGCCCATGGAAATAGATGAGCTATGAGAAAGAACCTGTACGAGTTTCATCTATGTCTTTGTCCTTCATTTTGTACAATTCTTCCTTGTATTCAGTAAGATACTCTAGTATCAGTTTTAGTAAATTCCTCATTTTGCTAAGCCAATTCAAGATAGTGTTGGTCTTTTCTAACAAGAAGGGCCCTAACTAATACAGTTAGTTAAAGGCAAGGTGAATAGTAGGAAGTACATATGGGTATAGAATCCATATCCTTACCCTAAACTACCTGAACCTGAGAGTCCACCCAAATGTAGATAACTCTTATGCCTAGAATTAAATTATAAAGATATGCAGGTTGAGGAGTAGTTAAGAGTGTGTAATGATTTTTTATTAAAGCAGTTTTTTTCCAGCCTTAGACTCTTTTCATGATTTTTTGTTTAATATTCTTACTTCAGAATCTGATGCCTATAGGCACTTTTATAGGAGGTAATGAAATCAGAGCTAATAATAATAATATCAGGCTATATTTGGTCATTTGTATTAAAAAACACCCTTGGAATAGAATGAAGTTTTTTTTTGGTTTTTTTTTTTTTTTTGTAATATACATTGTATCATGTGACTGAATGTTAGTCAAGTCCCCAAGGACAAAGCTTTTATCACTTGGAGAGTATAGCATCAAGAGTTGTCATCTTCTCTTGCAGTAAGCACTTTGTGTTTAATGTTTAAAAATATTTGGCAAACACAACAGAAAAAAGGTTGTAGATGTTATCTTTAATTGGACTTTAAAAATTAATATAGTGAAACAGTGTTCCGATTTTTGCCCTTTTGCCACTAACCAGATGAAGAGAACCCAGAGTACTTTTTTCAGATCTATTTTGTTCTTAAAGAAAGTCATGGTATTAAGAAATTATTTACTTTAAATTGTACTGTGGCCAATTTTTTTCCAAAGATGCTAGATGCAGGAAAACTAATTTGGCTTTCGTCTGTTCTCCTAAGCCCTTGCCAACTTCTAATGGTTGTACAAATGAAATAGAAAAACAGAGACTACAACTAGTCTTGATAACCCCCAAAGTGAAATTTCAATTTTTAATTTTTTTCAGTTAATTTAAAGTCAAAGCACGTATTCCGTCTAGCTTCAGAATTAGGTTGATGCCACCACAAAGTGAATGGGAGGGAGTCTTTTCTTGGGAACTAATTTCTTTGATTCTCTCTGGGGTGAATGTTGCAAGCCACCAATTTATGCCACAGCCAGCTCGATTAGAAGTTCTTTCACCCTTTAGGTGTTTTTACAATTTCTACCAAGACAGAAAAGTCTAGGAAATGAACTCTTCTTTCTTTTTCCAGTATATCTGGATTAGGATTCCTTTGGCAGCACCGCCAAAATCTGTACTAAGATCTTTATCTGCTGGTCAAGCCCCCCATACACTTTACTGAGAACTCAGCTCAAATGATTCCTACTAAATTTGTGTCTGGAACCTTGAACATCTGGAGGGCATAATTTAAAAAGCATAGAATGTGGATTCAGGGAGAACTGAGTAAAAATCCTTTGAATAGCTATACAAACTTGAGAAAATTATTTAGCTTCTCAGTCTTACTTATCTATCAGCAAAGGTTGTAATGAGATGTTATGTCTGAAGTATCTTCTACAGTACCAGACATTTTTCATCTCCCTAACATTCCTTAATTTCACCATATTCCATATGGTGAAATATATTGTCCTGGGTCACAAGCCCAATAACTAGCCCCTGTAATCCTTCTTTTTATCTTAAATCCTCGTCCAAGTAATGTTCTGTGTTTGGTCTCATGATTTTTTAATGGTTTTGCTTCTCAGCCTTTCCTATGGAACTGGTCCTATAAGAAAAAATTAACTTGAGTCCTCAGCCTTTTCACAGAATTATTCTTGCACTGGCTTTACATTTGGACTATCCCTGGATGCCTATTGAGTGCAAACTACTATGTCTTCTTCTTCAGTGTACATCCTAATGTCTGGGACATTGGCTACTCAGTATTGTTCAGGTTCCTTTTTGCTGCTTATAATCTATTTCTTCTCTATTTTCTACTAAAAATAATCTGTCTTTCAGCAATATGACTACCTTGCTTTTTTGTGGTCATCTTCTACCAATCACCAAGTTACTTTTCCATGTTAATCAAAGGCTTATACCAGGTTGGGAGTCTTTTTCCCATAATCTCATTTTATTCTGTTGTTCTAGATGACATCACTGGACTCAGCAGAGATGTCTTGTCTGATAACATAGCCATATAGTTTCTTAACATCATTAACGTATCTTCTGTGTCTTAATTACTCTATTCCTGAAATCTCATGTGATATTGTGCAATCTCTGGAGATATTATACAAGCCAATGAATTTTTTCTGCATGTATTACATCTCAGCTCACTCATATGAAAGTCTTAGCAGTTTTTCTGCCACAGCATACCAAGAACCACTGACCACTAATTTTATCCCTATTGATAGCCAACCAGTCAGTGAGTGAATCAACTCTAGAATCTCACCCTTGGCATGTGCTTTCTAGGACGACTTCTGTCATCAGTTCTCTTAGTCGGGTCCCCTAGAAGCAGAGCTCAAGAAAGAGGTTCTTATGCAGTGATTTATTAAGAGAGTACTCTTCAAAAGAAAGTGAGGAAAACAGGAAATGACAAAGAAGCTAGGCAAAGATGTGGCTTCAAAAGAAGTCTTGCCGATGGGATGCTCTGGAGAGTGAATGGTACCACAGAATTATTCCTTTTATGGGTCCATTCTTCTGTGGAGCCAAGATGTGATGACTTGGCTGTTGTAACCCTATATTTGTTACTCAGCTGTTGTGGACCACGCCTAGGTCGTTGAGTCTTATAACCCAGGTATTACTGGGCAAAGAGACTCTCGTTGACAGAAGATAGAATTGGAAATTACCAATTTTAATTCGGTTCCAAGTATTCCAGTTTAGAATTGCACTTATATTTTACTTAACTAGATGCCTAAAATTATTATTATACAAAATATTATATGTTTCATGTTTTCCAGTTTTTTTCCTATCGTGAATCAAAATAGAGATGAATATCTTCTCTAAATAATTGAGCACATAATTTTTTTAAAAAAGCAATAACAAGACAATTGGCAAAATATGAAGAACCTTAGGCTCATCAGTTTTTACTGTGCCATACCTATACATTTTAAGGGTGAAATTTGAGTTAAGTCTGGTTTGAAAGATGGAAATATGTTAAAGCTCTTGCATGGTTATAGAGATAAGAAATGGAAATTAAAATAAAACTAAAAACTATGCAAGGAAAAATTTGATAACTAAAAGAGTAGAAGTTTAAATTTGTTAGGTAATAATTATAGTTCTTATATTAGGTACCCAGATGAATTTTCTAATCCCTTAACAAATATATTGAAATATAAGACTTGGCCAAAAAGTAGATTGAGGGATCCTCTTATTGACTTTTAGTATGTAAAATCAGACCTGTATGCCATAATTACACCACAATAAGTAATTTGAGAATATCTATACACCCATAAGTGAAAAAGAGACAGCACAATAAACTGTCCAAAATACCTAAGGTAAGGACAATGATTTTTTTAAAAAAAAGAAAAGAAAGTTGTATGTAAAGCTAATACTAGGGCTTTAGGTAAAGGAAAAATTGAAGAAAAAAATGTATGCTTTCTTCCAAGATTATTGAAAACATATCACAAGATATTTATGTAGGAAAAACAAAATACTTAGAAAAAAGAATGAATTTATGTAAGATGGAAATTGATAACTAAAATGCCTGAGATGTTCAATTTTTGAAAAAAAAAATACATCTTAACCATAAGGATACATATATAGCTATGTAAACAAAAAAGATAAACTATTTTTATAAAATTCACAGAAGCAGATGCCCCTAAGGGAGAGAAGGGGTATACAATTGGAAGGATGTATACAAGCAGCTGTCAAGGTTACTGGTAATGGCTTTTTTAAACCTGAGTGGTGGGTATACACATGTTGTTTCTAATATTATGTTTTCAAAATACACCTTTAGAAATCTGATATATTTCCTCATAAAACTAAAACTAAAAATAGGTTTTAATACAGTGAAAGAATTTTAAATAACCAATATATTAAAAAGAAATTACAGTTGTAAATGTAAAAAAGGAACAAAATAGTTTTGCTCAATTCATATGAACCATTTGATCTTGGTTCAATTTAACCAATTCTAAAATACTTAATTAAAATAGAAACATTCTAAATTAATCTTTACTCATTTATTATAACAGAATATTGTTGTGGTAAATTGGTATCTAAAATTTAAACAACTCATTGCACAACAAAATTTGGAATAAGAGATCTTTGATAATTTTACAGCATGGACATGAGAATATCATAATAAGACTTTCATGATATTAAACCACATTTATGAAAAAATGTGGCAATTACAGAGGGTAGGAAATTGTTAGGAAAAGCATTGTCATTCTTCAGAGGAACAATCATAAAGGTAATTTAGCACTAATATTCAAAAAAGCAAAACAGTGACACTGAGCATGATTCACCATCAGCCACTCCTAAAATAAGGAAACAAATGTTAAGTGACAAGAAAGTAGTATGTTCTTAAGACCATACCAAGACTATAAACATTGAGCACATTAGAGTTTAAAAATAAACAAATTGTAGAAAAGCTTTATTAATGACTTATAAAAGAGGATACACATCATGTTAATTAAATTTACAGATGATACTAAATTGGATAGTGTTGACAAAAACAGTGAGGGCAGATAAAAGGGACTTAAAGTGGTTGGAAATATGGGCAGGAAATGAAATGTGATTCAACCTGGAAAAATGTAGCTAATACATCTGGGAAAAAATAATCAGAAACACAGCCATTCAATTGGCAGGATATACAGTACTTGGAAAGCAGTAATACCAAGAGACTTTCAGATGATAGTGGGTAGCAAATAATATATGATCTTGTAATGCAATATGAGAGTAAAATCAGTCAATAAGATTTTAGTCTGTATATGCAAAAGCTTCACGTCGTATGGCTGTAAGATAAAAATTATGGTATTGTTGAGGTCACAATGAGGATACCGGTTTAGGGCATAAATGCCTCAAATAAGTAAATTGAGTAGCGTTCAAACTAGAAAACAAATGTATAATGGGATTCAGACTTTAACTTGTAGGAAAAGTTTAAAATAACAAAATGTCTAACATTTGTCCATCTCTGACTGTCTAATTATGATAACATTTCACAGATAATTGAAAGATGTAAGCATCATGAGAGCCAAGTCATTTTTAAAGGTAAAAATAAGGGATTTATAGTCAAGTAATGGGATGAAATTAAGTAACGGAAATTTAAGACTGAATCCGGGAAATGTTTCCTGACAGTGAAATCTATTAGTCTCTGGAATGGATTCCCTAGAGAGGTGAGGGGAAGTTCCATCGCTCTAGTCATGGACTAGATCAAGGCTTGGACAACACATTATTAATAAAAAAAATAAAGTAAAAATTAGTTCGACCATTTTGCATCAGGAGAGATGCACACAATAACATTGTTGGGTCTCATCCGACTGTTTCAGATGGCCTCAGACTTCTCTGACATGTTATGTCCTATCATTAAGGAACTGCATGTTATTTTTTTTTAATAATTTCTAAAAGACCGAATTCATATTTTCCTGGGTTATTTTTTCTTCTTTTAAGTCATAGGAATGCTAGCAAAGAAAACACCCCTCCTTTTCTCTGTTGTTGAGATATGGCCTTAAATACTCCAAGCCTTTTGGATCAAATCAGATGAGGTAGCTGAGCTCTGAAGTCTCACTTACACAAGTGCATTGGAAACATATTTTTGCTTCAGTTTTGCAACCACAACTATGCAATATATAAAAATCCATTCACTTCCTTTTCTGGGTTAATCCACAGAGAGATTTTTACCAGATGGTGTCCTGGAGGTACTATTTACTTTTAGCAAAGCAATATAACTGAGTTTGAAAAATATAAAGTATGTACTTCATTCTATCATTAAAACATTCTGTTAAATTATCTTTGGCTAAAGTTTGTCTAAACTTTGTTCTGTGTCCCAGCTGAGTGAAATGAAAGTGGAAGAGGAATTCTTTTAAATGACAATCAGTTTTAACCCAAAGTACAATTATTCAAAGCAAAAACAAAAGCAAATTAAAATTAAATTATATGCCAGAATTTAAGAGGTAAATTTTATATATACACATATATTTATGTTTTAAGATACATATATACATACTATATTTCACAGTAAAGAAAAATAGAGGTTCTTGTCCTTGAAATGCTTAACTGCCTAACTGGAAAGAAATATGTGAGAAGCAAATATAGGTGGTGCAGATACATACCAGTTATTTAATAAAAGCATTTATATGGAATTGTGCAAACTATGTGGAAGGTGACAGATAGATTTGACTTAGTGGAGTGGAGAATCTGTTGGGGTATAATAAGAAATGAGCTAGTGAAATGGGACTGCAGAGTTGGAATAGAGTGTAGGTTCTCCAGAGAAACAGAACCAGTAGGATGGAGAATGTGTGTGTGTTGTGCATGGGGGGTATCAATTCGATCTAATCTATATGTTTGTTATGATTATGGAGGCTGGCAGGTCCAAAATTTACAGAGCTGATGTTCCATTTCAAAAGCCATCTGGCAGGAAGAGCTGATATGACAGTTTGAAGGTTGTCAGGCAGGAGAATTTTCTCTTATTGAAGAGATGGGCAGCCTTTTGTTTTATTTACACCTTCAACTGTTTGAATGAGGCTCACCCACATTATAGAGGGAAATCTACTTTACTTAGTCTACTAGTTTAAATGTTAATCTTATCCAACAAAACCTTATGGAAGCACCCAGAATAATATTTGACTAAATATCTGGGCACTGTAGTGGCCCAGTCAATTTGATACATAAAATTAACTGTCACACAGAGACTGAGAAGAATTTGAATTATAGAGAATAATTGTAAGTTTTTGTATAGGGAGATAACAAAACAGAACAGCACTTAAAGTCTATTCTAATAGCAGTAAATAGAAAAGGTGGGAGAAGCAGATTTGATTCAAGAGAGGTCTGTGTCTGTGGAAAAATAAAGAAGTTCCAAAAGACATCTAAGAAGGGAGAAATCATGCCTTGATCATGAGCTGAGTATAAAGAAAGACTACTATATGTAAAAATTTTTTGAGAGAAATAAATGATCAATTCTAATTTTAGAATAATTAAAACATAGTATAGTAGATCATAAATAATGTAATAATATAAGATAAAGTTTCAGTGTTAACAAGCCATCCAAGTAGAAGTGAGTTACATAAGTACAAGTGAGTTGAAAACTACCCTTTTTTTCTTATTGACCAAGTACGTGGTATCGTACCAAGAAAGCAACTCTTCTAACATCACAGAACTAGGGCAACTGTTTCTTAGTTTGAGGATGTTTACATATGTTTTGTTGTGCTATAAACAAAATTCAAAAATCCCTAATCCAATTAGGTAAGGAAAAAATATAAATTAGAGGTAAATCTTGACTTTAAAACAATTTATTCTTTTAAACAACATGCCTTAAGTCAAATCACAGAAGTAGAATTTCAAACATATATAGAATTTATATTTGTATAATACTAACAAGACAATTCTGAGCTATTATTACATGGTAGCCTACTAAGTAGTAGAGAGTTCAACTTGCAGTTTTTACTTCTTTGTATTTATTATTTGTGTTGCTTTTTGCCACAGCTTCTAACTTCTTCCCCAAACCCTGTAGAGTCTTCTTAGATGCCAATATTGAAGAAAGGGCAGGAGTCTGAGTGGGAGGGGTCTGATCTCCATTAGCTTCAACCAGGGCAACTTCGGATTATTTTTGCTTTATTGGTTTTTAAAAGAGGTTTCTTTTTTCCACTCCTGAAAAACCAATTTTGAAAACCACAGTTTTGTTTCACTTTACTCTTAAATATATCAGAAATATTTTTGTCAAAGTTATGCCAAAAAGTAAAGGCAATTAATAATATATATTTAATAATATGTAAATATATATTTAATAGTAGATATTTAATAATAGATATTTAACTCAGGAATAGAACCTTTTTATAAACATAAAACTATGATTCCACTTCTTAAAATAGAATTATTAAAATATAAATCACATACCATGCAATTCACCCATTTAAAGTGTACAATTTAATGGTTTTGATTATATTCACAGTTATACAACCATTACCACAGTCAATCTTGGGATATTTTCATTACCTGAGGGGAAGAAAAACCTATACACATTAGCAATCACTTTCCATTTCCCCCTAACCCTCTACTCTACTTTTTTTTCCTATGGGTTTTTTTATTCTGACCATTTCATATAAATTGAATCATATAATATGTGGTCTTTTGTGACTGGCTTCTTTCACTTAACATAATGTTTTTAAAATTCATTCATATTGTAGCATGAATCAATATTTCATTCCTTTTTATTCCTGAATAATATTCCATTGTATAGCTATTACCACATTTTATTTTTATGTTTCCATGTTTGCACATTCAACTTACACTCACTTTTTTATTAATACATTATGTACAAGGATAGAAGACCACTTGTAAACCATGTAAAATTTTCAGTTGACTCAAATATAATTACTCTGTACACGATGATGTGATAAACACCATAAGACCAAAAGTAGGTAAAATAACTATCTTAATACTGTTTATGTCTTTAAAAATGCGATTGGGATTTTGATGGGGATTGCATTAAATCTATATATTGCTTTGGGTAATATGGCCATTTTAACTATGTTGATTCTTCCAATCCATGAACACAGAACTTTGTGTTTTCCTCAGTTTCTTTTGATAATATCTTGTAGTTTTCAGTGTATAGGTCCTTCACATTCTTTGTTAAGTTTATTCCTAGATATTTTATTCTTTTTGTTGCAATTGCAAAAGGAACTGTTTTTGTTTTTGTTTTTCATTTCTTTTTCTGAAATTTCATTGTTAGTATGTAGGAACACAGTGAATTTTGGCACATTGATTTTGTATCCTGCAACTTTATTTATTTATTGTTTCTAATAGTTTTTTGGTGGAATTTTTAGGGTTTTCTATATAAATAATCATGTTGTCTACAGAAAGTGACAATTTGTCATTTGACTTCTTCATTCTCAATTTAGATGCCTTTTATTTGAAACCAATGTAATTTTATTAGCCAGTGTCTTCCCAGTAAATTTAATTTAAAAAGAATGCTATTTTATGATTTACTAAGCTGCTTCTCATATTTTCTAATATTCTTACTACAGTATTCTGTAGATAAGCATCATTGTTGTTAATCACAAGAATTAGGACTTTATGTAAGTTATTTAAGCTTTCTGGGACTCAGTTTACTTATTTGAGAAACAATATGGCAATAATAGAAAAGTATAAATGAAATAATAAATATAAAGTGTTTAAACTGGACCTGAAACATAGTTATTTCTCAATAAATATTCTAAGATCAGAAAACTAATTTATTGCCTTTCAAGACCACGCTGCCTAATATGTGGCCATTAGCCACATTTTAGATGCTCAGTAGCCACATGCAGCTATTGTATTAGACAGCACAGATATAAAACATTTCCAACATTAAATATAAAGTACTATTTAATGACACTACCATAGGATCTTAAAATGCAGTATCATGGATAGGACATACACATGTCTACCAAATGAGGAAGAAAATTCTAAGGGAGTGATTTTATACAATACTATATATGATCAGAGTGGGTTGGGATCTCATCTTTCTGTAAAAGCCCTGGGAGGAGATGATACTTGAGCTAGACCTTGAAGTATAGGTATACACAAAGGAAGGGGATCATTTAGTAGTATCAGATTCAGCATGTACATACCAAAAGCACAGGCCTTTAAATGAAGAAAAGGATTTATGAGAGAGAGAGAGAGCAGTGAAAATGACACTAAGGAATTAGAGCAGGATTGTATTATAGAAGGTTCTTTCTGGTTAAAGTGTTCTGTGCTTCTTTCCGTCAACATTGAAAGGCATCAGATTTTGAGAAGGGAAATGGTATGTTGAGAAGTTTGATATGACAAATGGTTAGAACAGGTAAGATGGATCACACTCTGGGAGACTTATTCAGAAGGTATTGCTACAGGTCAGGTTGGGACCATCAGTAGCCTGAATTATAATAATGACAGAGAACAGAAAGGAAGATTCGAAGGAATATGAAAGAAGAGCCAAGGTGTATGATTAGAATAGGAGAGACTTAATGACTGACTGGGATTGGAGAATGAGGAAAAAAGAGGAAATAAAAAGGACTGAGGTGTGGATCCTATAAGAACACAGTAGGATGACCAGTTTAGAGTAAAATAGAAGTTCCATTTTAGACAAAAAAAAAAAAAAAATCTTAGAGTTGGGAATAAATTGCTTCTGTCTCAAAGATGAAATTAACTCATTCTCAATGATGACCATCTAGTTTTAAGAAAACTGATATTATTTGAATGTCTGTTATGTACTGGAAACTAAATGGAGTGGTAATATGGTTTATCCTTTTTAATACTCATAAATAACTAATGTGAGTATATATTAATTGTCTATATTTTACAGATGGCAAAATTGAAGGGAGAGGTTAGTGAGAGGGAACCCACTACTTTTAGAATCTGCCTATTATTTCATTATTGGTACAATTCTAATCGTAATGAAATTCTTCTTGAAATTTGTTTCTCTGAACTTTGCCATCAGTTCTGTTTCCGTTCTGTGAAGTAAACTGAACAATGTCGTATCCTCTTTCCTCCTCCCAACCTCTCCCCTCTTTCATGTCAGAAAGCTTTTCACATATTTGAGGACCTTTATATCTTTTCCTAATCTTATCTTTTGATGACCAAGCATCCTAAATTACTTCAACATTTCCTCTTATACTCTGGGTCTTATACCATTCATCCATCTTCCTGGTTCCCTTCTTTGAATTCACTCTAATTCATCACTGTTTCTCCTGAATATGTGGTGCCTAGAATAAATTTTGTTGTTTACCGAAATGGTTTGACCAATCTAGGATTCAGGGCAACTGTTTCCCCTACACATACAGGCATTTTACATGTTGATGCATTGATGACTAAAAGGATTCCCAGCTAAAAATTTTAGCAGGAATTCGGAAATTTAGCATTTGTGCTCATTTAGCATTGGTGCTTGTCTATTCATTCAATTAAGTGTTTATTTCATACCAACCATATGCCAGATACATTTTAGGTACTCAGAACTAGAGATAGACATTTAGTGGTATATATCACATATATATGTGTGTATGTGTGTGTAAATATATTTAAGGGAAGATAGTATACCAAGGGTAGACATTTGGACACAGGATATTTTTGAGTGACTTTCTCTGATAAGGGGGAGCTAGGGAGGAGTGATAAGAGGGATGCTAAGTGTCTAAATGAAGCAGATGTAGAAGCAAAGAAAGGAGAGAATTTCAGGAAAGAGTAAATGGCTAACAGTTTCTAGAACTTCAAAGAGGCAGGGGAGATTTGAGAAAGGCTATTGAATTTAGCAATTAAGAGATTCTTAGTTTCTGTTTAATGAAAATGAAATCAAGCTTTTAAGAGATTAACATTTTAGTGTGAAGAGAAGGAAAGTAGAACTTTTATTATGAACAGAAAAAGAGAATAGGCTAAAGAAGATTTTTCTAGGTGAATTTTGGAAATAGCCAAGCTGACTCTGTTGTTTATATGAAAAAATAAACAAAAATAATCAAGAAAACTCTTTAAAAGTTGCATGATGAGGAAAGACTGTCGCACTCAGTTGTTAAAACATTTTAAAGCTATGTTGATCTAAATAATGTGGTAAGAATAAACGATCAGACTAGCAGATCGGGTGAGTGAATAGAAAGTACAGAAATAGACTCACATACATATGGAAATTCAGCATATAATAAAAGTGATTTTTTTTAAATTAGTGTGAGCAAAGTGAATTATTCAATAATAAATGATGGTGTGACAACTGGTTAGCCATTTGTATGCATATAGAATGTTGGATTCTTAACCTCAAACCTTAGAACAACAATTTCAGATGGAGCAAAGATTTAACTTTGAAAAATAAAAACATAAAAGTACTAGAAAAATCTCTGGGAGAATTATTATTTTTTATCACAGAAGCGAAAAGTCCTTTCTAAGGATATAAACCTCAAAAGTTGTAATGAAAAAGATGTATTAATTTGACTAAATAAAAATAAAAGAAAAAAAATCCCACAGTTAAAAAAAACACCATAAACAGAGTTAAAAGGCCAACTCTAACTTGGGAAAATACTTTTACAATTTCATATTACAGATAAAAGATAACCTTAACATATAGGGAGCTTTTACAAATCAGTAAGAGAAATAACAACAATCTGATAGAATACAGACAGGTGATTAAAAAGGAAATACAGTGACTCTTAAAATACTGAACAGATACTCAGTTTTGCTTAAAAAAGAATTTCGAACTAAAACTACCCTGAGATACCATTTTTCACCCATCAAATAGGTAAAAGTAAAAATATCGACAGTGTTGTCAAGTGACAAGGAGGAAAAGGCACTCTCCTAAGCCCTTTGCTACAAGCCAGAAGAAGGAGTGTGTGGGGGGAGAAAGGAGTGGGAGGGTGAAAAAGAGGATAATATCCACTTCTGTAGGCTGCAAGATGGGATGAAATCTGCTGTAAGCTGCAGGACCGGTCACCAAGGCCAAAAGGACGAGGAGAGGGGGAGCTGACTTAGTCTCCAAGTCTGCAAAGTCTCTTTCTTCAGGGTAATTCTTCAATAATATTTTTTCTGTGGCCTGATTTTGCAGAAACTTAGATGTTTCGAGACTATCATAGCAGAAATACTTGTATGTATTGAAATCATGCTGCTTACATGAAACAAAGGTGACTGCCTGGTTCAGGCAGAAATCCCTATAATATGTAGCTGTTAAAAAAAAGTCTTAAAATGGATCAGCCCCATGTGAATTATTGGAAACATTTCTAGATAAATTAAGCAAACGTACATACCACAGAGTAAAGCAGTGTAAAAAATACATGTTTAAGAAACAGTTAGCTACTCTCCAAAGATTTATGCTTTCCTTTCATAGAGTAAAGTTCAGTAAGTGCCAAGCCAGGGACTAAATTTCCCAGCCTTCCTTGCATCTAAAAGGACCACGTGACTGTTATTTCCAATGGAATATATACAGTAATATGGTGACTTCTGGGCAGAGTGGTTAAGAAGCAGTTCTGTCTCTTCTCTCTCATTTTTCCCATTTGCTGCTGAAGTGAAGACACTGAAGCCCTGGACTATAGCAGAACTTGGTCTCCCGAAGCACACATGGAAGTCTGCCCACTGAACATTGTTGGACTGTTAAC
Source organism: Pteropus alecto (assembly GCF_000325575.1). Taxonomy (NCBI): domain Eukaryota; kingdom Metazoa; phylum Chordata; class Mammalia; order Chiroptera; family Pteropodidae; genus Pteropus; species Pteropus alecto. Next base: position 14,700,207 of record NW_006434825.1, read on the forward strand.
CTTTCATTGCATTAAACCACTGAGATTTCAAGGTTTGGTCACTGTAGCAGCTAACATTACCTTAACTTTATAAACAGTATATTGCCATTTGTGTCTATAAAAGTGAATGTATAAATATATGGTTCCATATGTATAGAATATGATGGAAGGAATATAAAAGAAACTCAGAATGGTGGCTCACTCTAAGGGTGGATGGTTTTTAGGTTCAGCATTTGAAGGAGACTTACTTGTCATGTTTTTCCCTTCATACCTATTGTTTATCTGTAATATCTAGCCAAAAAAAATAAAGGATAAATATTTTAACTTAAAAAGAAAAGAAACAATGAGAGAACATTAAATATATTGGCGGAATAGGGACAAATTAAAGAAATAAGTTCCTTGATGCAGTAAAAGGAAGCTGCATCAAAGGCATAGGAGGAAACTTAAAAATCAGGAAAAATTCCTCGTCCTCTGATAATAGTAGTTATATTGCCCATAACAAGAAAAAATCAACTGAAAACTCTACTGACACAATATCTCACCTATCAGATTGACAAAAACTTAACTTTGATCACCCTTTCTGTTGGCAAAGTGTGGAGAAACTCACATACATCAATGGTGGGAGGAAAAAGATTTTGGTAAAACATGTCCTTTGACTTGGCAATCCCCCTTCTGGGTATATGTCCTACAGGTAAACCTACACAGGTTCAAATTGGCAAAATGTATGAGGTTATTCAATGTAGTATTGCTGGAAGAATACAAGATTGGAAATAATTCAAGGGTCCGGTAAAAGGGATGGGTCGAAAAAACAATGGAACATACACACACGAAAAAATAGAGGCCTGTATATCAATATGGAGAGATCTCCATGATATATGAAGCTGGTGGGTTTGGAGGGGAGGGAGGGACAATGTATAGAGCAATTGTATTGTATGTTATCTTTTGTAGAAAGAATGGAGAAATATGAATATATATTTGTATTTCCTTGTATTTTTGTAAAGAATCTAAGAAGATAAACAAACTAATAAAATGGTTACTTATAAAGAGTGAATTGGCAAGAAATGTGACAGAAATGCCTTGAATGGAAGTGAAATTTCTCTGTTATATTTTTTTACACTATAGGATTGACTGTTTAAAAATATTTTATTATAGATATTATATAAAAGAAGAGAGTAATGAGTAACCTTTATACTCATCACTCGTCTTCAGCAGTTATCAGTAGTTGACCTATCTTATTTCATCTATAACCCCACACAATTCCTCTTCACTAGGTTATTTTAAAGTCAACATCAGAGATATCATTTTACCTATAAATATCCATAAATATTTCAGTATGCATCTCTAATATATAAGAACTATTTTTAAAATCATAATCACACTAAAAATTATTACAATTTCTTATATCTGAAAGAAATTTAAAGACTATCTAGAGTAAAGTTTTGTAAACATTACCTTATATTTTAGCTGCCCTCTTTGCTTATCTGCTTACAGAGTCTGAGTTTATTGTGGAGCTTTGTGGTACAATTTATTGATAAATTTTTATTTGGAAAGAATTTTAATTTTAGAATAGAGCTACAAAAATATTACAAAGAATTTATATATATTCATCACCCAGATACCAAAACTGTTAACATTTTATCATATTTGCTTTGTAACATTCCCACTCCCCCTTCTATATGTATTCATTATGGACATGTATTTATGTACATGTAAATACTTTTTCTGAACCATTTGAGAGTATGCAGACATAATGCCTCTTCACCCCAAAATACCTGTTTGTATTTTCTAAGAATATTCTGGTACATAATCACAGGAGAAATTAACATGATAAAATACTATTATTTTAACTATAAACCTATAGTTATTTTCCCTATAATAGCCTTCATTGAAAATAAAATAAATAAATTTTTTCTGGATTAGGATCCAATCCAGTATCACACACTGCATTTATTGTCATATCTCTTAGTCTCCTTTAATCTGGAATCTTTTCTCTGTCAATCTTTATCTTTCAGGAGTTTGGCATTTTCTAAAGAGTACAGTCTAGATATTTTGAAGGATATCCCTCGATTTGGGTTTGTCTGATGCTTCCTCGTGATTAGATTCAGGTTATGAATTTCTGTCAAGGATATCACAGAAGTGATGTTGTGTCTTTCTCAGTGTATCATATTTGGAGGTATTTGATGTCTTTTTTTCTCATTACTGTTAACTTTGATCATTTGGTTTAGGTGGTAGTTGGCAGATTTCTCCATTGTAAAGTTACTTTTTTCTCCAATGTAATTAATAAGAATTTTGTAGGTAGATAATTTGAGACCATATAGATATCCTATCTCACTCACTAGCTGTAAAACATATTGATGATTTTTGCCTAAATATGTTATTACTATGTTATTTATCAAATAGTGATATTCTAACTCTACTATTCCTTCTACATTTGTTAGTTGGTGTTCTACTCTAAGGAAAAGCTTTTCCTTCTCTCCCATTTAAAAGTAAATTTGTATCAGTATGGACTCATGGATTTTACATTATTTCAATGCTTATGCTGTCTCAAATTTAGCCAGTAGAAACCTCTTCAAGCTGGTTCTTGTGTCCCTTGAATGTCTTTAGCATTCGTTGATCACTTTCTTGCTTTCTGATATCACAAGACATTCCAGGCTTATCTTATACCTTCCTTCCCTTAGTCCTTCCATGAGCCATTTGTCCAAGGAGTACTAGTTTCTTTTAATGCTTGGAATCACAATCTACATATTAGGTATACTTATTATTACCAGATTTTCAATTCTTCTAGGCCCAGTGTTGTCTTTCAAATCATGTAAGTGTATTGCCTTTTAAAAATTATAATTTAAAATTTTAGACTTGAATACACTTGAAATCACAAATATATTGTAAAGCCAGTGAATATGCCATTAGGAAGAAAATTTAACAGTGTTTGTGGATGCAGAATTTGGAGTTGGATAGCTCTTGGTTCAACTTTACTACCACCACTTAATAGTTTTGTAATTTCATTTTATTTACCTGCCCGTTAGGGATGAACACATATACCTCATTGGGTTGTTGTGATGATTTCATGAGATGTAAAACTAGTGACACATAACATACATTTAAACATAGCTAATGCTTAATAAATAACTATAGTTATACTTAGTGCAGTATTAAACTTTATATTCAGGAATACTTGTTGAGTTGAATTATAATGCTTTTCTCCCTTAACTATAAGATACATTTCTAGATTCATTAGTAGTGGAATGTTCCTGAGCATTTCCTAAGATCACAAAAAAATATGAAGTCAAACTACTTAAAGACATGGGGACAAAAAAAACAAACTGGCGTTGCTCTTCAGCTCCTGGATGTTCTGAGTTGATAGAAACTTGAGTTAACAACACCTGTATCAAACTTGTTAAAGATAGAAATAATTTCTGAAAACCAGTTATTCTGAAAACCATCAAGCTCTATCTGTCTTATTACTTAATTTTCTCAGGTCTACTATTATAATATTTTAGGAATAGAGGAAGAAAGTGAGAAACAGGGAGAATAGCAGAACATTAAATTTAATATGTAATAGATCTCATGCAATTTAGCATAGAGAGGAATAGAAAGAAGAATGTTATTGTAAATTAGATTTTCATCTGGTTTATACTTGTCATTCAATGTAGAAGTGTTCAGATAGATTCTCAAGTTCAGGAAGATGGCAAGTTAACTGATTTTCTAGCCACAACTATTACATTTTCTCATTTCCCAATAGTTATGAACCATTTCATATTCAAAATACAGAAGTGGCCACTGATGGAACTACTATTATAGTCACTATTTATTCCTCCCTACCAAATCAGCAATATGTTGAGTGTTTTGGATGGAGGTGGGAAGGGAAGCCAGGGCAACTATGGTGTTGGTTAGTCAAATATGCTATAGCAAAGAATAGTGCTAGAGGAGAACCTTTTCCTTCGGCATAACTTTTTATATTTCATAACATGTTCCCGTGATTATTTGAACTGGTGGCGGGGAGAGCAATCCTAATTTATAAAATGATTGCCAATATGAATTAGATGTTTCTTCTTTTTACATAGTTTACACTGTGGGGAATGGATGTTCTTGGAGTGGGTGAGTAGAGTGTGTGTGCATGCACACATATGTGCACATGTATGTGCATTTTATAAATAATGAAGGAATACAGAAAATAGAGATAGAAATTGTGATAGGTAGCTAAAGTTTTCCTTCTACAGACACATAGGCAAAAGTATGGAGGGGAAAATAAGGAACTAAGGTAGCTATCATGAGAATTATGTAATAAGTATATATTTTATATGTATTGATAGTTTTCTAAAATAGATTTTTGTATATTCCACATTATATTTGGACTTATTTTCTGAGCAGCATAGTGAGGATTAATGAGTTATTGTCTATGTGGTACCTTTAGGTACACAGTTAAAAGATATTATAAAATAGTTATTGCTCCTATAAAAAAGTATCGCAATGTGGCAGAAACTTGTCACAACATGTGCAGCTTTTCTCAGAAGACAATGCAGAGTGGTATAGGTTTGTCACTGTTCCAAACTTTCTAGTGATTATAATAAATATTTCAACTTGGACATAAAAAAAACAGAAACTAGATTGCATTAAATCTCAGTACAAAAAAATTGCCAGTGAGATGTTTGGGTTTTCAATTTCCATTGCTTTCCAGAATCTAAGGGGTGCTCTGAAATTATTATTTATTTAAATACAAATCAAGTGTTGAGATGTAGGCCTTTATCTTTTTTTACTCCTTATACTCAACCTATATAATATCATTCACTCTAATAGATTTAACTATGATGCATACATGGCAACTTAAATCACACCCTCACTATCACCGTTTTCTACTGTACCAATATGGAAGCACTTAGTACTCCAAAGAGACGATACTCTTACCTCTTCATGTTGTTTGCTGTACCAGGAACACCTGAGTCTCAGGAGCCCTGCTGTTTCACTCCAGATCTTATTTACTTGACTAACTTTAATTCATACTTCAAGATAGTTTGCAAACCACCTCTACTAGAAAGGTTTTCCTGACTTCCTATCACCTATTCTGGGCTTTCTCTCCATCATCATCATGGCTGGAAAGGTCCCCCAAGTTTTTGTTCTCATAATACCTTGCACTTCCTGTTTTTATTCCTCCAAGCATATTGAATAACAAATATTTAGATAATAGGAGACTACATCATATTATTTTATCTTATTAGTTTTTTTCCAGCTTTATTGAGATATAATTGACAAACAACACATTATTTTAAATAGAAAAAAGCACAACTTATATAACAGTCCACTAATGACATATTCAAAACATAAAGCCTTTAAATACTACTTCTTAAATTTATAATAAACTCAGTGAGTATGTTTGTGCATAGAATGAAATAAGTACACAGTATCAAACACGAATTTCATTAACACTATATTGCAAAGAACATGTTTTAAAATGTAAATAAACATGAAATAATAACATTTAAGATGAATAATACAAAGTACTTTCAGAATGGCAGAGTAGGAACTCCAAAACTCTGCTCCTCATTAAATCAACAAAAACTCTAGCAAATAATGTCAAAATCAACTTTTTGAGACCTTTGGAATTTAACCAAAGCCTTGCAGCAATCTGAGGAGCATTTAATAAAGAAAAATGGCTTAGTCTCAATAGGAACAACAAGCTTCGCCTTATTTTAACTTGCTTTATTCCTGTAATCCTCTCGCAAGATTCACAGCAGCCTTGAAAACCAACACCCTTAGAACCACAGTAGCTGTGAAAAACAGCAGCCTAACAGCTACTGGAAGAGGCAGAATGGGTTTGGAGCTCTTCAAGAAGCCTCATCCCCCGAGAGCTGTTACTGTTTGACCTGCCTGACAGCTCCCTGGAAATGCCCTACACAGAGTTTGCCTTTATTTGACCTGACTCAGAGGTCACTCACTGGGGAAAGCTCAGTTGCTGGGGGTAATTAGTTGTTGACAACAGATAGAAGCAGTTTTTAATATCACAGCTGCCCAATGCAGTGATACAAGTTGGGGCCAAAAAAGGGTGACTGAAATACATAAATGGAAATCTGGGGAATGAGATGTTTGTAGGAGACTTTGAAAATCTTAAACATACTCCTGGAAATCTAGAAAGCCACATGCATGTGCAGGCCCCAGAAATACCTGAGTAGACCTTAAGATCTCATCTCTGTGTGGACTTGATGCTCTATATAAGCAGGAAGTAAAGACAGTAATAGAGGAATAAAGGAACAAAAGAGTTACAAGACCTGTGGAAAGCAAATAAGCAAATAATGAATGTATATCTTTTTATCAGTAATTAACATTAAACATAAATAGATTTAAAAACTCCAATCTACAGACAGAGTTTTACAGAATGGATAAAAAAGCAGAATCCCATCATATGATATCTCCAGAAGACATACTTTAGACTTAAAGACACAAATAGGTCAAAAGTAAAGGATTGAAAAATATAGACAATGGAAACAGTAGTCAAAATAGAGCTCAAGTGGCTAATCTAATAACTGACAAAATAGACTTTAAGACAGAAATTGTTATAGAGTCAAAGCAGGACGATTTATAAGAAAGTGTCGATACATTAAGAAGATATAAAAATTAAAAACATATGCACTAATAATAGACCCCAAAATACACAAAGCAACAGCTGACAATTGAAGAGAGAAATAGACAATTCAAAAATAATTGAGACTGCATACCCCACTCTCAGTAATTGATAGGACTAGGAACATCAACGAGGAAATGGAAGACCTAATAACAGTACCAACTAACAAGAACTAACAGACGTCTATAAAACACTCCACCCAACAACAGCTGAATACACATTCTTCTAAAGTGTACATGGAATATTCTCCAGAGTAGACTATATATTAGGTCATAAAACAAGTCTCAATAAATTTAAATGATTGAAATCATACAAAGTATGTTTTCCAACTTATTGGAATGAAATTAGAAACAAGTGAAGGAAATTTGAGAAATCCAAAAATACATGTAAAATAAACAACACTCTTTTAAGTAATCAATGAGTCACAGAAAAAAATAACAAAGGAAATTAGAAAATACTTTGAGATGAATAAAAATGAAAACAAAACAGAAAAATTTATGAGATGCAGCTAAAGTAGTGCTTACATGGAAACTTATAGGCATAATGCCTACATGGAAACTTATAGGTATAATGCCTATATTAAATAAAGAGGAAAAGAGCTGAAATCAATAACCTAATCTTAAGAAGTAATAAAAAGAGCAAACTAAACACGATGAAGCAGAAGAAAATGAAGATTAGAGCAGAACTAAAAATACAGAATAGAAAAACGATAGAGAAAGTCAACAAAACCAAAATTTGGTTCTTCAGAATGATCAACAAAATTGACAAGTTTAGCTGGAATAACAAGAAAAAAGAGAGAAGACCCAAATTACTCAAATCATGAATGAAAGACAAGAACTAAACTAATGAATATACAAAAATGAAATGAGAAGTTAATCTCAAGTAACACTATAAACAATTGTATAACCAACTTAGATGAATTGGAGAATTTTCTAGAAAGACAAAAATTACAAAAGAAAGAAAAATATCAGTAGATCTGTAATAAGTAAGTTGCATTAGTAATTAAAAACTTCCCACAAGCCCAGGCACAGGTACTTTGACTGGTGAACTATATCAGGTGTTTAAAGAACAATTAACACCAATCCTTCACAAATGCTTATTACAGAAAGTACCTGAGGAGGGAACACTTCCCAACTCATCCTACCAGGCCAGTGTTGCCCTGATATCAAATTAGACAAAGCCAAATTGAGAAAAAATAATATTGACCAGGACCTTTTACAAATATAGATGCAAAAATTTTCGACAAAATACTAGCAAACCAGATTTAGCACCAAATTAAAAATAGAAAAACAAACAACTCTATACTATGATCAAATGGGATTTCCTCCCAGGAATGCAAGTTTGGTTTAACGTTTGAAAATCAGTAAATGTAATACATCAAATTAATAGAATAAAGGGCAAAACACATGATCATTTTAATAGATGCAGAATAGGCTTTTGACAAAATTCAATATCCTTTCATGATAAAATGCTTAACCAACTGGAAATAGAAAGGAAATCCCTTAACCTAATAAAAAAAAATCTATTAAAAATCTACAACTAACATCATATTTAATGGTGAAAGGCTAAATACTTTCCACCTAAGATCAAGAACAAGATGAGGTTGTTCACTCTAAACATTTCTATTTCACATTGTGCTGAAAATTCTAGCAAGTTTAAGCAAGAAAAATAAATGATCAGTATTTAGATTGTAAAAAATAAATAAAATTTTCTTTGCGAATGGTGTGATCTTATATATATATATAGAAAACCCTAAACACACACACACACACACACACTTACACAGAAACACAAAAACTATTAGATCTATTAAATGATTTCATCACAGTTGCAGGATAAAAGACCAATATACAAAAATAAGCTGTATTTCTATACACTTGTTCCTACAATGTGAGCCCAACTTCGAAACTTACTACAAAGCTACGGTGGTGTTGACGTAACGGTACACATATAGCTGAGTAGATTATAATTAAAATTCTAGAAACAAACTCTGGTCAATTGATTTTTTTTTTTTTTTTTTGAAAGTGACAAGACAATTCAGAGTGGGGAACAATAGCATTTTTAATAATTTGTGCTAGGAGAACTAGATGTCCATATGAAAAAGAATGAAATTTGACCCTTACCCAAAACCATACATAACAACTCAAAGGAGATCATATGTCTAAATGTAAGTGCTAGAACTCTTAACAGAAAACACAGGAGTAAATATTGATGACCTTGGGTTAGACAGTGGTTGCTTGGTCACTGACAGCACAGTGACAAAAGAAAAAATAGATAAAATGGACTTCATCAAAATTAAGAACTTTTGTGCTTTAAACTCTGTCAAGAAAATGAAAAGACAATCCAGAAAATAATAGAAATTATTTGCAAATTGCATGTCGCATAAGGGACTTGTATCAGGAAGATACATATTTTTAAACTCTGATGCTATGACAATAAAAGGCACCAAACCATCCCATTTTAAAAAAACCTGCAAAGGATTTGAAGTTTTTCAAAGAAGATATACAAATGGTCAGTGAGCCCTGAAAAGACACTCAATATTATTAGTCATTAGAGAAATCCAAATTGAAACCACAATGAGATACTGCTTCTTTCCTACTGTAAAGGCTAAAATCAAAATGTAATAAAGTGTTGATAAGAATGTGGAGTAACTGGAACCCTCATATATTACTAGTGGGAACATAAATGGCACAGCCACTTTGGAAAGCAGTTTCACAAAATGTTACACAGAATTATCATATGACCCAACATTTCTACTCCTAGGACTATACCCAAGAGAAGTGAAAATATGTTCACATAAAAACTTGTATGCCACACTCATAAGAGTATTTTTTATAATATCAGAAAGTGAAAATATGTTGGGAGGTAGAAGTAGAAAGTCAGATAAGCCTACATGGACATTGAGAATGTATCAAAACTGTCTTCCTAGGAACTGATGGAATCACCCATTATTTCTGTATAGGTTCTGGGCAACTGAGCGTTATGTTAAGAGCAGTTATAGTTCATTGGGTCCTAAGGGAACCCAGCTTCCACCAAATATTAAGGCCCAGTAAGACTGGTATTTTTCTGAACTCTGAGTTGGGTTATGTTATATAATATCAATAATAGGTCTCTTCTCTGTACTTTTAAAGATTCTTTTACAGAATCTGTTTGACTATTTCTGTATTAGAACAGATTCTGAACTTATTAAAAATCTCTTCAGTAACACAATGAAAGATGAAATACCTGGGAAATGAATCTGTTTCAGTTTTTAGGGGTAACTTAGTAAATTTAGTTTCAGTAATTCGGGATTCTGGAAAGATTCAGAATAGATTCTTGAAAAATCAGAATAGATTTTCTCCCTCACTTTCAACAACTATAAAGTATGGTAATAATTAGTTTCATAGATGTTATGGGTATAGGTTGTCAGGGTTTTGAAATTCTAAGATGAAATATTTGAGAATTATATTACTTAACATATTCAATAAAATATTTCATTTTAAAAAAGTGAAAATAACTGAAATGTCCATCAACTGATGAATGGAAGAATAAACTGTGATATATCCATACAATGATATATCCATACAAGGAAACATTATTTGGCCATAAGAAGGAATGTAATGGTGATACATGCTATAACATGGATGAATCTTGAAAACATTATGCTAAATGAAAGAAGCCAGTCACAAAAGGCCATATATTGTATAATTCCTTTTATATGTAGCAGTGTTTTTATTAAAGTCTTCAGCTCTTTTGGATAAGAGATGACTTAGTGTTAAATATTATACTTACTTCATTTGTATCTTCGATAAGTGAAATAATGGCAAATAGAATTACTTCTTTTGAATAGCTATGAAAGGTCGAAAGTGAAGACTTCCTATTTATTTAGCTGTCATATGCATTGCTGATATAAAGGAAAACTGAAAGAATTTCTTTTAGTGCAGTGCAGTGTGAAAGTTCATAAGGTTAGAAATAATTTTTATCCTGACTTAAACTCATAGGTAATTTTTTAAAAGATTTAATTATAGTTGTCATTTCTGTGATTTCTACTGAGAAAACAGTAGGGAGAATATCCTCACTGAATGTTCTCTCTCATTCCTGAATAATTATTATATTCTTGAAACAATGACCTTGTCAGGTGACACTTAGTGGGAAGGCCAGAGAGCATCAGATTTTCAAAGTGTTTGAATTCATGCATAATAATTTCACCTTTTAAAAAAATTTAACATTTTGACTAAATGGATCCTTTGACTTTTAGTAGTACTTTAGCTGCTAAGTAATATTTGCCCTTGATATAGTAATTGAAAAATAGAAAAATCCTTTTGAGAAGCTTTACAGATGGGGGAAATATTAAATTTATTGGATCATATCTTTTTTTGTGTGTTAAGATGTATTTTAAACATATTGAAAAAGACTGATATAAGCAATACCTATATGCCTATTATACAGGTTAATAAGTTCTTATCATTTTGTCATGATTGCTGTAGAATTTTAAAATAATAATAATGATACATTATAGATACAATTTATGTCTTCTCAAATCCCATTACCTTCCTTCTCAGAAGTAATTCGTACCTTGAAATTAGTGGACTTTATTACTAAGAATTTTTTTACATTATTCTATCTTTTGTATTCAAAAGTGGTATGTGATGTTGTGTGGCATGGTTTTGAGCTATAAATGGTATTCAGACTATATCATTCTGCAATTTGCTTTTTTTCTCAGCACCCTAGTTTTGAGATTTATTTTCATTGATACATTTTATATGGTATTCCATTTTAAGACTATGCCCTAATTTATTCATTCATCTCTTCATAAACATTTGGATAGTTTCTATTTTTTCAACTATTAAAAGCAATGCTACAATGAACATTCTTGGGCCTGTCCCTTGTGCTCATGTGTAAGCTTTTTTGCCTAGTTACAGTTATGAGTGGAATTGATGGGTATATGTGTATATCGAACTTTATTAGATGTTGCCAAATGTTCTCACAGCAGTTATACCAATTTACATGTCAGCCCCATCCTCAGCCATTTTATAAACACTTTATTGAGATATAATTTACATATCATAAAGTTCATCTGTATAAAGTATATAATTCAGTAGATTTTAGAATATTTACAGAATTCTACAACCATACTAAAATCTAATTTTAGAATATTTTCATTTCATCATTCCAAAAAAAATCCTCGTACCTATTGATGGTCACTCTTTCTTATTCCTCCTTCCATTTGTTCATGCCCCAGCCCTATGCAACCACTAATCTACTTTCTGTCTCTGTAAATTTGCCTGTTTTGAACATTTGTATATATGGCATCATACAATACGTGGTCTTTTATAACTGGCTTTTTTCACTTACCATAATATTTTTTGAGGTTCAACCATGTTGTAGCATATATCAGTATTTCATTCCTTTTCTTTTTCTACTATTGAATAATATTACCACATTTCATTTATTCATTCATCATTTGATAGACATTTGGGTTGTTTCCACATTGTGGCTATTGTGAATAATGCTGCTACGAACATTTATATACAGGTTTTTGTGTGAATATGTATTTCATTTCTTTGGGGAATTTTTACAGAATTGTTGGGCTGGGCCATATGATAACTCTATTTTTAATATTTTGAGGAACTGCCCAAAGTGGCTGTACTATTGCACAATCCCACTGGCAATGTGACAGGGTTCCAGTTTTTCTAAATCCTTGCTAATACTTGTTATTGTCTCTTTATTATAATTATTCTATTGAGTATGAAATGGCATCCATTATGGTTTTGGTTTACATTTCCTTAATGACTAATGACTAATGAGCATCTTTTCACATGTTTATTATCATGTCTATATCTTTGAAGTAATTTCTATTTAAATCCTTTACCCATTTTTAAAATTGGCTTTTTAGTCTTTTATTATTGAGTTTTATATGTCTTTTATATATTTTAAATACATATTCCTTGCCAGATATATGATTTACAAATACTTTATCTGTTTTGTAGGTTGTCTTTTCACTTTCTTGATGGTGTCTTTTGAAGTACAAAAGTTTTTAATTTTGATAAAGTCCAATTCGTCAAACTTTTATTACTTGTGCTTTTGGTATTATATCTAAGAAATCACTTAAGCCAAGGTCAAGAATATTTACTCTTATGTTTTCTTCTACAAGTTTTATAGTTTTAGCTCCTACATTTAGGTCTTTGGTCTATTTTGACTTAATTTTCTATAGGGTATGAGGTAGGGACCTACTTCATGCTTTTGCACATGGATTTCCCTTTATCACAGCATAAATTGTTAAAAAGGGTATTCTTTCCCCGCACTGAATTATTTTAGCACCCTTGTTGAAAATCAATTGACCATAAACATAAGGGTTTATTTCTGGAATCTTAATTCTATTTCATTGATCTATATGTTTATCTTTATGCCAGTGCCACACAGTCTTGATTACTGTAGCTTTGTAGTTAGTTTCGAAATTGAAAAGTATGAGTTGTACAGCTTCATACTTCTTTCTCAAGATTCTTCTGGTTATTCAGTGTCCCTTGCATTTCCATATGAATTTTAGGATCAGCTTATCAGTTTTTACAAAAAGGCTTCTAGGATTTTGCTAGGAATTGTGATTAATCTATAGATCTGTTTGGGGAGTATCGCCATCTTAACAAGATTAAGTATTTTATTTTTATTTATTTATTTTTAACTTTTATTTTTTTAATTTTTAAAAAATTTATTTTAGGCGAGGCAACCCTTGGTTGACCTCACAGATTGCTAGGATTTTGTCAGCTTACAATCCCTTCTTTTTTATTTTTTTAACACCTACAGCACCTGGTCTCCTTAGATGGTCTCCCATCCAAGTACTAACCAGGCCCAACCCTGCTTAGCTTCTGAGATCAGACAAGGTCCAGCTTGTTCAGGGTGGCATGGCCATAGACAAGATTAAGTATTTTAATCCATGACCATTGGCCATCTTTCCATTTATTTCTTTAAAACTTTTTTCCAGCAGTGTTTCATATTTATTGTTACATTTACTTCTAAGCATTTTATTTTTGATGATGCTGTTGTAAATGGAATTGTTTACTTAATTTTATTTTCAAGTTATTCTTTATACATTGGTGGTATATGGAGATACAATTGATTTTTATATATTGGTCTCATACCCTGGAACCTTGCTGAATTTACTTAATAGATCTAATAGCTTGTTTTTGTATTTGCTTTTGTTTTAATTCCTTAGGGTTTTATACAACATCCAGTCTAGAGTTTATTTTACTGTTGAGTTTTTAATCTCAGTGAATATATTTTCACTTCTAATTTTTTTCACATCTACCTGTTCTTATTTATTTCTCTTTCATTTTATGACTTATTTTGTTTTGCTAGAAATTATTTCTTAATTTATGCCTTCAGCATCCTAAACTTATTTATTTTAAAGTCTTTTTCAGACTGTTTCGGTAAAACTAATTTTATGCAAAGTGAATTGTTCTGACTGTTGATTTGTGATTCTTTTGGATACCTTTGTTAAGATTAGATTTCTGTTAATTTTGGTTTGCAGGCCTATTTTGAGTGAGAGGTTTAATGAGTGTTTTGTTCTTTTTATTGGACTTTGCTCATTCCTCCCTATGATGATCTTTCAGTTATCTGCATCTGACTCCCCAAGGCTTCTGTCCAGACATAGATCTTATAATGACAGTTTGGTGTTCAGCCCAGAGTAATATTACAAGTTATACAGATTCAGCCACTGAGCCATCTTTCACATGAGGGGGAGAAGCACACCATCTCCCAACGTCAAACCATATACCTATCTATTCCTTGTTTCTGTGAAACCTGTGTAGTCCCCTTACCAGACTAGATCCTAACTCCTGGCTACCACTCTTTTTCTCCAAAGTTCATCAAGCAAGTAACCTAAGCACTGCACACTGTTTTAAATTTCTCTTTCCGTTCTGGTCCATAGAGGCATATATCTTGTTTATAAGCCTACTTCTGTATTTTCATTTTTAGTTATACATATTTATATTTTATCTGCCATGTTTTCTATTTTAAGCAAAGAGCGTATGTCAAATTTTACATCAAATTGTGAAGTTACTATATCTTAATACCAAAAGCCCAATAATATTTTATTCTTTAGGTTAATTTTAAATTATAGAGGGTAGAGACTGAGGGGGAGGGGGAGGTAGATGGGGTAAAAGGGGTCAAATATGTGGTGACAGAAAGAAATCTGACTATGGGAGGTGAACACAGTGTAAATATATATATGCCTTATTATTAAATGCATATATTAATTAAAAAAATTTTTGAAAAATAGTCAATAGGTTGAAACTAATATATTTGTTCTCATACATGGAATGTTATTTTGTTATAATAAAACAAGTCACATAAAGTGAACATTATATATATAGTAATAGTTTTACTTGAATAGTTATTCGCTCTACAACAGGCACTGTGCTGAGCATTTTACCTATATTGTTCAATTACAACAGCCTTACAAAGTTGATATTGAATAACCTGAATTTTAGACAGTTCAAGAAGTTGTCAATAGTCAGTAGAATCATTATTCAAATCCAGTTTTGTCTGATTTGAAAACCTGTGCTCTAAATCAGTTTTTTATGCCTTTATATTTTAATTGTTGAGAAGTTTGCATTCTCCTCTCCCTTTCAGTATATTAGTACAACTTGAATGATGTTTTGCTATAGAAAATTAAGAAACTTTCTCTGAGAATAAAATAGACTGGAATTTTTAAGCATTTGGTCAGAGCTTTTAAGCTATTATTTACTATAGTATAGGACTTCAGAATATGTTTAAGGGATAGTCCCTAACCTAGCGGGATCTTTCCTTATAAATTATGACTTTTGTTACTGTTGAAACTTTTGGAGGTAGTGGTGAAAGACATTTTTTTCCATCTGTCCATTTTCTTTATTCTTATAAGATCTCTTACTTAGAGGGACACTGTGATTATATGGCTTTAGGACCTTTCTTTCT
>NW_006434825.1:14715984-14735145 GCF_000325575.1 Pteropus alecto
CTCTCTTTCATTTTTTGCTACAGGGTTAATTCTTGTAATTTTACATTCTGAGGGAAGTACCAAGAGATGAAATGAACCTAGTTATCGAAAGACAAGAGAAAGGTAGAAAGTTGGCATTAATGAATTCAGTGGTGTCTTTGGAAGTTTGTGGTAAGATTCCTATAGTAAGAACCTGTAGAAGAAGAGTTAAACCTAAATCTTATATCTTGCCAGCATTTATTAACTGAAATTTGCAGGTAATTCCAGTGTGAAAAAAAGAAGCTACAGAAGTTCTCACCCTATACTGGATAATTGAACATAAGGATAAAGAATGATAATGACTGGGCAATAGTAGTATTGTAAAAGATTAAAATATGTAAGAAATCAAGAATTAAAAAAACATATCTAAAAATCAAGTGACTAAGGACATGTGTGTATGCCAGTGATCTACTAGGCTGATTATAGAGCAGAATATTGGAGGAACATGATTTTAGTTGATTTTAAGTGATGAAATAAGTAAGGAGGAAGAGAATAAATCTTAATGGATTAAAACTATATGCTGAAATGAATTACCCCCATGCCTTTCTTCTAATTTTAGGAGATGGTTTCTTGGAAATCTCAAGTTTTAACTATACAGACTCTGTATCCTTTCCCTCTAGGGCCAGCTCAGCCCTTCATCCTGTCAAGGCAGA
Source organism: Pteropus alecto (assembly GCF_000325575.1). Taxonomy (NCBI): domain Eukaryota; kingdom Metazoa; phylum Chordata; class Mammalia; order Chiroptera; family Pteropodidae; genus Pteropus; species Pteropus alecto. The sequence continues at coordinate 14,716,656 of NW_006434825.1, forward strand.
TAAAACAGAACAGCTTGCAATTTGCTCTAAAGGGGTCCTTGGGATGAAGCATTTTAATGTCCATAAAGAGTAGACAAGACCTTCATTTTTAAAGACTCCCAGGGACCATTTCTAATGGCATGGATTTGTCTTGGTGCCCTTTGCCAAAATTAATAGATTTGGGCTTCAGAGTTAGAAGAAAGCAAAGCATTCATGTTTGCTTATCATCCAATAATATTTTGCTATGTTTACCTTATTTTAGCCAAGATGCCCTAAAACTGACAACACATTGTGTAAATACTGCTTAAATAAGAAAGGCTACTAATTTTTAGACCTATATCAGTTAAACATGGGAAGAATACAGAGTTGCAGCAATATTATTTTGTAATTTAAAAATAAAGTACAATGATCTAGAGAACAGATCAAATTGATCTAACTTAACCAGTGTTTTTTTTGTTTTGTTTTGTTTTTTAATTTTTGCCTCTATTTATCCGTTAGGGGCTGAGCTGCTTTTCTCATTCCAAATAGCTATCTCAACCAAGAGCCTTCTGATGAGGAAATGGCACAGAGGGACTGTAGTGTAATAAAATACCAAGTGTGTTATTTTGAATTCTTCTCATTCTCTGAGAACAGGAACATCCTCAGCTTTGATAGAATGGTGCAATTTTATATTTTCCATTTGACTACTTTAAAAGGTTCATTGTCTTTTAATTAAACTACAGGGAGAAGAGCAGAGATTAAAAGATGTAGTACTTTAAAGGAGATGGCTTTTAGCTACTAGTACATGAGTGAAGACACCACAATAAAGCAAGATGGAGTGTAGCAACAAGTTTTGTGCCTTGAAGCCTCTTCTTGTCTGACTGTGGCAGTAATTTGGAGTTAATTTGTGCAGCTTCTCAATAAAAGACTTTTTGTTTTAAATTCTTTGATTCTTCCTAGCATCTTTTCCCAGCTGTTCTTTTATCTTCTCTTTCATGAGGTCCAAAGCAATGTATACAAATGGATATGATAATGAGGTAATCCAGTTTAGGTAAGAAGCTTGGACCAGGCTCAGTACATGGATATTTCCTATTCATCGCCTGCTTTTTACTTTCCACAAAATAACTACCTCAAGTAGCACCTTCCTTAACCAATCTCCCACTTTCTACTCTTACTGACGAGTGGAGGTTTACTTTATCCTGCAGTGATTAGTAGTTTTAGCATGGGGTAAATGTTTGGGTTTCTACATCTGGGAATATTACTGCTTGGTAGTTGTCTTATTTTCCTTTGTCTGCAGGAAGATTTTTTTTCTTTGTGTCTGTTTTTCTCCCTTTGCTTTCTACTCCCCCACATGTACCCAAGTCCTTCAAGCCAATGAGGCTGTGGTGACACCTTCTGGGCAGCACTGGGAGTGAATTTCAGCCATAAGTTCCATGGTGGTATTAGCATACCAAAGATTTCATGTATACCACTAAATTTAGTTTGTTTTGTCAAAAAAAAAAAACAATATAACACTCTTCTTCTACTCAGACTGGTTTTTGAAACTTGTTAAATATTGATGTCATTTCTTACTAATGAGCAGCGCTGTGTAGTTAGCTAAATAGAAAGCCAGTGGACTTGCCTGCTTAATCAGTGTAAGGGTATGGTACTTGGTTGAAAATGAATGTTAACAGAGGAAAAATTGATGACTACATGTTATTAGAATATTAGTACTATACACTATTGTTTTTTCCATACAACACTATTAGGTTTCATGCTAGTGCTTCCTAGCAATGAGAAAGTGTCCTATAAACAATCTCAGTAGAAACAGTGTCATCCATCATGACCGTCCACTGTTGGTATAGGATGAAGGATTCTCCAGAGCCTTTCTTGTCCACCCATGTCTCTCGTCAGTTTTAAGAAACACCTAAGCAGTGTTCTGTGTAGCCTCTGTTGGAACCTTGCTTTTTCTGATCAGACGTCATTTCTTCTACCTCTACTTCAAAACTAATTTAATTCCTGTATTAAAAGAATTTAAATTATAGATTATTTTCTCATATACAGACAGCGCAATACAATAAGATACAATAAGAATTTACTGTTACCAATTTATTTTTCTACTGACCTTTGTTCAGAAATAAAACATGCTAAAAGCTATAGTTTCTAAGAAAGTCACTGGATAGTTCTAGCAAACCTTATGAAGTTTGTTATTAAATAATTTCAGAGATCTCAAGAATATTATCTTCTATTATCTTCAGTAGCCAAATAGCAAATATAGAAATATTGAATATAGAAGAATATTTCTTCTATTATCTTCAGTAGCCAAATAGCAAATATAGAAATATTGGGTAACAAAGGCGTGACTGGCTGTCAAAGCGGCTATAAAACTACCCATCTCTGTAACATTACCCTTAGGGCAGTGTCAAATAGGAAAGCACAAGACACTAAACTTAGGGCAAAGACAACTGGTACAGTTGGATATGCAACCTTTAAAATGGCACTGTATGCTTTATCTTAGCTCTTTGCATCATTCTTTTGTCAATTACTGCATACACAATATATAATATATACATTTAATGTGGTCAGATCCCAATATTTCTATTACTATTACATAATAAAATCAAGGCAAGAACACGTTGCCTTCTAATTTTGATTTGCAAACAGATGGTAGATAACTGGAAAATAGACTGGACCTATTAAAAAAATTGGTGTAAATGCTTTTGTGAAGTTAAAATGAAGCTAGTTTAAAATATTAAGACTGTGAATGAGTAACAAAATATCATGTTGTAACTGTGGAGATGATGGTTTTATTTGAAGTGGGGGGAGGGAGGAGAAAGCTAGAAGGAAGCAAAAACACAATTTGGCCTAAAATTGAATTTCTCTGATAAGGCGTTTCAGAAGCGGCTTGTCTTATTCACTCAGCAGCAAAATAATCATATGCGCTTTAATAATCTTTATTTTACAGGAGTACGTTGCCAGGGAAACGGAATGTAAGCAGGGGAACAGCACCTTGCAGATCACAAAGGCAATCTGTGAAAAGAAATTTCACCGAGTTTCTCTTTTCCTTACCAGTGTAATAATGACTCTTATTTTTTCTGCACTATTTAATAACCACACATAAACATTCTTTTCTCTTTCTTTTTCCTGTATCTGTTTAAACATGGACAATGGCATAAATCTGAAACTGTCAAGCTCAGTGGGCTAAGCAAAAACAGATGTTATATCGTTAGCATTTTTATATAATTACTTTTTATTGCTGTTTTACCCCTATCTCCATCCCTCCCAACCTTATTGTTATTTCTTTCTCTCTGTAAACCAATCTGATGATAGTATTCTAAATAAAGGGGGCTTGAGGTAGGAGTTGGTATTTGGCCACATTAATCAAAATTTATTAGCTAAGCTTGCCTGCATGAAGATTCTAAAGAGGCAGAAATAGCAACTGAAACATCTATCTCTTTGTAAGGGGGTATATTGAATTATAGCAAATAGAGTTGACAAGCATTCACGCCAAAAGCTGTAAAAATCTTTTCTTTATACTGATGCACATATACACAAACATATATACACACATACATAAAAGAGGAGTGAAGAAGGAAATGAAGCAATATTAGATCCCTTCATTTTCCACCGGACACTGGAACCTCAATTCATTCTAGGAAATTGGCTGATTTGAAATTAACAAAATTAACTCATAATGGATTGAGGACCTGAATTTAAGACCTGAAACAATAAATTGCATAGAAGAAAACATAAGTACTAACTCATGGACTTTAGACTTTGAGAGGATTTTATGAATATGACCTCAAAGGCAAGGGAAGTAAAAGCAAAAATGAATGGGACTGTATCAAACTAAAAAGCTTCTGCACAGCAAAAGTAACCATCGACAAGGCAAAGAGGCAATCATCCAAATGGGAGAATATATTTGCAAACAACACCTCGGATAAGGGCCCAATAACCAAAGTATGCAAAGAACTCATACACCTCAATAACAACAAAGAAACAATCCAAATAAAAAAGGAGCAGAGGGCCTGAACAGACACTTCTTTCAAGAAGACATACAAATGGCCAACAGACACATGAAAAGATGTTTAATTTTACTAGCTATTAGGAAAATGCAAATCAAAACTACAATGAGATACTATCTCACACCTGTTAGAATGTCCGTCATCAACAGGACAAGTAATAACAAGTATTGGAGAGGCTGTAGGGAAAAAGGAACCTTCATATATTGTTGGTGAAAAAATGGGTATAACCACTATGGAAAATAGTATAGGTTCCTCAAAAAAATTGAATTACCATGTGACCCAGCAATACCTCTTCTGGGTATTTACCCAAAAAACCTGAAAACATTTATCCACAAAGATATGCACTCCAATGTTCATAGTAGCATTATTCACAGTGGTCAGGACATGGAAGCAACTGAAGTGTCCTAAGATAGACGATTGGATAAAGATGTGATATATATATACAATAGAATATTACTCAGCTATAAGAAAAGGTGAAATATTGCCATTTGCAACAACTTAGATGGATCACAATTGAAAGTCTTTCATAAAAACTTAATTTCAAAAGTAAATGGGGAAGGGATGTCTGAGGGGAATACTAATTATCTCATAAAAATATCATTTATGCTCCGAATATCTGTGAATTTATCATGAGATCTTTTATTTATATGTGATCAGTGCAAAACACTGACCACTCCTTTGAGCTATATTTTTCTTTGGATCCTGCTAGTTTTTATTTTATTTTTTTCTGACAGGGTATGTATATATTATACACACATATATATATATATATATACACATATGTATAAAAAATACTATAGCAAATAGTAATTGTGAAAGAAAAGTTGCCTGTTAGGAAATGACACTGCATATTTCTTTTCATCCCTCACTTATAATCTCCATCTTTATAGACTGTATTTCTGCCCATTCTACTTGGCCCTGTCCAAACTTCAGTGAGAAGGTACTAAAGTCAGGAAATAAAGTAGGTAGGAAGATTTTTAACATTGTTTTACTCATATGATTTTATCCCTTCTTTAAAAGCCCTTTGACAGCTTTTCTCAATTTAATACTTTGCCGTTTCTTTCTTCCTTTGTCTGGAGTTCAAGTAGGGATATTAAAATCAAGGGTCCTTGATTAACCTACAAACTAGATCACACATTACTAAACATCTGAAAGTTAATGGTACTATTTTTAGAAGGATATAATCAAGTTCTTATTGCAGTGTAATGGATTAAATAATAAAAAATAGATATCGTAAGTTAATGCAATGTTTTCTAAAGGCTAATACTCTAAATAATTTTTAATAAATTATAAATACATAAGAAGAATCTCTAAACCTTTGTTCAAATATTTTATTGTCATTATTGCTTCCAGTTTGGTTTCATGGTGATACTTTGACCTCTAAGTTTTGCTAGGTTTGATTGGGCTATATGTATGCTTTTAATTTAATCTCTATGATGTTGAGAATCCTTAGAATGTAAGAAAGATAATGACAGGCAAGAATGGGTAGAGTTTGAGATACCGATAGATAGATATTAGGAAAAACAGCAGTAGCGTGAGAACAACACAGAACTCCTTCTAGAACATATGGTAGAAAAACTGGAAACCAGTGCTGATGATATCTGCATGAACAAAAGAAGAGAAGACGTGAGTATCTACCTTCATGAATTAGGTTTCATGAAGCCCTCTAGGGTGATCCCATAGTGCCCTCTGTAAAATATACTCTTCTCTCTTGACCTTAACAAGAATTATGTATTTTAATTCAGTCAAAGAAATCAACATATTTCTTAAGTCAGTCTCTCTTCCATCTCTCTCTCTTTATGTAGCTATAGATATTTCTTTTATATGATTATTATATGATTCAATCATATTTATGATATTCTTTTTCATTATTATGAGTTTAAATGCCCAAAAGTATCCAATTATGCTTCCTCCTTTTTATTGCTCAGAAATATTTGTTGAGTGAAGATGTAAGTATATTTTCAGTTGACAAGAGGATTCATCAGTTCCCAAAATTAAAGGAAAGTCATGAATTTGAAGGAAAAACAGGAATTTCATTAGTTTTCATTCACTCAGGAGAATGGAGTCAAAGTTCTTAGAATAGGGACATTGCAAGGAAGAAGTCTTATTTAGAAGAATGTGGAAAGAATTATAAAGAGCTTTCCCGAATATTTTATTTAGACATCTTAGCCTATATGTTGTCTTTTGGATAACAGACCTTACTATCTCAGTAGCAGAATAAAGTAAAATCCCTTAAAAAAAAATGTTCTCTACTTTTTTCTTATAGAACCCACACGTGTGCACTGAAGTCTGTTAAAGAGGATATAACATCTCTGATTAGAAATGAGAATAATGTACTTCATCACAGATAAAATATGCAAACTCTTAAAAGCAAGTTTGAGGCTAGGGCTAAGCTTAAAACTTAATTCGTTTAATTCCACAATGGAAATATTTTTTAAAAATAGTGTAGTATTATTAACCTTGAGAATCCTTCCACCCCATCCCATGACCTCTGAATCACAAGTGCTTGAGCATATACGAGTACTTTGATGCTAGTAAACTTATGGGCAAGTTATCATTTGAGTTATTTTTTCAGCCCAATATAATGCGTGATATCCAACTATGTTAAACCTTCCAAATAGAGCACAAACCAGAAATGCTGTCAGCCAAAAATAGGGATAAGTGACTCCTGAGATAACAACAAACATTTGTTCAGTTCCCAATTTTAAGAATCATAAACTAAGAACTTTTGATGTGAAATTAGAAAGCAAGACAAGGACCTTCTGACAGCTTATGCTTAGTTCATAAATAAGATTTTTTTTAAAGAAGCATTACATATTTCTATTCCTATTTATAGTGCTTCTTTCCTCAATGGCAAATAATACAAGCGTATAGGCCTTTTTTCCACCCTCGCAAATTAACTTAGGGCATGTATGTACAGGTCAATGAGGAAGACCTGATAAATAATCCTCTTCATATTTTAAAAGCTATTTCATTAATACTAATTAACACTTTACAGTATCTTCTATGGAAATGATTTAGAAAGCATTTTCCAAAAGATAGGAGAAATATGTTTCAGGAACTCCAGGAATTTGCAACTTGGGAAATTATTTCTGTGTTCCATTTAGATAAGAGAAACTCCCTTTGTTTAATGTCTTCAGCTTGAATTCATGTTTCTCTAGCTTTGATTTATTTTGTAGAAGGATATATCATAGACTAAGAGAAAAGCACAATTTTACTTTTTTGTTAATATGATTACATTAACCTTTTTAATATGAACCATCTACTTATGGGTGGCTAACTGAGATAATAGTAAGATTATAATTGGATGTTTGAGTCGCAATTCAAATCTTTTGATTGTCAGTTTACTAGACTACATACACCGGTAATAGTTGTGGGGTTTTGTGACTGTCATGTTTGAAATTGTTGCTGACTTATGTAGGATCTCTTGTTGTTGTTTGAGGATGGATTTTGGCATGACCTACTTCAGTATAATTCCTATTAGTAACTCCATTGAAGTGTTAAATGATAAATACTTAGAAATTTTTTCCTTAGGTAATCCTAACTTAACCATATTATGAAAATAGAAATAGCTCTCTAAGGAGACAGGAGTGGGTGAGTGTGTGTGAGTGTGTGTGTTAGCCTTTAGTCCTTCTGAAGAGCAGATACTTTGGGTTTCTTTTGTCTCTAGGAATGTTATTTTAAAGCTGTAGTTGCAAGGATTTATGAGAATGCTTTTTCATTTCAGGGCATGTATACACTATTTAAATATAACAAGACTTAAATGATCAAGTCTTACTCTAAAGCAGAGTGACAACACATCTTTAGCCCACCACAAAATATCATGATGAGGGTGATGTACTCTAATGGTGATAAATCATGTCATAAATAAAATAGTTTGTCTCTAAACTTTAAATGTGTTTACACCAAGTTTTGAGACAGTGGGAATCATCTGCAAATATTATAAGTAATCGGCTAATGAATTCTCCATTGAGAGCAAGATAATTATATATCTTAGCTAATTAAAGACCGTGAAACCTAGAGATGTTTTGTAGATCATTATAGTTGAAAAGGAATATAAAGGAAGAACATGAAATAGTACACAGGAAATGGAGTCTCATCATTATAACCAAGTGTTTGTTACTGACTGCCTTCTCTCCTTCTCTACTTCCCCACCTCCCATACATCTTTCCATTTCAGGAGGAGCGAACATTTGTATGATTTTTTTTCTAATCAAGTTCTATTCTCTCTTAAGTGAACAATGAGGTGACAACCTAGTTGTACTAATACAGTGTCACATGGTAGAGATTCTTTAGCTGTCATGCCTATTGAGGCTCTGCTTTCTCTTTTTTGTATTAATTCCTATACTGGGAAGAATTAGCTCATAATCTACCTTAATTTTCACAAGTGAAGGTAAAAGTTGTTTTTATTTAAATAAGCCATCATATTTTCAACAGCTTAAATTAGATGATTTACTTTCTTCCGTCATGGTAACCCAGATTCTCCTGTCTTTTGAAATGGAAACTGTTCTAACCCTATAACCTCAACATCACTGTGAGTAAAACTCTTTCTAATTATATGACTGTGTAGTGTGCACATTAGCATTGCTAATCAGCCTACTGCAGTAGATTTGTAACTTCAGTGCTGATATTCATAGAATGTCCATTGACATAATTGTACCTCCACAGTACCAGTGCTTAGATACTAGTATATTTAAAAGCACAAATCTGAAATTCATAGTATATACCACAGTGTATAGAATAAATTTAAATTGTGTATAATTTTATGTCACTAAGTTGAGTTTCCATATCATTTCCTTTATCCAAAATGTTCATGAGTCTAATGCTATGCTATACAGGATCTTTAACTAAAAAAATCTTTTTAAAGACTTGATCCCACTTATTTTTCCTGTATATTTGTTTCTTCTCTGACTGAAAGGCAATCATGTCTTCTAAGGGAATGTTTCTTAATCTATGTTAAAGAATAGCTGATGATCTTTGAAAACCACCTTCAAAAAGCCTGTGCGAGTCCATCACAATTGTCACAAATGAATATTTATTAAATGTCTATTGGGTCTTGACATTATTCTAGTTTTTGCAGAGATTTCACTGAAGATAGACAGTAGTATATAACGTTCAGGGCTGAGCTGTAAAAGGGAGAATATTTATGTGAATATAATTTTATATACATATAAATAAGAAGGAAATTTCTATGTAACTAGATTGTATGGTTATTATTAGCAAATATAAGGTATACCTCTAATATATGTGAATGTGGCAGAAATATGATGAAAGAGATGTATATGGAGAAATTTCTATATTTACTTCTAGAAACTAAAACAAAACTATATGTAAAATCTTCCTCAAGTTAAGAGTTATCAAAAATAAAGCAGAATATATGATAGCAGCAAATGATTAAGAATAATTTTATGTGCTACCCATATTTGACACTGCCTTATTTTGTGGAAAATATAGTTGAGTATACTGTTGAAAGAAGAAAAGAGTATAGGACATTAAAAACAAAAATAAGATTGTTGCAAGTCCACTGACAGTAAGACAACGTAGCGAGAGTTTCATGTTGAAAAGATGACTGGCAGATAAATCCATATGAGACAAACAGAAGGAGAAAGCTGAAGGGAGGATTACCATGACCACTATAGTAGTTAATGTAAGAAAATTATACTAGTCTAAATGAAGTCCATAAAACTAAATTCACAAATTTATAACGAGGGACTTGAGAAATAAAAGTTTAAGAAAAAGAATTAATAAAGAAAAGGAATGCCAATAAAGAATAATTGTTCATTCACTGAGTCACTCAGTATTACTCTCTGCCAGACACTGGGTTGGGTGCGATACGAAGAATAAAAAGATTTATAAGAGAAATCCTGGACAGGCAACCTAATATTAACTTGAAAACTCTCCCACTACTAAATATCCAAAAATGGTAGATAAAATGTAACAAATATCATTTTGAATGTATAGCTATGTTTGTGAGAAACATGGATAATCCTCAAGACTTAAAAATAGGGAAGGTTTAAAAAAGAGTGATAAGCATGAGCAGTAATGTGGGCTACCCTGGAAATGGGAGTTGGGAAATGTCCTAGCCTAAGGATGTTGGTTTAATAGACAAGATTCAGAGACCAGATTTGAGGCCTACAAGGTAAAGGGAGTTAGAACTGAGACACCAGTGTTAAGCAGGAACCCTAAGAATTTTATCAAAAAGCAGGATTTTTTTTTTTTAAATCTTCTCTCTAGTAGAGAGAAACCACAAGGAAGATTTTTTTCTCAACCTGGATTATTCCTTGAAAAAAAAAAAAAAAACTTCCTTGAGAATGTCTAACCATAGGGCATACCATCTTTTAGGTTTGAGGTTTAAATTTACACTCCTTACATTCCTTGCTGAGAAATAAACATAAAAGTAGTAAGGTGCCTTACAGAAACAGAGATAAAAGCTATTCTAGAAGGGTGTACTCTTAAACCAGGCTATACTTTATTTCCTCAGGAAATGTTCTACTTAACATGGGCTCATTTTGCAAAAGTTATAGAATATGCAAGGAAACAGCCAATGTGAACAAGGGTCAGTAGACCCAGTATAGACCAGTATTAAATATTAACTTCAGATAATTGAATAGAGAATATGAATAGAAAGTATAAAATATTTTTAAACAAAATACCAAACATGAAAGCAGAGCATCTGAAAATGGAAAATTTGGTCTGTGAAGAGAAAATTAGCAACCAGAAGATAGATCTCAGGAAATTATCTTAAAGGCAGTAGAGAGGTTTAGAGATAGAAATTATGAAGTAGAGTTTCAAAGACATGGCAAATAAAATGGGAAGATCCAACATACATATAAAAGAAGTTCCAGATGAAAGCCTTGGAAGAATGAGAAATATTTGATGAAGAAGTGATTGAGAGTTTTCCCAGCAGTTTTGTAGGCACTGAAATTTCTGTATTAAATACTTTTAGCTTTAAATCATCTGGAATGGTTTCTCTTTTCCTGACTGACCCATGGATGTTATATAGTCCCAGCTATTATTTAAGAATGAGAGCATGATATAGGCATTTTCAAAACAAACAAGAAGTGAAAAGAGTTTACTTACTTATAGACTGAAAGAATTAAAGAATACTTCAAGTAATAGGAGAATGAGCCTAGAAGGGTAAGAGTCTTGTGCTGAGTGGAAAAAAACCAATCTCAAAAGGTTATATAAAATGTGATTCCATTTATACAACATCTTCAAAATGACAAAATCTAAAGCTAAAAAATTAGTAAAAGAGAGTATTTTCATGGCTACCAAGGGTAATGGGCAGTTGGTGAGGGAGGGGCAAAGTGGACGGAGGTGTCTATAAAGGAGTAGCAAGAGAGAACTTTGTGGTGATGGAACATTCTGTATCTTGATTGCAGTAGTGGTTACATGTATCTACCCATATGATAAAGTGATATGGAACTGCACACAAACATTGTAGTAAGGTAATTTCCTGGTTCAGGTATTTTGCCATAGTTATTTAAGGTGTAACCATTGGGGGAAACTGGATGAAAGGTACAAGAGATCTCCCTGTATTAGCTTTGTCACTTCTTTTAAATCTATAATTATTTCAAAATAAGAAGTTCTTTATAAAGGTAGAGTAAGAGTGAAACTGAAATCTTGGACAATAATATCATGTAAGAAGGGGGGAGAATTTGCATTAGGAGTCCTAAGTTCCTTATATTATTTGAAAGGAAATATATTGATTGATTTTAGATATTAAATCAGTTTTCTATAGTAAAAGCTTTGGTGTATCCATTAAAAATATAAAATTGCAATGTGTGATTTCCAAACCAGTTTAATAAAGGGAAGAGGATAGAGTAAATAAAATTTAGGAGATGAATTTTCTTTCTGGCAATGTGGTTAATCAAGTACTAATACCAGCTTTCCACTAAACGCAATTTAAAAGGCTGAATAAAATTTTTTTTAATGTTTAATTCTATTCATGAGTTGGTAAGGAAGTAAGGGAAACTCAAACCTAAAACTAAATGAAGGCAAGAACCTAAGTCAAGTAAGCAAAATACTGCAGCCAGCTTTAACCTTAACGACATTTGCTAGATTGAGTTGAACCTTTGGTTTTTATGAGTTTCTGTGGTATAGGAACAGGAGTCAAAATCCAGGAACTCTCAAGTAAATATCTCCTTAAAGCTGGGAACCCAAAGTAGTAGGACTGTAAGGAGGGCACAAAGTGACTGGGATTAAAAGTTAAGTTCCCTCTAATCTTCAGAAGGAAGGGTTGGATATTTAGATATTTATTAAGTTTGAGCAGTGATAGAGTAGGTATTTATATAGAAATGTGTATAGAATCACTAAAAGAAAGATAATGGCAGTATATATATATTTTAAAGAAGTATAGAAATTTCGTAGACGTTAAGGGAAAAGCTGTATTAGAGATAAAGACAAATTACTACATAAGTATAAACGTTTCAACTCACTAGAAAGATGTAACATTTCTAAATGTACCTAATAAGAGGGTCTAAAAATAAAGCAAATACTGACAAAACTGTAAGAAGAAATAGACAAATTCACAACTTATTTTGGAAGTTTTTTAACATGTATCTCTCAATTTTCACATTTATCTGATATTAATAAATTGATTACTATACTTAACCACACATTAAAATCAAGAGCTTACACATATTTTATAGCTTTCCTTCTTTATTTCCTCAATATTTAATATAAATAATTTTTAAATAAAAAAATTTTGTCAAGTTAACAAAAGACAGAAACAGAAAAGGAAGTTCTAAGAAAGAACAAAGTAAAAATATGAAATACATAGTAAGATGATAGAAATATACTCAAATATTAGTTTTCAGAAATGTAAAATATCCTAATCTTATCAGATTAAAAAACAATATTGTCAGATTTTTAAAAATTCACCTACATTTTACTTGTAAGAGGTATACTTGACTTATTAGGACACAGAGAGATTAGAAGTTAAAAAGAAGAAATGTATGAGGCAAACACTAATAAAAAGAAAGCTAATATATTGCTATCAAATCCAGTGTTCTTTAAGGCAAAACTTCATCAGATGAAAACAGGCAATTACAAATTATAAAATGAAAAACTCCAAAAAAGATATGTAAGAAAAACTTATATGTACCTATCAGCAAATCCACAAACTACATACTACCAAAATTGACAGAATTACAAGAATAAAATCACAAATTTGCAATCATAATGGAAGATTTAATACCCTTCTCTAAATAATTGCCCAGGCATACAAATTATTAGTAAGGCTACAAAGGTGTTGAACAAAACAAGTAACTGTGATTTAATGGATAGATTAGCACAATGATTCCAGTAGTTAATAGATATACTTTTGAAGTAAATGTATAATATTTGTAAAAATATTATATTATATTAGAGCACAAAGCAAATCTTATCAAAAAGCTAAAAAATTAGTTATCACACGAACTGTATTCTCTAACCAATGAAATAAGAAATCAAAAACATAAAGATAATCTAAAACATCCCTTAGCCTTGGGAATTTAAAAACATACTTCTAAACTCACGAATTAGAAGTAAAAACTCTAATAAAAGTTTGGAAATATTTATAATGGCACAATAATAAAAATATACACTTCTGAGCTTGTGAGATGAAGCTAAAGAGGTTCTCAGTGGGAAAGCTGTAGCTAAATATTCAACTCAAGAAAGTGTAAACTGAAAGTGAAATGAAGGAAATAAAGAGCAGAAATTGAGGAATTTTATTAACCAATGTCACCCCAATAAATTTAATTTAAATAAACAAATAAATAAATAAACAAACAAACAAGTAAATAAAGTAGGGGAATACAATTGTGGGCAAGGGTTACTTCCCTCTGTTCCCCTGGAAACCTGTTTCTTCTGTTCCCCTGGAATTGCAAACAATAATTGCAGCTGACTTTTGAAATGTGAGCTATGTTTTTACCAAGCACCATTGCTTATTTAAAGATGACACTTGATGAGTAAACTCACATTGGCCTGGAAGAGCTATAAATAAGCTATTAATTTTTGGTCAGAAGTCATAGCTTTAAACTTCTCTGTGTGCAGTGACTTTAAGCTATGCCTGGAGAATTATTAAAGGAAATAGCAGTGACTCCTGTACCTACTCGATGTGATCTTGTTCCCTCATGTCTGAGATTAGCTCTTTTTTGGCTTCTTACAATGACTACTCCTACTCAAGAAAAAATGCCCGAGATTGCCCTGCCTGTATGCTGTGTATCCTGTTCTATATTCAGCTAAAAGAATTTATGCCAAGAATGGCCTATAATAGAAATATATTAACCTAATTGTTAGTTAAGCTCAAAACATTTTCCCTGGTGGGCATAAATTACTTTATTCCAGTAAATTTGAAAACTTAGCTGAAATGGATAATTTCTCAAAAAAAATAATTTTTTTTCAAGTTGACTCAAGAGCAGTTAGGAAGCAAATAGAAGTATAGCTCTGTAAGAAATTAATATAACTTTATAAGAAATTAAATTTTTTGTTCACTGGAAGAAATGATAAACAGTGAAAATACAATGCAGAGACTGGAAAATCATTTTGATAATGTATAATAAAGGCAAAAATGTTCATACCTTATGGCAGAACAAATCCACTTCTAGACATTTATCCTAAGGAAACTCGTATATATGCACAGAGACATGGATAAGCATGTTCATTACATCATTGTAAGAGTGAATAATTGGAAGCAAACTATCCATCAAAAGGAGAATAAATAAATCTCCTTCAATGGATTAATGTAAAAGAATAGTCAGTTAATGAGTGAACTAGAGCTGTTGCATCAACATGAGCAAATATGGTAAACGATATAAACCAAAGTAAGCCAAAATATAATGTGTATATTGTGATGTCCTTAATATAAAGTTTTAAAACACAGAGATAGCTATATATGTAGTAAAAGTATAAAAACATGCATGGAATTTAGGATAATGGTTACCTGTAATAGGACAAGGGATTGAGTTAGAACTGTACAGAGTGCTTCAGTCTTATCTTTAATGTTTTATTTCTTCTGCTGGGTACTGGTTAAATTGATCTTAACATTTTTGGAGGTATTAGATATTTTATTGAAGTACAATGCCCATTTTAAGGAATTTATATTATAAGAGCTGTAAGATGATAACAAATCATTATATTAAAAGATATTACGTAATCTAAGAATAGTAAAAAAGAAAACATGAGATTTTAGATAAGTGAACAATGACTTCTCTGTTATGGTGATAAAAGAAAGTTTCATGGAGAGAGAGGCAATTCATCTGGGTAAAATTCTGATAGACTTGTTTTTAGGGTTCTATTTTGTCCTTTTCCCTTCATGATATATTTAGTAGAATCTCTGGCATAGCTGCAAAAAGACATAGTTGGCAAAACATGAAGTGTATTTTAAGGCAGGGCAAGTAGATTAATTTGAGAGGGGCATTGGATTTGTGAAGTACATAGAGGGCAATAAACATGTACAGGTAGTTAGGGGGAAGATTGTGATAGTTCTTGAATGTTTAGTGTAGAGTTTTAGATATTATTCTTTAAGTCATCGTTTTTCAATTTTTTAACCATGATTCACAGGGTACATTTACATTGTGACTCAAAACACAATGAGGTGGGAGGAAGTTTCACAAAAGTTTATATACCCTTTGAAAACACTGTTCTGAGCAAATGGAAAGCAATTGAATGCCTTCAAATAGCAATGAAGTGCAAAAATTAAAAAATAAACCAAATATGTGTCTGACTATAGTTTGTAGTATATTTTAAAGTGGAACGATTCTGGATCTAGAGAGACCAAATAAGCTATTGCATTAACCTAGTCAAAATGGTCTTGCCAGTTGAAAAACAGTTGAGAGAATTGTTGCTTTTTATAGTGACACCTACTTACCTCCTACCTCTAAACTTCTTTAACGCCAGGCAACTACTAATCTGTTCTCCATTTCTATAATTTTGTCATTTCAACATTTTTATGTAAATGGATTATGCAGTATATAATCTTCTAGGATTGGCTTTTTTGTTCACTCAGCAAAATTCTCTGGAGATTCATCCAGGTTTTGGTGTGTATCAATAATACTTCTTTCCATTGTATTGCTGAGTGTTATTCAATGATGTGGATTGAATAAACCACAGTTTGCTTAACTATCTTTTGAAGAACATCTGGGTTGTTTGGTTTTGAGCTATTTCTGAAAAAAAATTTCTGCTTGCATTAGTTTCTTGTGGCTGCCATAACAAATTAGCACAGACTTGAGCCTAAAACAGTAGAAATTTATTCTCTCACAGTGTTCTGAGGCCCGGAGTCTAAAATCTGGCAGGACCTTCCTTCCTTTGAGGGTCTGGGAGAGAACCCATTCTTTGCCTCTTTCAGTTTTTCTGGTTTCCTCAGCTTGTAGCCACATCACTGCAGTCTCTGCCTCTGTCTTCACATTGCCTTCTTCTCTTCTGACTGTCTAATGTCTCCCTTGTATCTCCTATAAGGACACTGCGTTATGGATGTCAGGCCCACTTGGACAATCCAGAATGATCACTTTCTATCAATATTTGTCATTATGCCTGCAAAAACCCTTTTGTCAAATAAGGTAACATTCATAAATTCCAAGAATTAGGATATGGGCATATCTTTTTGGGAGCCATCATTCAACTCACTACACTTCTCTAAACACTCATGTACCTGTTTTTGTTTGAAAATAAATCTTCATTCCATTGTGATAAATGCCCTGGAATGCAATCATTGTGCTGTATGGTAATTGCATGTTTTGTTTTGTTTTGTTTTTTGTTTGTTTGTTTGTTTTTTAGAAAATGCCAGACTTTTCAGAGTTGCTCTACCATTTTACATCCCCACCAACAATATATAAATGATCTAGTTTCTCCTCATCCTGAGCAGCATTTAATGATGTTGCTATTTTTTTATTTTAGTCATCCTGATAGGTGTATAGTGATGTCTTATTGTAGTTTTAATTTGCATTTTCTTAATGGCTAATGATTCTGAACATCTTTTTGTGTGCTTATTTGCCATCTCTGTATCTTCTTTGGAGAAATAATCTCTTCATGTCTGTTGCCCATGTTCTAATTGATTGTTTGCTTTTTTACTGTTGAGTTTTAAGAGTTCTTTATGTAGTCTAGATGCTAATCTTTTGTTAGATATTTTTCTACCTCTCTGTAGCTTGCCTTCCTCCTCTCAACAAGGCCTTTTTCAGAGGAAATGTTTTTTAAGTTTGATGCTGTTCGTATGAGCAATTTCTTTTTTTCATGGTTCACACTTTTGGTATCAAAGTAAGAATTCTTCCCCTAGCCCTAAATCTGGACGATTTCCTACTATGACTTTTTCTAAGAAGTTTTTCTAGTTTTACATTTTATATTTAAGTCTGTGATGTATTTTTAATTTTTGTAGAAGGTATAAGAGTTTCACTGAGGTTCGTTCCTTTACCCATGGATGTCCTTTTGCTCTAGCACCATTTGTTGGAAGGCTATCTTTTCTCTATTGAATTATTTTGCAACTTTGTCAAACATTATTTGGGTATATTTGTGTGGATCTGTCTATTTCTGGGTTCTCTGTTCTGTTCCACTGATTTATGTCTCTTCTTCCATGAATACGGCATAATCTTCATTGCTGTAACTATAAAATAAGTCTTGAAATCACATGTACTGATTCCTCACATTTTTTTTCCAAATTGTTTGAACTCTTCTAGATATTTGCCTTCCGAAATGAATTTTAGAATAATCTCATGTATATAAAAACTCTTTCTGAGATTTTTTATAGTTAAACCTATATATTAATTTGGGAAGAATTGACATCTTTACTATGTTGAGTCTTGCAATCCATGAACACAGTGTCTTTCTATATTTATTTTTATCTTTTTTGATTTATCATCATTGTGCAGTTGTCAGCATATAAGTCCTATATATGTTGTTTTAGATTTACTCCTAAATATTTAACTTTTGAACTCATTTTAAATGGTAATACATTTTTGTTGTTGTTGTTGCTATGTATTCATTACTTGTATATCAAAGTTAATAGATTCAAGTATGTTTATCTTGTATCTTGCTAAACTCACTTAACAGTTTTAGGAATTTTTTTGTAGATACCTTGAGATTTTCTACATACACAATCATGTCATCTGTAAATAAGGACAGTTTTGCTTCTTCCTTTCCAATATATATGCCATTCATTTACTTTTTCTTGCATTATTGCACTGGCTACAACTTAGAACACTAAATTAAATAAGAGCAATGAAAGCAGACATTTTTGTCTTGTTCCCAATCTTAAAAGGAAAACATTCAGCCTATGACAACTAAGTATATTAGCTGTAGGTTTTTATCAAGTTGAGGAAGTTTCCCTCTATTCCTATCATTTTGAGCATTTTATCATGAATGGGTATTAAATTTTGTTAAGCGCTGGGTTTTTTGGGGGTTTTTTTGCATCAGTTGATATGATCATGTGATTTAGCCTCGCATCTCTGTAATATACCCCACTTAGTCATGGTATCTAATTCTTTTTGTATATTGCTGAATTGTATTTGTTAATCTTTAGTTAAGCATTTTTGCATCTTTGTTAACAGGTGATATTGC
>NW_006434825.1:14735180-14750636 GCF_000325575.1 Pteropus alecto
CCCTTCTTCTTTCCTTCCTTCCTTATTTTCTTTCTCTCTTGCTTGCTTGTTTGCTTGCTTGCTTGCTTTTTTCTCTCATTCTCTCTTTCTTTCTTTCTGGTGCCATCTTTACTTGGTTTTGGTATCTGGGTAGTAGGATGAGCTGGAAAATGTTCCATTTTCTTCTTGGGATAGAGTGTGTGGAATTGGTGTTAATTTCTCCTTAAACATTTAGTAGTCACTTTGAAGAGCAGTTTGGCAATATCTATAAAGTTGAAGATGCTCATATGTGTACCTTCATGAAACTCATATGTCCACAAAGAAAGTTAAAATTAATGTTCATTGCTACATTATTAATGATGAAAAATTGGAAAAGCCTAATTGTCCATCAATAAGACAATGGATGAATAAATTTGGGAATATGTATCAATGGTACACATGTAGCAATTAAAATAAATGAACTAGAACTACATGTGTTGTTAGGAATAAAATTCTAAAACATAATGTTGAGCATGAAATATTATTGCAGAATATGTGCGGTATGGTGTCATTAATATAAACTTGTAAAACATGCAAAGCGTGCATGGGAATGATGGACATCAAATTCAAGGTTTACTTCTAGCCAGGCAAGAAAGGGAAATGAGGTATGGAAGGGTCCCCCCATAAGCCTTAAACCATAACTGTAATGTTCTATTTCTTTAAAAATAATTAAGCAAATATGGAAGCATATTAAAGTTGACAAAACTAGATAGTGGCTATACAGGTATCCAGTGCCATTATTCTTTTTACTTCTTTGTATGCTTAAAATATTTGATAGTTAAAAAAATAAAATAAAATAAAAACAGAAAAAATATTTTGCTAATGGACCCAGGAACCACATGCAGTTTATTTTAGGAATAGAATTGTTAGAAAGAGGAGTAGTAAAAATTATCAAAGACCACTGTGAAAGAAAGTGGCACAGTAAGTGTCTGTAAAGTTAATCAGTCTGTGCCTGTGTAGCTGGCTAACAAACGTTTAATTGAAACCTCTGTATGTGAGGTACTGGGTACTTGTGGAGCCCATAGGCTGGGCCTCACGTGACTACTGTTTCTTCTCTTTTGCTATTTATCTCACTTTATATGCGTTCCAATGTTTGTCTCTTCCCTAGATGTGATGCTATAGTCTGTCTAATGTTTTCTCCTTTCATCTGTTGATGAGAAACAGGAAGCATTTCTTTATTTCAATTGATCCCTTTTCTAAGTCAAAAAGCACACACAAGAAAATTAAAGGAAGTCTCTATGTCTATAAAAATCCTCAAAGAGGATTTTTTTTTTTCCAAAAAGTAGGAGGTAACGTTTTCAAAATCCTCCTGTAGAAGCCACTTCTCTTTTCTTTTTTATCTCTAGCCTTCCTCATAGAAAGCTGTCTTTGTTGAAGTTCACTGCCAGGACAGATATGTGTGTCAAGTGTTTGTTATCTATTGAAAGAGTTACTAATTTGATAGTATATAAGCCATAAACATATACGCAAAAAAAGCCTTTGTTAATTCCTGTAAGAAAATATCAGACCCATTTAAAGTAATATATTACAAAGAATCTGATTCTATGAGGATTCTGCCTGATTAATCTTAAAAAATGAAGGACTTTGTTAATATATGTCGTGATTTTCCAAGCCAGCACAATAAGATAACAGGACAAATTTTCCATCAGCAATCATATTTAGTTAAGCCCTATAGATTCTGTTATCACAAATAGACCAATCTTTGTCATTTATGTTAGGTAGTGATAAGTGCTATGTAGAAAAATAAATCAAAATAAAGGAGATAAAGAGTACCAAGGACTGGGAGTGATTGCTCTTTAATAATGGGTGATCAGGGACAATAACTGAAATAAGTAAGAGACAGAGGCTTGTGACTCTAGGAAAAGAATATTTCAGCTAGAGAGAACAGCAGTAATAGGGCTTTGAAAGTAAGTGTACTTGACACATTCCAGGAACAACAAGGAGACCAATGAATCATGGCTAGAGTAGGGTGAAGATGAAGAATTGGAGGAAATTAGGTCAGAGGGGTGGTCAGATCAAGGAGGGCCCAGTAAGTCAAGATAAGGACTTTGGCTTTGACTTTGAATGAGATAGGCAGCCAATGAAGGATTTTGATCAAAGGAGGAACCTTATACGACCTATATTTTAAAAGGATTACTTTGGCTGTGGAAAAGAAAAGATGCCCATTAGTGATTCTTCCCTTAGAATTTGGGGAATTTTAATGGAATAATATAATAGTTAATATTTATTACCACATAAATATTAACAATAATATATTTTTTAAATATTCATTTATTTAATCCTTACCACAACACTATGAAATAGGATCATAATTATCTCCCATTTTACTAATGAGGAAAGTGAAATTCAAAGAGTTTCAGTAAATTACCCAAGGCCATACAGCCACTAAGTGACAGCTTAGATTTCAACCCAGGCAGTCTTACTTTATTGCTTCCGCTCTTAATTAACAAAAATGCCATATTGCCTCCTATACTTCAGGGTGAGATTATGAGAAATGTGTGGGTGTGTATTTCTTAAAAATGTTAAAATCCACCAAGTATATAAAGCCAATGAAAGTAATGAAAAGAATAGGATTGTAATATAAATAAATTCTATAAGTAGTTTTAGAAGTAGAAGATAGAACTTGTAGATCGTTGACTTAAGGGAAAAACATGGCTTATAAAAGATATGTATAGTGTGTAAAGAGAATTTTATATTGAGGAAAGAGATTTCTGTAAATATTTACCTAAAGGGCTAACCTAAAAGGATAGGAAAGGATTAAGATCTAAGTGGCAATATATAGGCTGGATGACAATCAATTGCTGCTAGATAAAATTAAATTTGAATAAGATCAGCAAGTATAAAAAACTAAAGAACTGAAAGTTTTTTGTCACCCTCTGGATCACTGATCCTCTGACATACCACAATATGTTCTGAAACTACCTCCTTCAGGAATTCTTTACCTAATTTGCTGGATTGAACCGTGTTTTAAGATCAGTTCCATTTGAAAGGAAAATGTTTCTAGTGGTGGTTTAAGATACTTTTTTTCCTGTTCGGTATTTAAACTGAGTCATCCAATTTGAGACTATTGTGTCATATTTTCCACCTTTCATTCTCCTCAAGAGGCAGAAGTCAGGAGAAACACAAGTGATGAACACTAGTGGCAGAGAGTGTGGTTACAAGAATCAATAAACCACAGGATGCTTCAGATTCTGAAACAGTAAAGTTTATATACAACAACAATAACAACAACAAAAAAAAATAATAACAGTGAGGCCACTATGTGGAGTCCATAGAAAGAGTGATTATCTAAAGCTGGTACTCAGAGTTCAAGGACTCAACCCATAATTAAAGCTTCCCTAACCCATTATAACTCCTTCTTTTACAAAGACATCCTGAGAGAACCCATAACCTTGACTTTATCTGACTGTTTCATAGCATTAATGTTTTACAAAATAACAATGCAGTTTAGTAAAGAAATAAACACATACTGTGTAGTACTTAAATTGTAATTTCTACAGTATTAAACAGTCTTGCATGCAGATTAAAGAAAGCCTACGGGCTCAGATTTTAAGACTTTAAACCAGTTCATTCTAAACTTTCCAGTCTTTTGTGATTACGTGAAGTGTCACAACCTCAAACAAATAGTTTAGGATTTATATTTTGATTTTTTTACTTAAATTCTTTTGATTTTAAGTTCATTTTAATTTCTTCCATTTTTAGTTGTATAACTCAGACTGATAAACTTATTGCCAGCTCTTTAACTGATCCTTTAATTGAACATATATATAGACTGTACTCTGTGAATTCTATAGTAGCCAAACGAAAGTGAAAACTAGGAAACCCTGATAATACTACCAGTTTTAACATGTCTCTTGTCTTCATTTCTTCAGTTCCAGTTTTTATCCACTTACATCAAGTGGTGTTAGCTTAGATAGAGACTTCATAATAGAAGTAAGCTTTTAGAAACAATTTTTTAAAGCAGATGATTTTTTCATTGTTTCAGGAATGAAGCAGAAAATATGACAGTAGATAGGAGACAGTAAGAATGAAAATGAACTAAATAGTTTAAAAAGACAGTCTTCAGGATTGAAGAGAAGAGGGATGTTGAAGAGGGCAAATCAAAGGTGTTTCCATATGAAAACAGTATGTATAGTTGCTCCTTGTGTATATTTAAAATGAGCAGCCCTTTCGCTATGAAAAAGCAGTATTTACTGAACACTAACTATATGTCCAACAGTACTTTATTTATTTAATCCTCACAATAACTATATGAGGTCATTACCATTATTTCTCCCATTTTACAGATGAGTTACTGAAGCACAGAGAATGTAAGTAACTTGGCTGAGGTTATGTACCTTGTGAGTGGTGATACCAGGTTTCAAACTCATTCTAGCAGCAGATCCTGTGCCCTTAACCACTATGTTAAATCAACTCTAAGATCGCAATCCTGTACTTCAGTGTTATACAGTAAATTTAAAAGTATATTTTGTATAAGTCTTAATTTGTTGTGTGTCAGATGTGAGGATAGTTTAAAGGCATAGATGTGCCAAGATACAGGACCTACCAAGCATGTAATTGAAGCTTTCTGAGATGGGAACCATGGTATAGTGACATATCTGATTGGTTGATAGAGAGAAGGGAATTTCATTTCACACATTTAAAAATTGTCAGTTTTTATAGTTTTGTAATAATATAAATTATAGAAGCTATTTTCTAAATTTATCTTAAAAATATTTTTTTGGAGAACCCTACATAAAATGAAAAAGTATACATAGATGAAATTAATAGGAAATACCAACTGTGGAGGTGTCTGTTATAAATAAAATATGAGAATGAATACATTGAAGATTATTTAATTTACAACAAAATTCAATATTAGTAATGGTTGTGTTTGTTAGTGTGACTGTGAGTCATTTTGTACCTTCTTTTTGCTTTTCTTTATTTCTAATTTTTATTTATTAATTTGTTTTCCTCATTATTATAGAAGTCATCTTTAAAGCTTCATGAATTTGAATGGAGAAATTTAATTAAAGATGATGCCGTAATTGTTTTATAATTTGTAAAAGAGACTAATTTATCTTACTTCATTAAAAACTCATTGAGGGCAGAGAATAGATCTTCTACTTCTTATAACTTCCTACAATACCTAGTCTTGCAAATAGTAGCAGCCTAATATGTAATCACTGACCAAAAAAACCCAAAACAAAATAACAACAAAAAAAAACACTGTAGACTCTTGAATTCATCAGAGAGAGAAATAGAATAAAATTTCAAAAATTTAGAAGAATCTTCAAAAGCTTGTATAGTAGAAGAAAGTACTGGGCAATAGTGAGTCCCGAAACTTAGGGAACTTAGAGCAGAGTAAGAAAAACCCATAAGTATTAGAGCTCGCTTTGCCATTATTATAGAAATACAGCAGCTTTAATTTGCCCTAAAATTTGCAATTTATCAAAAGTAGCTCTTGCGATTTTGCCAGAGACTTTTTAAAAACATAAGGAAAGTGATATCAAAACCAAATAAGGTTACTACAAGAAAACAAAATTACAAATTGATCTTTCTCATGAACATAGATATAAAAATTCTAAACAATATGCCAGCAAATTGAATCTAGCAATATATAAAAATTATTATAAATTATGACCAAGTAGAATTCATTCCAAGAGCACATGGGTGATTTAACATTTCAAAATTAATCAGTGTAATTCACCGTGTTAACAGAAAAAAATTCACACGATCATCTTGGATGATCTAGATTTTTTAAAAGTCTTTGATAAACTTTAGTACCCATTCATAATGAAAACTAAGACAGAAGGGAACTTCCTTAACCTGATTAAGAGGATCTACAAAAATCCACAGCAAATTCAAAACAAGACAAAGATGCCCACAATCAGCTTTATACTGGAGGTCGTAGCTAATACAATAAGGTAAGAAAATGATATCAAAAGCATAGATGTATTGGAAAGAAATAAAAAATTGTCATTATTCACAAATGACATGCTAGTATACATAAAAAATCCAAATGAATCTTCATGTCTTTGGTTTAGGACCAGCAGTCCCCAACCTTTTTGGCACCAGGGACCAGGGGTCCTATGAGAATCTAATGCCCGATGATTTGAGGTGCAGCTGAGGAGGTGAAGCCAGCTCTGGGGTGCAGCTGCAAATATAGATGAAGCTTCGCTCGCCCGCCCACTGCTCACCTCCTGCCATGTGGTCCAGTTCCTAACAGGTCATGGACCGGTACCAGTCCACGGCCCAGGGGTTGGGGACCCCTGGTAGGCTATATTTCTTAAACAGAACACAAAGTGCTTACTACAAAGAAAAAATGAACTCATTGAACTATGTCAAAATTAAGTACTTCAGTTCATCAAAAGACACCCTTAAAAAGAGTAAAAAGGCATTCCACAACCTAGAAGATGCTTATAAAAGATAACCTGACAAAAGACATGTATCCATAATATACAAGTAATGTCTACAAGTCAATTAGAAAAAGTCAGATCACACAATAGAAAAATAGACAAAAGACATAAATAGATACTTCACAAAAGAGAATACCTAAATGGCCATAAACATATGAGAAAGTGTTCTCAACTTTATTAGATGTTAGGGAAATGCATTTTAAAACAAGAATAGCTAAAATTCCAAACGTTGGCAAGAAAAAAGCAATTGGAATTCTCATGCACTGCTGATTGGAGTGTAAATTGATAGAAACCACTATGGAAAACTGTTTGGCAGCATCTACAAAAATGAACATGTGCATATCCTATCCCCAGCAGTTCTAGAAAGTGTATAGCATATATTTATAATGCCCAACACCAGAAACAGCCCAAATATCCTTCAGCAGTAGAATGGACAAATAAATTGTGGTATAGCCACACAATGGTACACTTTACAGTAGAGATTGCTAAACTTTTTTAAAATAAAGAGATAGTAAATATTCTAGACTTTGTATGCTGTATGGAGTTTCTACCCCAACAATTCTGTCATTGTAGCATGAAAGCAACCATAGAAAATACTTAAATGTACATAGCTGTATTCCAGCCCCACCCCAAAAAAGCTTTACTTATGGACACTAAAATTTCATACAGTTTTCATACAATATTTCATTCGTGTCATGAATATTATCTTTATTTTGATTTTTTTTAACCATTTAAAAATGTAAAAATCTTCTTTATCTCACAGATCATACAAAAACAGGCAACAGCTCAGATTTGGCCCTCTGGTCGTAGTTTGTCGACCTCCACTCAGCAATAAGAATAAACCAACACAACTACATATAACAATGTGAATGAGCCTCACATAATTTTGAGTGAAAAATCTAGACACAAAATAGTACGTAATGAATGATTCCATTTTATATGCAGTTCAAAAATAGGCAGAATTAATCTATGATATTAGAAGTCGTGATAGAATTTACCTTTGGGGTAGTTGATAGAGACTGCAGAGAAGGTAGACTGGGACACTAGTAAAACATTCTTCTTCCTAGTCTGAATGCTGGTAACACTAGTGTGTGCAATTAGTGAAAATTCATAGATTGCACTTTTGATTTATGCACTCTTCAGTATGTATGTTATGTAAATAAAATACTGTATTACAATGGGTGGCTATTAGTTATATGGAATTGAAGAAGGGGAGAAAGGAGGTATATACAACAATAGTTTTCTACCAAGAAAAAAAAAATGGCAGAAAAAACATAGCAATTAATGGCAGATTTTTTTAAAGGATCTCTGGAAAAAATTTAAATAATTCTATCAACAACAGACAAAATTTCAAAACAAAAGAGGCCCTTGGAAGATGAAATGCCATAATATAAAATGGCTGAAGTTTTTAACTTTTGTTTTAAAAGATCATTTCTCTATTCTTTAATGAAAATGATATAGATGGACTTAGTTGCTGAGGAAATCTCCAAAAGAAAAAAAAAAAAGAGGATCATTTGACATTTCATTAAATCTGTAGCCTTTTCAGGCATCTCTGAATAGGGACTGATAGTTTCTTTCTGATGTCTTTGGATCCTGCTAGGATCACAGGTATATGGAGTCATACTAAGTTCCAGCCATGCAGCCTTGGGAAAATATAGCCTTTTCATTTTATGCTATAGACCTGAAATTTAATTTTTATTTTTTATACCCAAAGAATAAAAAAATATTTCATCTCCCCCCCAAAAAAGCATAATATATATTTAAACTTGTAGTGATTTAAGTTTTCATGGGTTGATTCCATTGTTTCAGTGGTATCTGTAGGAGATTTAGGAACTGATTTGGAGGGTGGAGGGGGATTGCTACAGCAGCCAACAAGATTCTGTGAAATTTTAAAATAATTTTTAAACTAAAAATGTATAGACAGTAAAGCCAGCTGTTACATAATTAGAAACCAATAAAAGAATTTTTACTTTTCATCTGTTTTCACTGAGCTTTGGAATAAGATAAATGTAGTTTTTTAAAGCTAGAATATTATATTTGCTGAACACTCTGTACAGCTCCTTGGAGTATTTGCAAAATGTAACATTAACTTGTTTTCCATTGCTTTTGCAATTCACCTTCTTTGCAACATTACTAAGAATCTTTTTAACCAAATTTCTTTTGTTTTAAACCTGCCTTATGTTTATGTATTTTGTCCTCTTGAATTGTCATCTTATTTACAGACCAGCACATACAAACCATTCCAGCCTGATTTCTGGAATTTTTTCCAGTTAAACAAAAATACCCTGCTGCTTATAGCTCTGATACCTGGTATTATTTATGGGTTTTCATAAAAAAATAAGGGGGTGAGAAGAAAAAATACAGTACTCTCTGGCCTCTATCTACCTTCTCCTCCTTCTCTATTCCTCCTTTCCACAGAGGGGTTTAATTTTAAATGATAAATGTGGAAATTAGAGACCATCGAGAAAATCCAATTTGGTGAGGAGTTTTAAAAATCCCATAATAAACGCAGAGTGAAATGTATGATTTAATGCAGGGCGCCAATGGCTGCTATTATGGGCTATTAGCAAATCGGGGCTGAGAGTGAATCTTTATCACTTGGTGAGTGCGGGTTGGTCCTGCCTTTCCCTCTGCTATTGATTTGTAGCCGCTTGTCATAATGACACCGGGAAGCAATGAATGGAAGATGTGCTTTTGATAGGATTCAGGGGGGTCTTGGAGAGGGGAGAGAAAATTCAGCAAGTTTTCTATCTCTTCTGCCTGATTAGATTTTTTCTTCTTTTAAGAGCTTTCACATTCCAATAAAAATGCTAAATCAGCTCTGTACCAGAATTGTTAGGGTGTAAATAGCTAGTCACATTTAAAGGAGGAAAAGATATAGCAATACCAACCAGACTGTGCAACGTTAGATGAATTTGACTTTATAGTAATGGAGTTGTGTATGTTTTTGTATGTGCATGTATGTCTGAACACATGAGCTGTGTGAGAGAGTGTTAAGGCAGAAAGCTATAAGTATACTTACTATATAAAGATAAATCTATATTTTTGTAAGAATATGATGGCTTATATCCGATACATGATAGCAGGTGGTCTAGCTTTATGTGAATGTCCATTTTATGAAGAGGATACATTCTGTTTTTGTTTGTATGTGTGTATGTGTTTGATTCCATAAAGGATGCATAGAAAGAGGTATACTTGTGCTGATGATTAAGAAAATTAAACCCCCTAAATCAAATTGGTCATAGTGGAGCTTTACTCAAAATTTTCAACAAAGGGAAAGCATACTATTTGAGAACAAAGGCACTCATAGGGTGTTCCAAGAGGGGGGAAAAAAAGATTTCTATATAGAAAATCTACATAAATTTTTCTTTAGAATGAGTTAGCTGTGGTTATGTGGAAATGGTTCATTGCAGCTTCAGTATCTTTCATTTCATTCTTTTAAGAGGAAACAACTGCTTTCTTTCCAGCTTCTTTTATTCCAAGATAATACAAAGCTTTAGAGTCTCTGTCTTTGCATGCAGAAGTGCACGCGTGCAGACAAGATAATACTAATGCAATGGATATGGCAAATACAAGCATGGAGGGAAGAGTACATTCAGTGAACATATTAGACCATTTTGTTAGTCATATCATGTGATAAAACCTACCTTCTCACCTGCTTTATTTCTCAGGCAAGTCTAGATGAGACTTTTAGTAAGAAGAGCACAAATATTCCTCCTACAGTAAGTAGAATACCACTGTTAGGTACTTGTTAAATGCTTGTAGTTAAAGTGTCCCTTTATTTTTTCTAGTTGAGGAAGAATTTAAAAATACTAAAATATACTGTTGCACTTAAGCAGGAACCAGGTATGGAAAATAAATATCATCTGGATCCTTAAAGACAAAGTTAAACACCACCAGGTTTTTTAATCTATTGAAATATACCATGAAAAAATTATATAGGCCTGGTTTGTAAAATTTAATGATAGGGAACCTAAAAGTAGCCTTGAAAAAAAATCATTATTATTAATATAAATGTATTTCTGACATCTGTGAAATAAAAAAGGCTGAGTCCTTCTCTAGGTATTAATTTCACTAAAACTGTGTGTGTCTGTGTATGACTAAAAACCAATAGTAAACAGTAAATGATGTGGATGTTTATAGAAATGAGAACAAGAACAGACAATTTATCTGCAGTTATAACCATGTACAATATAAGGACTACTTCCTATTAGCCATACCACCTACCTGAAAGGACCTTATGAGAGTGTGCACCTTTTCAAACTTTGAGAACAATGCTTTTAACAGAAGAGGTTTGACAGGCTCTATAAACAGCTGTTCATATACCCATCTCCCATTCAAAGACTATGCCTAAACTTTAATAAATTAGAATGCTGCCATTTATTATGTATCATTTATTAAAAACTAATTAGGAACAGAAAGAGGTATTTCTTCATTTTTCAGTGGGGATTTTATTTTATCATATAGAGTAAGTGATTATTGTTTGGTCTATAGATGACTGTTTCATACTACAATGAATTACCTGTATTAAAGTAATAATGTCATATGTTCACATAGCCTTTGTTCTGATGTAAAAGCATAATTAATCATTCCAAGAGCACAATGAGGTAGTCATTTCCATATTTTATATATGTTAAGTGATTTCTACTGTTATTAAACCAAGAGTAATAGAGTTGAAAATAGAAGTGTGAAACATTTTTATTTTTCTTACCTCAAGTATAATATATAAATTTAAGATAGCTCATTCTATAAATTGGAATAAATATATATTTTATAACTTGGAAAATTTCCTGGACTATCCATACTATTATTTGCTAGGAAATCTATGAAAAAATATAATAAAGTTTATTGTTGGTTTATTGTTTATTGTGTCCAGTGGTTATTTCCTCTTTCAAAGTGACAGGGTGAACATTTTCCTACTATTGAACATTTTGCCTGTGTAAGGCTTATAAGTTAGATATATAAACCATCAACAATTTTCCTGATTGAGATTAACTTGAATAAATACATGAAATGAGATTATAGTTTGCTTACAAAGCACATTCACATATATGAAGTGCTAGTTTCATCATTATAGTCGCTTTTATTATAGTTGAATAAGATAAAGTGGTAGAAGAAAAATAGCCAGGGTTTGTATGTTTGTTTACATAATGAGGAAAGGGAAAAACTCAAGAATAAATTATTGTTTTGTGTAAATAGAAGACTAAAAATAAGGCCAATAAGATAAAAAGGGAATTAGAAATTCCCAGACATAAAAATATTAACAAATAACAGGTAATTAGTTCATTGTAGAAGCTTTCAAGATAAATGCAAATGAAAATGTTAAGCAGAATTTAACCTAATGTTTTATACATCCCTTTTTTTTCATAAGCTTTTGTGGGATAGCAAAGAAGCAAGATCTTTTCCAAAAGTGTTCACAACACAATAAAATTTCTTTAAGCTCTGTATATTATCGCACTAGTCCTCTCATTATTAACACTCTGTGCGGTGTCTGACAAGAATTACTGCCCATCTTTGATGGAGAACTTGAATCACAGAGATCACTAACCTTATCAAGGTCAATGGTGAGTCAGGGACAGAAACAGAACCCAGAGTTTTTTACTCCAAGTGTCGTGTCCCTTTTATACCCATTTCTCTGTCTACTGTTTTTGTCAGTTTGCTAGAGCCCCTGTTCTATTTGAACACCAGGTCAAGAATTTAGATAACAGTATTTGAAGGCCATGTTTCAAGAATATTTCATCTCTAAACATCGTCCTATTCTAGAAAGATTAGGACATGTTCTCTTTTATTTGTAGCTTTTATTTTTTGGATTAGTATTGTTTAACATATTTTGTTTAATCACTTTTGCAATCCCCCCCCCCAAAAAAAACACAAACAAAAAAAATTTTAACTAATAGATACATGAATTCTAATCTTTCCTTCAGTGTTCTTAGTTTCCTCATTCACCAGAACACAATTTCAGAGATCTTATATTTACTCATGTTCTGGGTCAAATGTCTGATTGATCCTCACTGTAATTATTAAGCAGAATAATAGCAATCCACAAACATGCAGACATAACACACACATATTCATGTGTTAACATGCTTATTAGTGCTTTTTAAGTATTCAGCTTTTCCTGATCTTTCTCATGATCTGGCTTTAATTTATTGTGCATAGGCTCTTTTAAAATTTTAGGAGAGAATTATGCCCAAGATAGAGTGGTAGTTTATAGAGTTACGAGTCTCATGGTTCAGATTTCTTAGTGTGTATTAGACAATGAAAACACTGATTTCCTTTACTCCTTTAAATTACTCTGTGCTAATGTCAGAACTGTTTAAAGGAATTGCCATTATTTAATGCTGCCTTTTGGAATATCTTGTGTTTTCTTTATCCTGGAATTTAAAGATATACTCACCTTATAGTCAGGTAATTTGTTTTCCTATGTTCTCCCTTTTGGATTTTGATTAGGCATGAATAAAATTTTACTATATATCACCAGAAATAAAAAGTTCAACACAGGTAAGTTTTATAAAAATTTCTTAGGATACCTAAACAGCCTAAGTAGTTAAGTTTTCAGAGATTGAGAGGTCAAGAAAGCAATTATTGTCAGTGCTAATTTTTTTCCTGAGAAAACAAACTCCTATTTTTCTAGGTACTATAAAAAAAAACTAGTCTTTCAACAAAAAGGACATTATTTTAAATATAGAGGTACCTCATTTCACAAGTTTTTTATAAAAACCTTCTCACTCTTTAATATATTGTGATAGTCTTACTTAGCTGGCTTTACAAGCCAGAAAATTGTTTTTAGAGCATCACTTTCTCTCTTGGCTAAGATTCCAAAGAAAGCCTAAACTGGTATAAGCAGGACAATTAATGAAAAAAAATATATATGAGCACCTTTTATTTGCAAGACAGCACTAGAGGGCGCTCTTCAGCAGGTTGAAAGATAAGGTCTTTCTGGTATCAGCCTGACTTGTTAATGGATGTTTGAGGAGCTGGGAAAAAATGGGTGGGAGGGCGGAGAGGGGAGCAGCATTTAACCTTTTATAAAATCTACTCTTCTCAAAAGACTAGAAAATCACAGTCAATACCAATGACACAATACTAGGTCTCTAAAAACATATTCTTAGAATTTTCCATGAAGCATGGATTTCTTGGAAGTTAATAATCTCGATTACATCCAGGTGTTTCTCCTTTCTATATAAATTAAAGGTGACATTATTTTATTTTGTTTTAAAATTAAGTATTGTAAAATTGTTCCCCATGTTTCTGTTTATGTCAATATCCTTTTCTACATTAGGTAGAAAATAGAAAAAGAAAACTGTTAGTACTTCATTTCTGGGAAAAAAAAGTGTATTTTTTCTCCTCTTAATTTAAAAAAGCTGAAATTAAACCTAAAGTAACATTTTTATTCTCTGTGATTAACATCTTAACTATTTTTTTCTTCCACTATAGATGAAAACCTTTTGCTTTTTTTTGGGGGGGGGGGAATTTGCTTGGAGACCTCTGCATACTGTTCTATTCCCCGTTCTTATTATTTTATCCTAGTCTACAAAAGAAACATGATCTCTAAATATCTTTTCTCTTATAATCCTTTGTTTTTTCCTTTTCTCTTTTTTACATTTTTATTTTCCCTTTCTTAATATACTATGCTAGAAGGCTACAGGAGTGAGAGTAGTCTATCTATAGTTATTAACTCAGGTTTTCTAACAACATTTTTGAATCCGTGTAAACAAATGGCATTTAAATGTCTGCCTATAATAAAGATAAGTTGACATATCAGCAATGTTAAATAGTTACAGTTGGCAGGTAGCAAAGCATAGTAATTAAGAGATTGGGCTTTGGAGTTAGATCAACTTGAGTTTCTACTGCCTATGTGAGAGTGAGCAAATTAACATCTATAAGTCTTCATTTCCCTACCTGTAAAAATGAGAATACTGGTAATAATAGTAATAACACTTTAATTCAGAGTTGAAGACAAAGAGAATATATATTATATATCTATTACACATATATATATCAATCACACAGTAAACACTAAGAAACTATTTGCGATTAGTTATTATTCAAATTTAGCTGTGTTCTCTAATTATTAATATTGCCCTACTTGTTTAATTTTTATGTAGTGCCTATTTATGATAAAGCCTTAAAATTATTTACTTGATTTTTGTTAACTTTCAATCAACAACAACAAACCATGTGAAACCAGAGATAGCATTGCCTTAACTCCTGAAAGACCTTTTGGAATAAAAACCAGGGCCAGGACCAGGGTAGGCTTAGCAAAGGTTCCTATGTAGCAAAATTTAAAGGAAGTAGTATTTGCTCTTAGGTCCCTAAGAAGTAGTACCTTCACCTGCATGTTCCCAAGACTGAGCGCCTCCTTCAGTTTTGGACTCTAGGCATTTCTCTTGCCTCATTCCTAATAAAAACCTCAGTTTTCACTTGGGCTTTTGCCTTAAGTTCATGGAATCAATGCTTATCCAAAAAAAAAAAAAAAAGTTAATTTGGATATATCTCAGTCTATATGAAGGCTTTGGGCACAGAACACTTTAAAGAACCTTATTCAAGACCTTCCAATCTATAGACTGACTCGATGACTCAAAATATCTTTGTCGTTCAGATGGGTATTTAATTCATAATTTAAAAATGCCTTATTTATCTTGAATGCTAAATATGATATAATAACCCTTTTTTATTTTTGTTAGGCATATTGACCCGAAAATCCAACTTTAGCCATTAAATCCTTTTGGGAATTAAATTTATCTCTAACACAGCACATTTTATGGCATTCTAGTAAGGTTACCAATCATCCATATTGCACACAACTCCTTTCAGCAGCAAATGACCAAAGTAAAATAAGAATCACCAGTGTTATATCTAGAAGCTAAAATTACATGCAGGTTTAGACTGTAAATAGCTACATTGCAATTTAGTAAAGTGATAGAGCTAGTGTTTGTTTTGGTTACCACTGAGAGGTATATATCTTATAAGGAAAGAAAGATCACCTTTTTGTATCCTCATGCCAGACTGAAAATTTATACCTAATCAGAGAACCAGC
>NW_006434825.1:14750666-14763356 GCF_000325575.1 Pteropus alecto
TTTCACTCAGTTCCAAAGCATTCCTAATGCTAATAATGGAAACATATATTCTATTTATTACTTTCATTTTTAAATCTATCTCATTAAAGCTCATGCATTTGCCTAACCTGACCCCATTCTCATACATTCTGGGGCACTCAGTATATAAACAATTGCAAACATAAAAGCACATACATAAAAAAGACTGTAGACATCCAACAAGATTTCTTGATTAGGTGATAATACCCAAGGCTGTCCACCATATCTTGATTAATAAATTCTTATCACTCAGTAAGATTTTCTTCTCTGTGATGCCCTCGAATCTAATAAATTGAGTTAGATTTTCATATAGCCCAAGAAAACTAAGTCTATTGACGTTGATGACTTTCTAAGACGTGTTCCTTTCTATGTGTCAAAACCGAAACCAGGTCTACATCCATGCCACCCTGAATACACCCGATCTCATCTGATCTTGGAAGCTAAGCAGGGTTGGGCCTGGTTAGTACTTGGATGGGAGACCACCTAGGAAGACTGGGGGTGTAGGTGTAAAAAAACAAAAAACAAAAAACTGAAACCAGTTCCTAAATAGTTACTGTTGGATGACATATTGCTGAAGATGATATTGTTCATAGTTATATAACATGAAGCAATTTAAGATAATTGAGCAGGAGATTAATTTCTATGTCATTTGGATGAACCAGTCAACTCATTTGCTATTCCTTAAATCTTTATTCTCCATAATTTGTAACAGTAGGCTGTCTTCATTTGTTCCTACTATGACTATAATATGCAGTGTTTATCCTCTACACAATGTCTTCAAAAGATATTTACTGCACTTATATGTGGGATATAAAACTAAAAGTAGACAAACAAAAACTCATAGATACAGATACCAGTTTAGTGGTTACCAGAGGGAAAAGAAGGAGAAGGGAAGGTAGGTATGGGTCAAGGGGGTCAAATATATGATGACGGAAGGAAATTTAACTTTGGGTGGCAAACACATGATGCAATATACATATGATATATTATTACATTGTACACTTGAAACCTATATAATTTTATTAACCAATGTCATCCCAATAAATTTAATTTTTTAAAAAAGAATAATATGGAGCCAAGGGAGAAAGAATGGACAAAGAGAAAAGTAACTGCAAAATGATGGGTGCTAACTAACCTTAGTCACAGACAACATGATACAAGGTTAATATGCAAAAACCAATTATACTTCTATTTCTCTATAGTAGCAATGAAAATTTAGAAATTGAAATTTTCAAAAATATCATCTACAATAGCATCAAAAACCATGAAATCAGAGAGATAAATTTAACAAAATGTACAAGATTTTTATACTGAAAATTATAAGACATTGCTGAGAGAATTAAAGAAGACCAAACTAAATATAGAGATATACCATATTTATTGATTGGAATAGTCAATATTGTTAAGATGTCAGATCTCCCTAGAATTACCTATAGACTTAGTGCAATTCCAAAAAGAATTCCAGCAGACCTTTTAAACATAGAAATTGATAAATTTATGTGGAAAGCAAGGGAACTAAAGAAGAACAAAGATGGAGGGCTTACACTAGTTAATTTCAAGACTCACTACAGAACTATAGGAATCAAGACAGTTTCCTATTTGTATGCAGTTAGATCTACAGATCAATAGAACGGAGTGGAGTACAGAAAGAGACCCATGTAAAAATGGTCAATGGATAATTAACAAAGGTGTCAGATTGATCCAAATGGGAAAAGGGTAAACCTTTCAACAAATGTACTGAAACAATTAGGCATCCATATACAAAAAACAAGGTGGGGAGAGAAGAAGGAGGGAAGAAAAAACATGAACCAAGCTTGACTCATACCTTGTACCTATACAAAATTTTCTCAAAATGGATTGAGTGATCTATAAAATATATAGAGGAATATGCAGAAGAAAAGAGTCTCTCTGTGACCTTGTATTATTAGGCCAAGGTTTCCTAAAGGAGAAACAAAGACACTAACCATCAAAGAAAAACACTGATAAATTGGATTTTATCAAATTTTTTAAAAACTTGCTCTTCAAAATGTTAGAAGAAAAAAGACAAGCTACAGACTAAGAAAATCTTTTCAAAACACAAAGCTGATATGCTCTATTCAGAGCATATAAAAATTCTTACAGCTCAACACAAAAAGACAAAAACAAATTGTTAAATGGGAAAAGGATTTGAATGGACATTTTATCAAAGTAAATATTCAGATCGCAAATAAACATAGGAAAAAATGTTCAACATCATTAGTCCTTAGGTAAATGTCAATTAAAACCACTATTATATCTAATAAAATGTCTGAAATATTTTTTCAAATGACGACAACCCTAACTACTAGACCTGACATACATTGCTGATGGAAATGCAAAATGGTACATCCATTTTGGAAAGTAATTTGGTAGTTATAAAGTTGAACACACATTTTAACAGAAATCTCCGTTTCTCAGTATTTATACAAAAGTTGTAAAAATCTGAAAAAGGCAAAACTAAAGGGACAGAAGTCAGATCAATTGTCACCAGAAGCTGGAGGTGGGAGGAGGAGATCTATCATATAAGGGCATGAGGAACTTTCTGGAATGATGGAAATATGTTGTACCTTGATTGTGGTGGTGGTTTCATAACTCAATACATTTGTCAAAATTTATGGAAATATACATCGAAGAAGGGTGAATTTTTTAATTAAATTTATTGAGATGACATTGGTTAATAAAATAGATTTCAAGTGTACATCTCAATAATATGTCATATATATATATATGTGTTCACCACCCCAAATCAAATCTCCTTTCGTCATGATATATTTGACCCCCTTTACCCTTACCTACCCCTTCCACCTTCCTTCTGGTAACCACTAAACTGTGATATATGTCTGCGAGTCTCTCTTTATCTTGTTCATTTGCTGCTTTCAGTTTTATATCCCACACATAAGCAAAACCATATGGTTCTCAACTTTTCCTGTCTGATTTATTTCACTTAGCATGATAACCTCGAGATCCATCCATGTTGTCTCTAATGACAATATTGCATCTTTTCTTATGGCTGAGTAATATTCTATTGTATATATGTACCAAAAAGAAGGGTGAATTTTATCTGTCTTAAAAAATACAGACATCTTGCCATTTGTGACAACATGGGTGAATCTGGAGAACATTTTACTAAGTGAAATGAGCCAGATACAAAAAACAAATATCACATGATCTCATTGTATACAGAATCTTTAAAAAAAAAAAAAAAAAAGTCAAACTCATAGTAACAGAAAGTAACAGAGAGTAGAATGACAGTTACCAGGTGGCAGGGGATAGGAGAAAAGGGGAGATATTGATCAAAACTTATCAGATGAATAAGTTCTGGTGGCCTATTATACAGCATGATAACTATAGTTAATAATGTGTTATATACTTGAAACTTGCTAAAAGAGTAGATATCAAGTGTTCTCACTATATATACACACAAATGGTAACTATATGAGGTGGTGACTATGTTAGTTTGATTGTGATAATGATCTCACAATGTATACAGATATCAAAACATCACGTCGTATACCTTAAATATGTATAACTTTTACTTGTTAAAAATAAAAAATTGAAAAAATGATGAATTGTACTGTATGTAAATTATATCTCATCAAAGCTGACTTTTGAAATTAAAAAAAAAGTTTAACAGGACTGTAACATTTGATTAAAAACTTGGTTTAAAGAATTGAGTATTTTGAATGTCATCGTCAGAATAAGAAACCATGCTACATAATTTCTAATCTATAAACTTGAGTACTGTTTTGCAACCCTGGCTTCTAAGATTTAGTGCTATCCCCTAAAGTATTATAAAAGTATCATACATACGTTTTGTTTCTGTAATTTTATATAGTCTGTATTATAACTGACACTGTCTCTCTCACTCAATAATACTATTTCCAGCCCCACATGTAATATAATTTCTCTTTTGATAGGCTATTTACTTTTTTTAGGCATTTTGTATCCCTGAACCATTGTAATAAGTGGTTCTTATTACTTATATTTAGGTAAAAGCAATTTCTATCACATTTTAAATGTTTATTAGCTATAATTAATGACATTTATAATATAGTAATAATAGCTAATATTAATTGAGCACCTCTGTGTTTTAAGTGCTTTTTTTTTTTCTATTTCTTTGCTGACTTTCAATCTACTCATTCTGTCTATATATTCAAAATGTGAAAATCATTAACTTATACTTACGGATTTTTCTGTTTCTCTTTTCATGCCTATCAATTTTTCCAAACTGTATTTTGAGGTTATATTTGAGGTATACTTAGGATTTGTATTTCTTGATGAATTTACCTTTTTATCATTATGAAATGCCCCTCTATGTATCTGAAAATATTCCTTATCCTGATTTAATTTTGTCTGATTATTATCTCACGATTTGTATATGAGCATTATTTTTCCATCCTTTTACTTTTAAACCTGTGTCTTCATATTTAAATTATGTTTGTTGCAGACAGCGTATAGTTAGGTATTGTTTTTTTGTTCATTCTGACAATCTCTGACTTTTAATTGTTTACCATTTACATTTAATTTTACATTACATTTGTTTTGTATTATCAATATAGGTGATTTAAATCAACTGTCTTTTAATTTTTCTCTTTGTCTCATCTTTTTTTTTTCTGCCTTGTTTTGTATTACTTGAATATTTCTATTTTATCTCTTCTGTTGTCTCATTAACCAAACCTATTTAATGTTTTTAGTTATTGCTCTAGGGTTACAATACGCATTTTAACTTCTTACAATCTAACGTGAAATAATAATTTGCCGCTTCCTGTATATTAGAACTGTTTTATACAACAGTATATTTCTATTTCCCCTTTCTAACCTTTGTGCTACTGTTATCAAATATTTTACTTCTACAAGGATACAAATCCCACAATATAATGATATTGTTTTTGTTTTAAACTAGGCGTCAGCTAGCATTTTCTATAATGGTCCAGATAGTAAATATTTTTTGCTTGGTGAGCCATGTGGTTGCAACTATTCAACTCAGCCATCAGTCATACACAATATGTAAAAAAAAATGAGCTTGACTGTTTTCCAATAAAACTGTATTTTTCAAAACAGAGACAGATTTGGCTCTTGGTCCATAGTTTGCTAATCATTGCTCTAAATAGTCAATTATCTTCTAAAGTGGTAAAAAAAGAAAAAAAGAAAGAAAAAAATTTAATATCCATCCACATTTTAAACTATTTCTCGTATACTCCATTTTTTTTTTCCTGTAGATCCATGTTTCCATCTGCAATCATTTTTCTTCTGAAGAACTTGCTTTAACAATTTTTTTTAGTTTGGGTATTTCAGGAATGGAATTCC
Organism: Pteropus alecto; assembly: GCF_000325575.1. Classification (NCBI taxonomy): domain Eukaryota; kingdom Metazoa; phylum Chordata; class Mammalia; order Chiroptera; family Pteropodidae; genus Pteropus; species Pteropus alecto. The sequence goes on from NW_006434825.1 coordinate 14,756,010, forward strand.
TTAGCTTTGGTTTACCTGCAAATGTCCTCCTTTATATCTCTTTCATATTTAAAGGTTATTTTTGCTGGATATAGAATTCTAAGTTTATAGCCCCTTCTTTCCCCAGCACATTAAAAGATATTCTATTTTTTATGGCTTCATTGATTTCAAAGAGAAATAAGTAATTCTTATTGTCTTTATTTACTTGTCAGCAATGTATCTTCTTTTTCTGTTAGCTACTTTTAAGATTGTCTTATTATTTCTGTTGTCAACAACTCAATTATGTATTACCTTGGTATCATTTTCCTTTAGTTTATTATACTTAGGTTAATTTAGCTTAAATCTTTGACTTTACACTTTTTATTAACTAGGGAAAATTTTCAGCCAGTATTCTCACAAACATTTTTATGCTCCTCTCCCTTTTCTAGATATTCTAATCACACATATGGTAGATCAGTTGATATTGTCCAATTCTTGTTGAGGCTCTGTTCATTTTGTTTCTTATTTCCTTTTTTTCTGTGAACTTCAATGTCAATAGTTTTTACTGCTGTGTTGTTGTTCTGCTTTTAAGCCCATCTAGTGAAATTTTTTATTTTAAATATGGTATTTTTCTGGATTAAGAACCTGAATATAAGACCTGAAACAATAAAATGCATAGAAGAAAACATAAGAACTAAACTCAAGGACTTTGGACTTAAAGAAGATTTTATGAATTTGACCTCAAAGGCAAGGGAAGTAAAAACAAAAATAAATGAATGGGACTACATGAAACTAAAAAGCTTCTGCACAGCAAAAGAAACCATCAACAAGGTAAAGAGACAACCATCCAAATGGGAAAATATGTTTGCAAGCAACACCTTTGATAAGGGCCTAATATCCAAAATATACAAAGAACTCATACAACTCAATAACGACAAAGAAAACAAACAATCCAATCAAAAAATGAGCAGAGGATCTGAACAGACACTTCTCCCTAGAGGACATACAAATGGCCAAAAAATATATGGAAAGATGCTCAACATTGCTAGCTATTAGGAAAATGCAATTCAAAACCACAATGAGATAGCATCTCACAGCTGTTAGAATAGCTGTAATCAACAGGACAAGTAATAACAAATGTTGGAGAGGATGTGGAGAAATAGGAACCCTCATACACTGCTGGTGGGACTGCAAATTGGTACGGCCACTATGGAAAACAATATAGAGGTTCCTCAAAAAACTAAGAATTGATCTACCACATGATCCAACAATCCCTGTACTGGGTATTTATCCCAAAGACTTGAAAACTCATATCCGAAAAGATATTTGCACACCGATGTTCATAGCAGCATTATTTACGGTGGCCAGGACATGTAAGCAACCGAAGTGTCCTAAGATAGATAACTGGATAAAGAAGCTGTGGTACATATATACAATGGAATATTACTCAGTCCTTCTTATTGCAGCGTAGGACCAGAATGGAAAAAGGAGTAGAAATAGGGCAATCAATTTAGGAGTTGATATAAGGAGGCAATATAGTGTTGTGTTAGATATGAAGGGTTTGGAGTCAGGCCACCTTGTTTTAAATATGTGGTGACAGAAAGAAATCTAACTATGGGAGGCGAACACATAATATAAATATATATATGCCTTACTGTTAAAATGTACAGCTGAAACCAGATTTCATTAACCAATGTCACCATTAAAAGATAAATAAATAAAATTTAAAAAATAAATAAATATGGTGTTTTTCAACTCTAGAATTTCCATTTGGTTCTTTTTTATATCTTCCATTTCTCTCATCATTATGGTCATGTTTTTTCTTAAGTCTTTGTGCACATTAATAATAGCTGTTTAAAGTTCATGTAGTGCCATTGTCTGTATTATTTCTAGGTCTTCTCCTCCTGACTGATTTTTCTCCAGGTACTGAGTCCCATTTTCCTGCTTCTCTGTATGTCTTGTGTTTATTTTTTATTGAATGAGTATTATGCTATTGAGTTTTTTGTTGTTGTTTTCTGTTAAAGTGTGTTGAACTTGTATTATCAGGCAGCTAAATTACTTATGGATCAGTTTTATGCCTTTGAGGCTTGTTTTTAAAAGCTGTTTTGTTCAGCCTAAAGTAGCCTTTATGCAAGAGTTAAGTTTACTCCTACTGCTAGCTAAGGCATGAACCTTCTGAGGGCTTTACTGAATGTTCTGCATGAGCCAGTCTTTCCCATGCTGGTCAGAATTTAGATATCTTCCAATATTGTGCGAGCTCTAAAAATTGTTGAGTTACAGTTTCTGGCAGTTCTTTTCCTGGTACTATGGAGTTTTACCCTGTTCGTGTGCAGCTTAATATTTAGCCAGAGACTCTAGGGCAAAAAGTGGGGGCCAGAGTCCCCTGGGAGTCTTTGATAGCTTTCAGGAGTCTGTAAGTTTAAAAATACTTTATAAAAATACTAGGGCTCATGAGTTTAAAACTATTTTTATAAATATACTGTTATTTGCCTTTCTACTCTCATTCACTCATTAGTATACAGTAGAGTTTCCCAAAGGCTACATGGCATATGATATTACAATAAATTGAACTCAAAAGCAGATATGAAAATCTAAATGTCTTCTCATAAGCCAGAAAATAAAGAGAATTACAAAAAGGTAAAACAATGCTACTATTATCACTTATTTTTTATTTTCATAAAACACATTTATTTTTCATAAAATATGTTATATATGGCTTTTATATTTAAATGAATTGATAAACAAATATTATAAATATTCTAGAAATTTGCTTAAATCTCTAATAAACCAACTATTGGTAGCCATAATCCACATAAATAAAATCTCTTTGAAGTTCTTCAGTTTTGCTTCCGAGACCAAAAGTTTGAGAACCACTGCTCTAAGGACTCACTAGGCAACTTTATGGATTTCTTTCTCATTGGATCTCCCTCCTCTTGGGAACCCTGCATAAATTCCAGGCACTTTGGCTTCCCAAAACTTTTGTTTCTGTTTCCTCAACTACATGAAACTGCCAAGCTCTGCTTGGTTCCCCATCCCAAGGCTGTGGTCGAAAAAGTACCTCCAAATAGAAAGCTGAGGGCTTGCCTTATTTATTTCCTTATCTCAGGAATTATTATCCCGTGTTGCCTTTTGTCCAGTGTCTAAAACTATTTTTTTTTTCATATATTATATCCGATTATCTCACAAGCAGCCCAGCATTAGGCACCAAAGTTTAGGGAGGGGGAAACAAGTAGAACATGAACATAGGTCAAATCTGATACCAGTAATTCCACTTGTCATCCAAGAAATTTGTAAAATGCTTTTAGGTGAACCATCTAATTTAACTCTCATAAGAACACTACAGGCGGGAATTATACTTTTTTTTTTTTTTTAACAGAAAAGGAACTGAAGTTTTATGAAGGCAGGTTATGGTTTAAGCTAGAATTTGAGCCCTGACAGTTAAACTTTGGAGACTTAAACTCTACACTGCATTGCCTTCTACTGATTAAACAGTATTTTTCTAGTGCTTATTATATACCAGGTACAGTCTAAACACCAGAGAACACAGCAATAAACAAAATAGACAAAATTCCTGACCTTGTGTAGTTGATATCCAAGACAGGAATAAATTAGATAAGTCAATCCTTTCTCTGTTAGATAAATATTCTGGAGAAAAAGAAAGCAATTAAGGAGAACATGGAATGATACTGAATGGGGAGTGTTGTCAATTTAAAATGGGGTATAAAGGAAAGGCTTCATTGTGAAGGTGACATTGAAGTGGGTGAAGAGTGAACCTAATAACATCTAGTGGTATACCAAAAAGCAGGCATGGCGTATATAAAGGCTATGAGGTAGGAGTGTGCCTGGCAAATGTGAGGAGGCCAGCATGCAGGAATAGAGTATGAAAGGGAGAGAGCAGTGGTATGTGAGATTATTGAGGTAATGGAAGGCCTAATTGTAGAGAGCCTTATGAAATCTTTGTTTTTCACTCTAAATGAGATGAGTGAAAACCTCCCTGGACGTTTTTAAGCAGAAGAGTGACATGAACAGATTTCTGTGGCTCTTTATGCTAAAAAGTATACTGTTAGGAAGGTAAGAGCTGGAACAGGGAGACCAGTTAAAAGGCCATTGCAATAATCCTTGCAAACCTCGATAATAGCGATTGAAATATTGAAAAGTGACTTGTTTTCTTCTTGATAAGAATAACAGTAGCAATAATAATCATCCGTATGACAATTATATTATTTTTGTTGTCACTTGGATTAAATTCCGTAAATTATGCTTTCCCCATCATACATCACCTTTCAGTAATTAAGATAGTTTTTGAAATCCTTTCTGTCAAATGTTTTTTCTCTCTTAATATTTTACACATTTGTTGTATTTAAAAATAAATGGTCACACATACACAAAATGTTTTATTATACCATCATCCACAATCACGTGTTGGTACTCACTTTACACAGAGGCCATTTTGGCTGATACACACTCCATGGAACCTATTGTTCACTGTTTGCAAACATTGCCTGAGGATCCATATCTTTCTCTGAGGATTAACTCTATAAAACACAGCTTGTCCCTTCTTACTATGTGTACATGGGAATTATCTGCCTTAAAGCTATAGCTGTCTCTGACACACGATTGGAAATGAGACAGCTCCTTCTATTTCAGTTTACAAAAAGAAACCTGACATTAGTGTCATTCTTCAGAAACAATAGCTTTATCCTGATACCTAATTTTTCCTAGGAACAACAAGCAAGTGCGGCCTTGCCTTAAAGGATGAAATGAAGAAAACAAACAGAAAACAAAGAAAAAAAAAATCTATGGTCTTCAGTTGTCTTTGGACATTTGGCTTATCTAGTTATTAACAGCTGGCTTTGAGAGCTCATAATAGCCCCCAGAATTACAATTTTAGTTTATGCTTTTTATTTTCACAGAAGTTAATTTGTATTTGTCAAATTGAGTTGAAAACCCTTAAGACACAAGAAATTGGTTCTTAAACCTACTAATTTACTATCTTCATTAACACATCTCCTTTCATAATGGATCTTTATTCCTTGGGTCCAAGATTTTAAAATTGCTGGGTTTTATTCCTGTTACTCATTTTGAGTTTATTTTTCGAGACAACACACAAATGAATATTAGCTACTCTGTGGTTTGGAAGTATAGAAATATAGAAACTGAGCCCTGATAAATTCCTTCAGAATAGTATCAAATAGCAACAATTTTTAGGTGATAGTTTCTCCAATAGATTTTTTTATTTATCAGATGATTGGTAAATATCTTACTATTGTGGTTTATTACTGTTAGTCATAAAGTAATACCTTCCTAATCTTTGACTTTGATTCTAAAAGCTGTTAGATTTTGCCTTAATTTTGCATTGATTAACTGAACTTAATCATACTTGCTTTTACCCTGTTGAAAATTAAGGAAGACTACAAATAACATTTGTCACAATGTACAGTTGCCATACTGAAAATATAATAGGATTCTGACTCTTCATAACAGAAGGATTGAAGGGGGCATTGTGGCACTCTATGATATAAGCAATCAAGAAAACATCCCAGTCTCCCTTTGATAACATATCATGAATCTTACATTATTTATTTGTTTACATTTTTTTAATCTAATTTTTCTTAAAGTAACAATTTCTGAAACTTTGTTATGTCAAGGTAATCCTCTGTTTCATTTCATTTCATCGTGTGTGTTCTAGGTTTATTGTTTCCAAGCTCCAAGAGATGCTCCTAATTCTAGGATTTGCTAATCAGTTTTCATCCTGTCTAGAACATTTAATATTCTCAGCTTTCCAGACCAGAGTACCTAATCATTTCAAGTTTGTCTCCCCATTCCTTAAGGTTGTATTTTTAAGACGCCAATCTACACATAGAATATTAAGTATCAGTGTACCCTAGTTTCATGTAAGAAGCTGCTCTGTGGATTCATTCTCATGTAGTATGCCTTTTCAGTGGTGTCAGCATTTATTTTTAATTACAATTTTGGCTGCTGTAACATGGTAAGCCAAACTCTTCAGGGAACACTTAGTAACCACTTAAGAAGAGTGCTCATTAACATAATGCATCATTGTTTGGCCACTAAAAGTTGAATCACCTTAGTGTTTTTTTTTCATTTTTGTTTCTGACATTTTTTTGTCTCCTTAGCCTGGAGATTCATTTCTGGCAGAAGTTCACTTTGAATTTTTACACTTTACTTTATCTAATCAATTGAACTAACTTTCTAGATGACATTGTAAAATAATATTATAAGTATACACTCATTCATACCTAACATACATAAAGTAAATTGAATTTCTTTGATACCTCCCATCTTAGGAAAACTTTGAAAGAGGAAATTTCAGGGAACAGTGGCTTTTGTTGTTTTATGGACTAATTTGCCTTAATAGATGGATATCTTTATTTCTACTTGAAAGATAATTATTCCCAATGGTTAACTAAATGCTGTTTTTAGTTATGTTCAGTTGCAATACCAACTAAATGTTTATTTTACCCTCTACCTCATTCCTTTTCATTATACTTGCAGTGCCAAATATTTAAGATACAATTAGCTATTTTTCTGTACTGATGAGAATTGGGAAAATTAGGGAATTTATGTAACAAAAATAGTTGAGTTTTTCTTTCTCTTGAAGAAGCCTTTAAATCATGCTCTATGAAGAAAGCATCTAATGTATTCAAATGGATTTTCTCTGTGTGATATAATTTCATAGAAATTCAGGTGTTACTTAAAAAATGGTGGTGAGATTATGAGCAGGGGCATCAATGGTTCAATTTTTAAAAATAAACTACCTAGTGCTTTTGTTTCTATAAAGACACAAAGGATTTGATCCATAATTTTACTTGACTCACAATATATCTGCCGTTCAATTTGCAGACAGCAAGTGGAACTTCAGACTCAATTATGTAGAAACCAAATAACTATTTAAATTTGAATGCAGAGAATAGAAAGGAATAGAATTCCAAATTAGTGTATCCAGAACATAGAGACGCTTATGACTCTTACAAAGTTAAGAAAAGATGACTTCCTCTGGCATTTAAAATTATGAACACCTTTAGGTCTTGACCAGTCATTCTCATAAAGAATGAAAAATAATTAGTCCTCCTAGCTAGTTAGTGCGTGAAAGAATGCCATATCAACAATTTATTCGAGATAGAGATAACATTTCTTTAATAGCATCCTGTTAGCTCAAACTCTAGAGTGACTTTGGATAGGCAGATTATATTCTCCATTTCTCTTAGAAAATATTTAGTCTATAATTTTGTCCACTTAAAAGCTTTTTTTCTGTCTTCACAAAACCATGTTACAAACTAGATAGAAATGTAATTTTATGAGAGAAAGAATTCAAAATTTCTAAACTGAGGAATAATTTTATGGACAGAAAGAGCTCATAATTCTAATTTT
>NW_006434825.1:14763409-14821768 GCF_000325575.1 Pteropus alecto
TAGGAGGTAGCAGGCCCAAGTTTTAATCCTTATTCTATTATTAACTAGCTGTGTGAACTTGGATGAATCACTTAACCACTTTAAGTCTGAGTTGCCTCCTCTCTAAGCTAAGGGGATTAGATTAGGTGATCTGATCTCTAATGTATATAATTCTGTGATGACGGGAGTAATATCTTCCTTCAAAATTCTATATCCTTATTTACCTATTAAGAAAAAAGTCAAAAGAGAGTGAGGTGAGAGGTATGTGGGTATCTAGATCTAATGTTTATTAATTTGGAACTGAGCACCCATAAAGCCCTTGCTCAGGAGTTCTGAGTGCTTTGCAGCCCTTTCCTGTATATTAGATACCAATGGATCGGAGCAGAAGTATATGTTTTGTTCACTGAAGGCTTTAGCATATACAGCAGCCTGAGTTGGTGTGACATTGCTGGCCATCATGTCTTATTTTGCTAGTCTGGAAATTCATAGCTAACTTAGGGATTTTATAAAGCATTTGCACTCTCTTCATTCTTTATCAATCACTGACAGACTCATTGTTTTATAATGTACTTCTCAGCAAGCTGTTTGCGACTCATCGCCTGCCTTGCTTTATAGTCTATAAATATTTAATTCTTTAATAAACTGCTTATATATAATATAAAATGACTGATGGTAGTCTCTCTTCCCTCTTTTAATAGTGCTACTATTTGCAAAACAATTCTTATTTTTTTCTAAATAGTAATACGTTTCATAAATGTTTGACTTTCCTTTTTCTAAGGTGCAATTTATTCTGGGAGGTTGGTAGAATGACAGGCAGGAAAACAGCCCCTTGCTTTTGGGAGTACAATATAACTCTTCCCTCACCCTCACCCCTACGAAGCTGCAAATTGATGAGGTAAAGAAGATGGACTTTGGAATTGTGGCAGAGAGCAATCATTTTTCTCTCTACAGACTGAGTGTGCAAAACAGCCTTTAAATCTGTGGACTGAATGAATGCCTACAATGAGCAAATATGGCTCCCTCTTTGCTCGGACATCCTTTGTCTATGGGAATCATAAAAGATAGTCAGGGACAATATACCAACACCTGAATGTTCTCATCTTCTTTATAACTGTGTACTTTATTTTTGAATGTTGGCTGATTTGCTTTGTGTGCTGTGAAATGATTTTCAATATTTAATGACTCATTTTTTTAATCGGATAAGTCAGACATTTATTGAGTCCTTATTGTGTGCCCTACACAGCTGTCAGGGTGTTTTCAAGCAAGCTACTATTATTTTTCTGTGATATTTCAGTATAATTTATGAACCCCTAAAAATCGTGAACTCCCTTGAGAAAGGGCAGGGAGAATGAATTGGGGAATGCCAGAACAAATGATGTTTCTTCAGTGCCTACTACTCATCAGGTACATGTATTATCCCATGGCGCTGACACAGTTCTGCATTTCTTTACCAAGCTGCCTTTCACTTAGCATACATTCTAAATTTTCTGCTAGAACCCAGTGTATTTGATCTGGAAAAACATGAGAAAGAATGGGGGTAGAACATATGTTTACAAGTTTAAAACTCTTGATTTATATTCTACTTCTCCCATGTATTAGCAATTACTTTAGGCTTATCACCTAGCCATTCTTATCTGTAACATGAGCATAACAAAAATTATGTGGGTTATGTAAACACCTATATCATGGGCCCTCAAATAATGCTAATTTTCTGTTTAAATCTTCTACTCTATCTAAAGAACTTTAAGAAAAAAAATCAAAATGAGTGAATGTTGTTAATACAAAGATGGTAATTATTTTAGGTAACTAGAACATATCATTTCAGTTGTTTATATAAACAATAGTGATGGGTTACTTTAAGCGATAAACACTTCAAACTGAGGCTCTTTGTTTCACTGACAGAACACATTTGAGAGAAGACTCATTAGGTCTTTAACTGTGGAGCAAAGAGGTTTTTTCATTGAATACTATGTAGGTCAGGTTTTTATCCTTGTTCTTGTAATCCATATGATCAATCTGAGCTAATTTGCTTATACAGATCAACTTATTCCAGCATCATGTTCCCTGCACCCTGTCCCATGTTATATGATACTGTTTCTTATTTCACAGATATTCCGTTTTCTTCTTTCATTTAATATGCACACTACAAATTGTGATGTAGTGTCTAATTTGCTTCTGAAACAGACTTTACTTCCACCTCTCTTCCTGACTTGATCTATGATATTGGACCAGTCATTGTCCCATGTCTGATTATTTTCTTTGCATATTAAGTTTTATTGAAATGTTATGAAGGTCAATAAGAAAGGATTATCATTACTACTCTTATCATTCACTGAGCTCCTACGGTATATTAGATGTTGATTTAGGATATATTTTTTCTTTTTATCTTACTGTATTAGGTCAGAATTTCCCATTCACAGATGAAAATGAAGCATATAGAGGTTAAGTAGTATGCTCAAGGTCACATAGCTAGTAAGTAAATAAAACTAGGATTCCAACTTAGGTCTTATTGACTCCAAAGCCTGTGCATTGCTTTATTTCCTTTTGAGAAATAAAATTAAAAAAAAAGTGCTGTTTTTATATTGTAAAATGACAGGCAGAGGGGTTTTTTTTTTCCATTTTAAAAGTGCCACTATTCATAGAAAAAATTTTTAACATCAGTGTTTTTTCTTATGCCTTTCTTTTAAAAGATACAGTATACATGAAAGTGCTTTGTACATTGTAAAATACTAGACAGATGTAAGGTATAATTATGATAGTCATTAATTTGAAGCATTTTTATTATAACTTTGTCAACGATTATGACATTTTTATCCCAAATATAAGTATATCTTGTTCTGTGTAGGAAAAGTTTTTCTGAAAAATTTTAGGTAATTAAAAAAAGTTTTAAAACATACTATTTTAAATGTATAAAAGGGCTTATTTCTGGGTGAAACCTATAACAAAGTAAAGAATTAGTTTGTAATGTGACTAATTCCCTGATTATCTGTTTTGAATCTTAATTTTTTTAGCATTAAAGTTTTTAAAGGACGACACTCTTACATAATATTGACTGACACCTGTAATCTCTCAAAATAATTGCCAAAAAGACACTAGGTGAATGCTGCTAACTTATTTTTGAGGTCATAAAGCTTCATAATTAGAGCTACACATTACAGAATCCCTATATTTACATTAATCCAAAGCCTGAGATCAGAAGTAATTGCTTATTTGCTTGTCCAAATAAAAATATACATCTTACAATTCTGATTCAGATCCTTAAAAAGTATAAATTTATGATAAAATGATCACATGGCGTCAACTATTCAAATACGTGTTCGAAAGTCTCATTCTACTAAGAGTAAAATCTCTGATAGATTCATGGTTTGCCTTGCTAATAACTTGCATCTTCAGTAGATGGAAGAAATGATAGAGAAACTAATTATATGAACATAATTTTGATCAAATGAGAAATTCTCAGAGAGGTAGGAAAAAAATGATCACCCTGAAAGAAAGTAGTCATTTAATCATAGAGCTTAAAATAGCCAGGGATTTTGAATATTGGACATAATCAGACATATGCCCTATAGCTACCTGCCCAATAAGATAGCCCCTTTAATTAAAATTTTCAAAAATTGAATATTAAGTTTTCAGTTGTACTAGCTAGTGATTACTCTATTGGACATCACATTCTATTATTGCAGCATGTTTTTTTGGACAGTGTTATCCTAGACTTCAGAAATGCAGATTATAAAATATTCAGTTTAATGATAAATATAACTATGGCTATTATACTAAAAAGGTAGCTCATGAACAATAAGAGGCCCTCCAAAATAACACTAAAGTAAGCACTTAACACATATCACGTTATATTATAATTAGCTTATTGCCTATATTATAAACTAGTCTTTAAGGCAAGAGTATGTCTGTCTATTTCTGGTCCATAATAAGTACATTGGTAGGAATTTAGTGAGAAATTGATGAATAAAATAAAGAAATTTTCAGGGAAAGCGAAGGGGAGTAAGTAAAGAAGAACAATATGGTCTCAGGGATTTGTTTGATAAATTTAGATACTAAATGTGTATAAAAGATATGAGGGACATATAAGGGAGAGAATTTGGGGGTTATTTCTAAAGAAAAATAAAAGAGACTTGCAGTATTTTGATGTTCTGTTAAGAAGTTACTGAGAGAGAGTAGGAGGCTGGGAGGAGAGAATGAATTATTCTTCAAGTTACTTTTCTCTGTCTTCTCTATCAAAAAGAATGACCTTCAGATAAGAAAAGACAAGAATAACATTTGTTAGTGGAAATTGTAGCCCAAGAGCAGGTAAGAGATTAAAAGAGAACTTGAATGTTAGAATTCAAGTCCCCTGTCCCAGATATATTTCTGTCAAAGGTACTAAGAGAATTTGCAGTTGAGTTTTAAAAACTACATCTGCAATTGAGTTTGAGGAATTACAGATGTTTTTGAGAGAATATGCAGATTGGAAGAGGTGCCAAAAACCTGAATAAGAGGAAGAATCATTCCCAATTTTCAAAAATGTTGTGTTGATTTTAAAATCAGTTAAAAGTTATTTTTATAGGCACTTGGAAAAGGAAATTTTCATTACTAGGAATAAATACGCTTTCACAAAAAAGAAATGTTCTCACTTCCTTTTTTGATGACATTATTTCAGAGGGATTCTATAATCAGAGCGTATTTTAGACATTCAATTTTCCTTGCCTATAGAGGCTTAAGAAGCCTCTTTCAGAAAGCCACTGAAAGCCAAATAGAGCTTTAGGCATTACAGTTCTAGGAAGACAAAATCAGAGTTTATGATCTGTCAAGGAAATGGGATCTAGGAGATGAGGTGAACTAAATGTAATCTGAGCCTTACAAAGAGTACAATCCAGCATTAAATCAACTTATTCTCTTAGTGCAGGTGTCCCCAACCCCCAGGCCGCAGATAGGTACCGGTCTGTGGCATGTTAGGAACTGGACCACACAGCAGGAGGTGAGCGGCAGACAAGCAAGTGAAGCTTCATCTGTATTTGCAGCTGCACCCCAGCACTATCATCACCACCCCAGCTCCACTTCAGATCATAAAGCATTAGATTCTCATAGGAGCACCGGTGCCAAAAAGGTTGGGGACCGCTGTCTTAGTGGATTGAGGTGATCTGCCTTGTTCTACTCTACTACCTCTCAGATGATTAGGTACATTTTCTTCAAAATAAGATATCACCATCCAAAGCCTCTAAAATTTTCATGCATAATATCTTGCATTCATTCAGTACTTTTTAGGAATATCAAGAAACAGGACCAGGCTGATTTATTGATGTGCTTAGGTGTACTTTTCTTTGTATTTATCCTACTTGGGATATCTATGACTTAAGTGAAGGTAAAAAAAGACATTATTTCATAGAAGCAACAGTAAGACTGACAGCTGATTTCTCAACAGAAATGATGGAGGCCAAAGCCAATGGAATGACCTCTTTAAAATGCTGAAAGAAAATAATTACCAATCTAAAATTCTATACTCTGAAAATATCCATCAAAACTGATGATGAAATAACTTTATAGACAAACAAAAGCTGAGAGAACTTATTATCAGCAGACCTGACCTAAAAGAAATACCAAAAGGAGGAGTTCTTTAGATTGAAGAAAAGTGATTCCAGAAGGAAACACAGAAATGGAAGAAGGAATAGAAAGTAATGAATAAGGTATATATGGTAGTAAGTCTGAATGAATTAAACTGCACAATAAAAAATGAAAAAAATCTTGTGATATTTAAAATATATGAGCAATAAAATACATATTAACAATAACATAAATGGTGCCAGAGGTAAACAAAATGAGACTAATTTTTCTAGTATTGTCTAGGAAATGGTAAAAGTATGAATTTATAAATAGACTGTAGTAAGTCAGGGATGTGTATTGCAATATTTAGGGTAACACTTAATAGTAAAATAATGTATTTCTAACAAGCTAATAGAAAAGAAAATTAAATAAGAAAAATACTTGATTAATCTTAAAGAATGCAAAAAAGGAATGAAAGAACATAAATCGGGTAGAACAAATAGGAAACAAAGTGATACGTACATAATTTTTAAATATATCCATAATTACATAAATGTAAATTGTGTCAATTCTCCAGTTAAAAGACAGTATTATCAGATTATATAAAAGATAAAATCTAAAAAACAGAAAAAGTTGAAAGTAACAAAATGAAATATTATTCAGCTATACCAAAACCTAAGTAGGACAACTGTATTAACATTAGACAAAGTAGATTTTTAAGGCAAGAGATAAAGATGTATGTGGCATAATTATTAAAATGACAGTCTAACAGAATATAATCATTCTTAATTTGTTTGCATTTAAAAACATGGCCACAAAATATATGAAACAAAAATTAACAAAACTAAAAAGATATGTACACAAATTCACATCATTGCGTAAGACTTTAACATCCCCTTATTGTAACCAATAAAGCAAGTACACAAGCAGACAAAAAATCAGTAAGAATGTAGTTGAACTAAACAACACTATTAACCAACATAAGTTAGTTATATGAAGAGCACTATGCCTAACAATGGCAGGATTCATTCTTTTCAAGTGGATATTTACCAAAATCAACCAAAACCAAATCTCAGAAACAGGCAAAAGATTTAAATCATTCAGAATAGACTATGACCACAGAGATCTAAAAAGCAATAATAAGAAGCTATGATAACTAAAAATTTTGTGAATCTCCAAAGATGTGGAATGTAAGCCATATACTTCTAATTAACCTATAGAGCAAAAAAGAAAGTATGATGTAAATTAGAAAATATTTTAAACCAAATTATAGTGAAAATATGACATATGAAAACCTGGAAGTTATATCTAAAGCTAGGCTTAGAGGAAAATGTATAGCCTTTAAATGAGTGTTCAAAAAGAAAAAGAGGCTGAAAAATCAATGATATAAATACATTCTCAAGAAATTAGAAATTGAATAGGAAAGGAAACCCAAATAAAGTATAAGGAAGAAAACAATAAGAACAGAAAATAACTAGATAGAAATCAACTGTATAATACAGGAAATCAGCAACAGCAGAATATGCATTCTTTTCAAGTGCACATGGAATTTCAAAAAGATAGACTACTTGTTGGGCCATAAAACAGATCTTGAGTTGAAATTATACAGAATGTATTCTCTGAACACAGTGGTATTAAATTAGAAATTTATAGTAATAAAATACCTAGAAAATAACAATATTTAGAAATTAAAGAACACACTTCTAAATAACATGTCTAAGAAGAAATTACAAGAGAAAATTTTTTTTAAATCTTAATAAACGATAATGAATACATATCCTATAAAAGTATGTGGGACACAACTAAAGCAGTCTTTAGAGGGAGGTATATAGCTATACACATCTATATTATAAAAGAAGAAAAGTATAAAATTAATTATCTAAGATTTGTCCTTGTGAATATAGATAAAGAGAAGAAAATTAAACCCAGAGTAAGTAAAAGAAAGGAAATTATAAAATCGAGTAAAACTCAGAAGAAAATCATACAGAAGTTGATTCCTTGGAAAGATTAATAGCATTGATATTTGAAAGATTGATTGAGAAAAAAAGAAACACAAAACCAATATCACAAATGAAATGGGACATTACTGAAGTTTTCACAGATGAAAATAAGATAAAAATAGGATGTTATGAACAACTTTGTTCCAATCAATTTGATAACTAAAGTGAAATGACAAATTTCTTGAAAAACACAGCTTACCAAAACTGACATAGGAAATTGAAAATCTGAGTAGTTCTAGATTATTTTCTTAAATATTGAATTTATAATGATAAAACTGCCCACAGTTTTTAGGTCTGATAGCTTCACTGGTGTCTGTAAGGTCAAAATAAAATTCTTCACAAAATATTAGCAAGTTAAATATTGCAATACATAAAAAAAAAAAAAAACCATCAATCATAATGGGTTTTTTCCCAGGATTGGAAGGTTGGTTTAACATATGAAAATCAGTAGTTGTAATTCACCGTGCTAACAACTTTCGAACTAATATTGGTTTCAATAAAGGTAAAAAAAAAAAAAAAAGGCATTTGACAAAATTTAAAAATCATTCATGATTTTAAAAAAAAAATCTTAGAAACAAGGAATAGAAGGAAACCTCTTTCACTTGATAAAGGGTATCTTTCTTAGTGATGAAAGACTGAATTCCTTCTCCCCTAAGTTCAGGAACAAGGTAGTGATGTCTCCTGAGATTGGAAGTAAAGCAAAAATGTTTACTCTCAACACTCACTACTTCTATTCAACCAGATGTCCTCATCAATGAAACAAGGCAAGTTAAAGACAAAAATCAATGGCTGTGATTACAGGAAATGAAGATATTAAGCTATCTATTCACAAGTGAAATTATTTCATTTGCAGAAAATCTTAAAGGATTTCTTTTAATTCGTGTAAGATTTTTTTGTGTAATCTTTTTACCATTTGTGTAAAAAATGGGAGGGAAAATATATTAATATCTTATTAATATCTAGGTATAAGATACTACTATCTGGACAAATAAACAAGAAACCAGTAGAAATTCATAGCTAGAATAGAGGCAGGAGGGAAACTTTTTGCTTTCTACATCATTTAAATTATTGACACTTGAAAATAGTTCATCTATTACCTATTCAAAAATATAACTTTAAAAAAAAATAGACTGAAAGTTGGCATTACCTGTCAATATGGTAAATGATGAGCACCTCTCAGTTACTATGCCCTGTACACCAGCCATGGTAGAACTAACTCTCGTATCAGACTGTAGATATCATGCAACACAGTCATCATTTCAGAATTATACATACATTTTTAAAGGAACCCTTTCATGGGTCTGTTATGAACTGCATTAATATGTGCTGTAGTTTGACTTTTGATTACTGATAATTCACAATATATCCACCATGGATACCTATTTAATGTTTTCTTACTAAACCTTTTACCTGCATCACTATTTAGTAGTAGCAGTAAAGATTAAATGTTATTTCCTTTCCTTATTTTTCTAAAATACTAACCAATACACTGAAATAATAATGATAATATTAATATTAATAATACAGCAATAATAAAGTATAACATTATTTAGTGCTTGTTATGTGCAGATACTGTGCTAAATTCTTTATATGCATTGTTTCAATATTTAATAGCCATAATTCTGTCAGCAGGGGTGAAAAAGATAAGAGGTTAAAGGCCTGATTCAGATTCAGATTAAATAGCCATTCTCCACATAATCAATTCATTGTACTCTGTAGTTTGGTACACCATACCAGTTGAGAATTGTGTAACAGTTGACAAGAGAGAGAGACAGACAGAGAGAGAGAGAGAAAGAGAGAGAGTGTGTGTGTGTGTGTGTGTGTGTGTGTGTGTGTGTGTGTGTGTGTGTATTATAAAGGATGCTCATAAATGGAAGTTTTGGAGATAAATAGGTAAAGAACAACAGAATTTAGAACATACTTACATGCTCATATATAAATAGAGACCAGTTCCATGTCAGTATCATGCCATCAATAGACCTTTGTACAGGTACACAGAACAGAGCAAAACTGTCTTTGTCTTTCGGTAACTTAAACAGAAGTATAAAATTGTTTTAACCTGAGTTTTTAAAGTTATTTGATCTATGTCCACCTGACCAAGAGAAGTAATGCAATCTCTTTTTTTCTGACTGCTGCTCCTTGCTTTAGTTTTCTTCATTAATTCTTTGAGGCCCTTAGTAATGTCCCAAATATTTACCCAATAGGCTTTTTACTATTTGTTCATCTCTATCGCAAACATGCATTAATCCACCCTGGTAATTTCAACATTCTGAAAATGTTAGAAAATTTTACCCTGAAAATTAACCAGCATGAACATTATCAGGCCTGCTTAGGCACCCAAACCATTCCACGTGCTCTTTAGCAACATATACTATGACAGCACCGAGAATTCCCTCTGTCGCAAATACCTGGACCAGGAGGCACTCTACTGCATCTCCAAATTAGGAGCAGCTGTGCTTTTGGCTTCCAAGCTGTAGACAGACAGCTGGGGAGGACAGGCATCAAGTTGCCGCTGCTTTCCTCAGCCTCAGACCTAGAAGGGCCTGTCTCTGTGCTCATCTTGGTAAACCCTGAGAGCTCTCTGCAACAGGAGCCCCCATCTGAGACTAATGAAGTACATACAGATGGTTTCTGAAAACCTCCTATACTATAAAATATGCTGTGGCTCTGAATATACTCCTCTTCGTATATTCTCTCTTCTTCCCTCCCTTCCATATCCGTGCCCTTTTTTAGTTCCAGTTTCCTTTAGAAATGCTATTTGGGCAGCAAATTTCTCAAACTGGATCCATCTCGATGCTGCCATGCAAAGAAAACACATCTGTCTGACTTTTCATTTAAAATAAGGAAAAAACTGAAATAGCAAAATGCCGTAGTCGCTCTGAGCTATTTCTTAATGAACCAGTTTGTCCCATGAGCAGTAGTGAGGAGCTTCTCCTCGGTGAGAACTCTTTATGCATATTAATATTATGCATGT
This sequence comes from Pteropus alecto, assembly GCF_000325575.1. Lineage (NCBI taxonomy): Eukaryota > Metazoa > Chordata > Mammalia > Chiroptera > Pteropodidae > Pteropus > Pteropus alecto. Next base: position 14,773,898 of record NW_006434825.1, read on the forward strand.
TTTCCATGTGACTCCTTCTGACTTGCTCTCACCCCATCCTTTGAATTCATTTAAATAAAAATAATTTATGTGGACATTCCTTCAGTCAGGATTTTCTCTTCCCCTTTCTTAAAGACATCCATAATATTTTGTTGATGCTTTCCGTCCAAACTGAGTCATTATGATTTTGCATATCATTAGGGCTTTATAAAGAACAACAGCGACATCTGCATGTGCCGCAGCGCCAAGGATAAGAAAAATACCGAAAACAAACTGTATTGGCTTGGAGGCTGTCTGGTTCTCTGTCTCCCCAGCAGCCCCTGCCACCACCATGGATAAGAGTAATTGTACAGTGTAATCACATCATGCCTCATCTGAATATTCATAGCAGAGACAAAGCTTTGGAGGATAAGGGAGGAGTGGAGATAATTTAAACATAAAACAGCATCTTATTTCCAAATCAAGTTGCGCCAGTTAAACTGTGCACCAGGATTCAATATTAAATCAACATTGTTTTACAGTTTGGAAATTGGAAGTGAAGAAGAAGATGGAGGAGAGAAGAGATTCGATAAAGAAGGGGTGATATTATATTCTCATTCTTGACCAAAAAAAAAAAAAAAGACAACAACAACAACGACAGAATAAAAATACTTAAAGTGATTTTTGAAAAGTCACCAACAGTGGCTAACCAGCTGCTGTTTTACTAGGAATGAAATAGCCTATTGAGGGAGCTTTAAAAGCTCCCAATTAATATGTCGTGCATGTATTAGATCTACAAAGAACTCACTGTATTCCTTTCCCCACAAATCCCCCCAATACACACATATTCTCTAACCACCACCTTTTTTTCCTGTCGGGTACAGAGGGAAAAGATCAGAGCTACAAAATAATTGACTAATCACTTCAAAAGTGACAACATTCCTCTTCGAAAAGAAATGACAAAACAAACACGTACAAAAAGGTGACTGTTCATTAAGGAAGGGATAAATTACCGATGTCTTCTTCATTCTCTTTAGTTCATTACCCCCCAAAAGAAATGTAATCCACGTGTTAATATTTCTTGTCTTCATTTTCTTTTGTTTTAATATGATGCTCTTTATTATTTTTTTTTAAGTGTTGGTATTTGTAGAAGCCTCTGCCACTGCATTCCCCAAAGAGCTACTAGTTTCAACCCACTGGAGTTTATATTCCTTTAATTGTCTAGTGCAGGAACATTTCTGCTGTTTTTAAAAATATACCGCTCTGCAGGAATTAGAGAAATCCAAGGTTGTATCCAACTTCAAACGTTTCCAAGTCATAATGATTTTAGCAAAAGTAGAAGGCAGATCATGGAACAAGTCCCTGTTTGAAGATAAGCATCATAAGGACCTTTTTTTCTTCCCTCTCTCCCCAACTTTGTACTTCTCCTGGCTCTGAATGCCCCTGGTAACATGGTTTAATGATATGCAAATGAAATATGCATAAAACCATTCTACTGTATGATGATTAAACACTGGAGACATTAACGGCAGAGGCTTCACTCTTTGTAATAATCCTTTCCGACCATCCACTTTGATTTCGGAGTTATGGAAACCCATAGCAGTTGGCAGAGAGTAAAAGAGAGAGAGAAGGAAGGAAAGATGCAGGGACACATCACCCATCTCGGTGCTTCTCCCACTCCAGGAGAGGTTCCCCCCCTTTGTACTGCATTCCTATTGCTGTCTTTTGTAATCCATCCATGCAGTCGCACCAGAGCGATTAACGGAAAAAAACCTCTTTTCTCTTAATGTTTCAAAGCTCATTAGCCAAACGATTATTCCTCATTAACAGCGAAAGCTCATTCATTAAAAAGGAAGAATATGCCCAAAAGATGCCAGCGCGGTTAATCCTTAGTCCTGTACTGGGCTGTAAATCCCATACTACTTGTATATTCCATGCGAAAGGGACACGCGCCAATCCACATTTTTTAAAAAAAGAAAGAGGGTGTTTTGTAAAATGCAGAAGAAAAAAATATTCCCATTGAATGACTTTATTTTTTTTTTTTTTTGTCTCTCCCTTTTGTTTCCAGCGCCTGGCCCTGGCTCAGCGCCCGGTGCCAACAGAACACCTTTCAGGATCCACAGCAACGCAGACAACGTAAGTACCAGCCGTTTCCTGAAACCCTTTTTCAGATTTTTTTTTTAAACAACCACCTAAAACATAGGAGACCAGCCTCTTCCCCCTTCTTCTCCCCTGCGTTATGCCACCAGGGTTTCCTAAGTAGCACCTTCCAAATCCCTCTGCCTTCAAGTTTGTGCATGTCTCTGTGGCATCCCTCCTCCTCCTTCACTCCCATAGTGGATCTTGTAAAAGGGCTTCAGATCGGCCCCATTCATCTCCCTGGTGATAGCAGTGAATGTAGATAAATCTCTGACTGCCTGCTTGCTGCTGGAGTATGATTTTTATTTTGTCTTCTGTGTATACCTGGGTCAAAAAGTAGGATGTATGCACACACATACATGCACATACACACATTTCCTTCTCTCCTTCTATCTTCCTCTCCTTTTTCTCACACATGCATACATCCCACATACATGTGTATATGCATAAACATATACACCTATATACATACCCATACCTAACATACAAAAATATATACATATATAAACGTTTAATTTGTCTGAAAATATGTATATTTATATACACACACAACCTTACACATGTGTCTATATGCAATCGATAGGTGCCTATCTTTTAGTTTATACCCATCTATATCTCCATTTAAATATTCCCTCTCTTCTCCCAGCAGAAGCTGTATGCAATTGCAATCCAGGACTGTACAAGCGGTGTTCTTTCCTTATGATTTCTATTTGTAGACCATTATGTTCCCTTCTCTACCTTCTTCCGAGCTGTAGAATTGGCATCTTTCCCTGAGGTTTTCCGAATGGCAAGTGGCACCGGCTGTGGCATGCATTCAAGCCGCTTCCTATGGCATTTCTACCCTATGTCTGCTTTTTCTTTGTTTGTTGTTGACTAGGCTGAATGGTGTTTTTTTAAGTTAATTATAAACGAAGTTGAATAGCAAACAAGCCAACAGCTTGCCAAAAAAAAAAAAATAATAATAATAATAGCCCCACACAAGCGCCTTCTGCTGCAACAGATGCCCAGATCACCCCTGGCATGGGCAAACGGGCACACGATTTTGGTGGTTGTTAATTTTTTCTGTTTGTTGCTGTATTTGTTGTTTGTTTTCCTTGTTTCTTTTTGATTTTTCAAGGAGTCCAGGATCCCGGCCTCTGCTTGGAACGAACAGTGTCATGGCGGAGACGACGGCCTTTGTCTTGCTGGGTGTGAAAGCATCCGCTGTGCTGGCTCCACTGCGGCAGAATCAAGTTTAAAGGAAAAAAGTGATTAAAGTCAGCTTTGTGCCTCTTTGGTGTGGAAGACCCCCAAACCCCAAGTAGCCGAGTCCCTGGGTCCGAGGAAGGGCTCATAGTTGGAGCAGCCTAGGCTGTAATCCTGGCACTTGCGCCTTCGGTTGCTGCTTGCTGTTCGCTCCTGGGGGTCTGGATAATCTCCCCTGGCTTTACCGCACTGTCTGGCCCGCATACAGGGCCCCCGTAACATATACCCGCTGCTGCTAGCACACGAAACTGTGGCGTTGCCCCTGAATGGATGGCACTGTGCCAACTCTTCTGCCATCCGCCCTTGCAGCTTTTTTCTTTCTTCCCTCCCTCCCCTTCTTCTCCTCCTCCTCCTCCTCCCGTCGACTTGACGTTAATTAACACACGGGTTAATTGATTTTAAAAGCCGAAGAATTACAGTTAACTTTTCCCACAGGGTACAGACGCCAGCCGCTTGGCACACTCTGCCTTTCGCACTGGTGCAGGGGGGCAGGGAAAGCCCGCAGCAAAACTAGCAACTGCTGAGGGAATGTTGCCTGCTCATTGGAGTAGAGCCGATAGAAGTCGACGTGGTACTGTCTCATCCTTACAGTATATTTAGCCTTTCTACATTTTTTAAATAATCAAAGCACAACCCTGTCTTTCTTTTTTTTCTTTCCTCTTTTAAAACAGGAAAATCCTTCAGAAGTTCTTATAGGGGAAGAATAATCCGTCCCCTAGACCATTTATCTCGTCCATAATTTGCTTTTTTCCAATAATAAGAAAATACCTGGTGCCTTTTTTTATTCAGTTACAAGGAGGAAGACTACCCCTCCCCTAAATATCATAGGCAAAAAAAGAAAGATTTTTTTTTTAAGGAAAAAGTTCCATAGTTTCTTCCTCTATATTTCAGTGTTTTGTTTTGTTTCTATTCCCCTTGACTCGGATGAGTTATTATTTATGGTGAAAGATTTCAATGAGAAAGTAGGTACATTGTAATTAAGAACAAAATTCATATGAAAGCTCTTTGGGTTTTTTTGTTTGTATCGGTATAGATTTTGCTTTCTGTCCCCTTCACCCCAATCCCCTGTAGAAAATGAAAACAATTGATATTGTCCTTGGGAAGGAGATAGGCAAGGCTGGGAACTTGATGCTTTCACCTTTTCATGCTTTCATTTTATTTCATTTTGTTTTTTTAAAAGCAGGCAGCAAGTGAAGCGACAAGAGGAATCCATTATGCAAATCATGTCACTTTGCATAATGTCTCATGACTGGAATATGCAAATGAGCTGTATAATTTATGAGTGCTAGTGTCTGTCTAAAAGTGTTTCACATAATTTACAAAGTGAGCCTGAGCGACATGGGGAAGGCAGTTCTTCTAACTCCGTTGCCAGGAAATCTCTGTATTTTCCTACAGGTTTTCTCTAGTGATATTGTCAAGTGCTATTTCAAAGAAATTAAGGTTCCAAATGTTCATGAAAGATGAAGATTTTCCTCTCACTCCCTTCACCCAAATCCTTTGCCTAAAAGTTTGCAAGAAAGTATTAGACTCTAAAGCATTAATTTTAAGATTTAACTAGGAAAAGAAAAGTTATTTGAGCCGAATTCGATATTTGTATATGGATTTTCCTTTCTGAAGCAAGGAATGTCTTAGCCACCACACACCTTATCCATTTGTCTGCCTCTATGAAGGCAGAAAAAATGGCATTTCTCATTTTGGTTGGTTTTCTGTGTTCTCTTCTGTGTGTAACATTTTATCAATTATAGTCTCTTGGATGTGTTATTAGATATGTAATATGGAAGACGGATGTTTTCAATATTCTTCTGAAGGTATAAGTCTGCTTCCAGAAAAGTCTTCAGAAGAGAAATATCATTCAGTAAAAACTAGGTTTTAGTGAAATTAGCTAGTTGGCCAGTCCATGTCTCATTTTGGTAACTTTTTTGAGATGATTCTGAACCTTTTAGAGAAGTCATAATATCTTTGATAATCTGACTTAATCTGGCCTTATATTTTTTTATTTAGATCACAATAAGTTCTGTGAAAGAGAGGTACAGAATGCCATGAAAATGTACACCAGGAAGACCTGATCTTTGAAGGCATGTCAGAAAAGGTGTCCTGAAGAAAATAAATTCAAGATCAATTCTGAAATTTGAAGAAAAAATAGACAAAAAGAGAAGGAGAAAGTATTTTTCATGTGCAGAGTATGTTCAGTAAATCCTGAGGCAAGAAAAGATCATGGCTGCTTGGAAGAACTAAAATAAAACCAGTGTGTCTAAGAGTATAGACAATGAATGGGTCATTGGATCATACTGGGAACAGATTGAGAGGTAAGCATGTAAAAAGGTAACTTTTTCATTATCTGAATTTATTTGCTGATGCTCAGTCTTTTGTGCCACTAATTGCATGTACATGTACTGACATGTACTTAATGAAGTTCATATTAACTACTTACTATTATAATACCTCTTATAAAATAATTGTTGATTTTTCAGACTCATACATTGAACCATCAGTTTTCTTAATCTAACCTTATGTAATATATGCCTTCTTTTTCTGAAGTTATATTTTCAAAAAGTTACTAACCATTTCATAAAATAAAAATAAAAACACTCCACCTACCAAGAGCAGAATACAAAATCTTTTCAAGTAAACTTGGAACATCCACAAAGATAGACTACATTCTGGTCCATTAAAAAAAACTCAAATTTTAAAGTATTGAATTCAAACAAAATATAATCTCTGACAGAAAACAAACTGAACTAGTAATCAATAACAGAAAGATATATGGAAAATCCCAATTTTTTGGTGATTAAACATATTTCTAAATAACACATGGGTCAAAGAGGTGGTCACAGAGAAATTAGAAAATATTTTTAATTGAATGACAATGAAAACATGTTATAAAACTTGTAAGATATAGCTAAAGTACTTACCAAGAAATAAGCTTTAATGCCTTATTATAGAAACCAAAAAAAGTTTTGAATCAATAATCTAAGTGTCTCAAGAAAAAGGAAATAAACCCAAAAAGAAGGAAGGAAATAATAAAGATAAGAGCATAAACCAATGAAATTGAAACAAATAGGGGAATTAAAAAAAAGGTAAAATATAAAATTTTTAAAAGATAAAAAGAAAACAGTACAGAAATCAATGTACCCAAAAGTTGATTCTTTGCAAAGAATATGAAAATTGATAAACATCTAGCCAGACTAAATAGGAGAAAAGGTGAAAAGACACAAATGATCACAATCAGGAATGAAAGAGGGAACATCACTAATGATCTGCCAGATAGTAAATGTATAATAAGGGATAAGTAAATAACAACTTTATCAATAAATTTGACAACCTAAGTGAAATGGAAAAATTCCTTGAAAGACAAACTACCAATATTTATTCAAGAAGAAATAACCTAAATAGTTTTATGTCTATTAAAGAAATTAAATTTATAGTTAAATGATCTTTCTATAAAGAAAACACCCAGCCCAGATGCCTTCACTGGCAAGTCCTACCAACATTTAAGGAAGAAATCATGCCAGTCCTAAATAATCCCTTTTAGAAAATAGAAAAGAAAGGAACTCTTTCCAGTTCATTTTATGAGGTCAGCACTACTCTCATGCCAAAACTAAAGACAATATTAGAGGAAAGAACTACAGACCAGTAACTCTCATAAATATACACACAAAAATCCTTGAAAAATATTAGCAAATAGAGTTGGATAATATGTAAAAAAAAATGATGCATCATGACCAAGTCAGTTTTATTCCAAGAATGAAAGGTTGGTTCAACATTCTAAAATCAATTCGATTCACCATATCACCAGGTTTTTTTAAATCATCAATTCAATGATGTAGAAAAATGAGCCACAGTAATCAAAACAGTGTGATAATGTTATAAGGATAGACTTAAAGATTAGCGGAACAGAATAGAGAGCCCAGAAATAAACACACAATATTTTTTGGAAAAAGTTCAAAGACAATTCAATGAAGAAGCAATAGTCTTTTTAATACATGGTGCTAGAGCCAAATAAATAAATGAATATCTTCACCCATACTTCACTATATACAAATATTAATTTTAAATGGGTATTGGAACAAAATAAAAAACCCAACACTATAAAAGTTCTTGAACAAAATATAAAATATAATCTTCGTGACTCTAGGCTGTACAAGAGATTTTATAGATAGGAGATAAAGAAACCTGAACCATAAATGAAAAAGACAAGTTGGACATTAGCAAAATTGAAAACTTTTGCTATTTGAATGACACTGTTAAATAAGTGAAAGTATACGCTACAGACTGGGACAACATATCTGCCACCCTTAATGAAGAAAAAAATTAATCGATCTAAACTCAACCAAAAATGACACAGAAGATAGAATTAATAGACGAAGACATTAAAACAGCTATCCCAACCGAAATCCATATATCCAAGAAGCGAGAAGAAATCAGGAACATATTAAAGATATGAAAGATAAAAAAAAAACAACTTTAATTGGTCTTGTAGAGACTAAAACTTCTCTGTCTGAGATGAAGAATGCCATGTCAGGAAGACAGTGACAGCTTAGATATTTTAGGAAAAAATTATTAGTCAATTTAAAGACATAAACAGAAACTATTCAAAATGATACACAGAATGAAAAATAATGAACAAAGTGAGTTGCGGGACAACTTCATGTGACCTAATATATGTGTAATTGAAGCCCTTGAAGGACAAATAGAAGAAGCACAAAAAAATATATTCAAAGAAATAGCTGAAATTTTTCCAAATTTGGTGATAAGTATAAACCTACATTTTCAACTATCTCAACAAACCCCAAGCACAAGAAACACAAAACTACACTAAGGTACATCATAATCAAATTGCTTAAAATCAGCAAAAAGCATAATGTTTTAAAAGCATCAGGAAAAAAGACATTATGTACAGAGGAACAAAGATGAAAATGACAGTGGATATCTCACTGGAATTGACACAAGCCAGAAAACAGTGGAGAAACTTCTATATAGTACTGAAAGGAAAAAAAAAGTTAAACTGAAATTCTATCAACAGCGAAAATATCTTTGAAAAGCAAAGGTGATAAACTGGAAGATATGCAAAAACTGGAAGAATTCATCCTTAGCAGACCTACACTATAGAAAAAAAATGTTAAATGAAATGTCAGACAGATGGAAAATGATGAAAAGCCTTGGAAATGGTAGTTATGTTGGTAAATTTTAAAAACTTTTTTATTACTTAAATGTATTTAAAGGTAATTGACTAAAGCAAAAATAATAACAATGTATTCTTGTTATAGCATGAGAAGGCAAAATACATGACAAGGGCACAAAAGCTATTAAAGAAAATGGACAAACGAAAGAATTCTGTTATAAGGTTTTTATACTGTATATTAAGTGGTATACTCTCACTTGTAGGTAGACTATGATAAGTTAAAGTTGTAGATTATAAACCCCCCAAAAAGCTAAAATGATACAACAAAGAGTTATAGTTAATAACCTAACAAAAGAGAGAAAATGGAATTATCAAAAATGTTCAATTAATCCAAAACAAATGGCAAGATAATAGACTGAAACATCATCTTCAATAACCATATTAAATATAAATGGCCTAAAAACCTTAATTAAAGGTCAGAGATTGCCAGATTGCATGGAAAACAGCAAGACCCAAATATATGCATACAACAAAACCACTTTAAACATAAATATTTAAATGTGAATAGTTAAAAGTTATAGGGTGAGAGTAGATATACCATATTAACACTAATCAAATGAAAGCTGGCATGGATAGGATGTGTTAATATAAGACAGTATATTTCAGAGCTCATAAAACAGATCCCAGAAAATTGAAGTCAGCCACTACTATATTCTCTTGCTGTCTGTTGCCACAAGTGGACCCTAGCTTCTCTTTCAATTGATGGATGTCGGATCTGAGAACTGGCTCTGGTCTAGAAACTGAGCACAGGGTTATGACTTTCCATTGAAGTGGCTGACTTTATCTGTCTGCTCTTCCAATCTTGATCTCTTTTGAATATGTGATGTAAATGGATAGATAGATAGATAGATAGATAGATAGATAGATAGATAGATAGATAGATGGAGAGACAGAGAAAGAGAGGGATAAGATAGACAAATAGCTAGATATAGATATAGATGATCTTTATTTGCTGCCCATCTATCTTGCCTCTAGAAACATCAAGTTCTATGAGCCATCTCCATAAATCCCTATGAGCCAGGGAACCCTTGGTTGCCATTCGAAACCTGCTGCCTGTCATAGTACTTATTCCCACCACCCCCCTGATAATTAAGTGCCACCACCAAATCTCTGCTATTCTTGGATCATATTATCCACACTTACAGAAGGGATTCCATTAAAGACCACCACCTAAAGAGGACAGTCACTACTAAGCGACTCAGTGATGCTAATAAATGAAACGTCTTCCAGATCCTTCTAGGGAACATAGAGAGCTTGGTTTTTGGCTTTGTATAACATGTCCATTCCAGCATACTGACTTCTCTGAGGTTTATATTACTTCCTGAATACTTTATCATATCTCTACTTTATTTAATGTGGGCCATTGCTCTTTTCAGGTTTCCAAGAACTGCCCCATCTGCATATTTAAAACTGACTCCAGAGTTCCTCGTCAGGGCATTAAGTCAGAGTCACAGAAAAGTTCCCGCTGTTAAACAGCTTTTTATTCCACTTCCCTGATCCTCCTTAGGATCTACTCCCAGGCATATTCTATCAGTGCCTACAGTACTTATCAGCCATGCACTGCTACTCTGTTGGCATTAAATCTCTCTTCTCCTATAGCAGGTCCAAGATTTCCCCAGTGGGGTCATGCTGACATTTGACTAATTATTGCTCTGGTGCCCAGGAGGTAAAAAGGGAAAGCATTATAAGGCATCTGCCTCATTTGAAAACTCTGTGTTCATCAGGCAAGGTGAAGTCCCTATCTCTCAACAAGTGGAAATGGGTTCCTTCCATAGGACCAAAGGATTGAGGGTAATCAGTAATCTGAGGTACAAGAAATCCATGACGACCAATTGCCACAAACAACTTAGTTCTTCATTTACAAACACGAACACATAAAGATCACAAGACTATGAGGAAAATCAGCAAAATGAACATAAAAGAATTAAGTGAGAAAAATGAGTTATTGACCCCAGAGGAACTGTAGAAGATGTAAGAAACACAAAACTTTTTAACTTTAGTTTGAATCTTTAGATTCAGAGAGAGAGAGAGAGAGAAAAGAACACCTAATAGGCCTCCATGCAAAGGAAAAATCAGAGCAGGAAAGAATTCTTAATGGTTAAGAATTAACCATTAAAGCATGACCATCAAAACAGAAAATTCAATAGAATTGATAAAATGACATGTCACTGACTGAATTAGTAATATGAAAGGAAATCCCCCATAACATAGAGCAAAAAGATTAACAGATGAGTTGAGATGTAGTTATCAACATTTATCTCAGTCATTGCTTTTAGAGCATTCCTTTAGGTTTTCTTAGTCATTTCATTTCATAGTCATCTCACTATTTTTCTTACTCATTTCATTTCACAGTCATCTCACTATTTTTCCACTACCACCTCAGAAGTCATAAACCTGTAAACAATAATATCCAAAGTGTTTGAGATACAAAGTAGCTTTTCTAAAGCCACCAATTCTGTGTGTTTACATTGTTCACATTTCCTTTTTCCAAAGCTGGATGTTTGTTATTTACTTAGAACGTAATAAATTATTGTTGTAAGATAATGACCCCTATAGACATATAAAAAGCTAAATTTGCCCCATTCTCACTGCCACTCACCAATGGTAACCATTGCTGACAGCTTTCTGTATATTGTTTAAGACTTTCTCTGCACGTACAACCAAATATGCAGAATGTTAAACAAAAAGGGATATTTTTCAGCATCTTGACTTTTTTACTTAGTATTAAAGCACTGGAATCTTTTCTTGTCTATGTCTGCATATCCATCTCATTAACAACTACTACCTAGAATTCCACACTGTGGACACATTATAGCTTAAATAACCATTTTCCAGTTGATGAACCTTGTTCACTTACCAAATAATTACAATTGTATTTTCAGGTTTGATTCACATCAATCAGCCATCCTTTGGTATTACTTTAAATTGTTTTCTTCTTTTGATTTTCTGTTTCTGTTTTTAGAACTCTCATCCATCCTTCCTTCTCTCTGCCTTTCAAAGTTGTGTTTCCCATGTACCTAGTTACTCTTGCTTCTTCCTGCTTATTCTTCTCAGTTGTGTTTCTTATTATTACCTACTCTTTAAAATCTTACATTAATTTTGAAGTTCAGCTGGAAATCCTTAGGTTCTAACTAATGACTAATATTTTTTAGAAGATACTGTTCAGTAGCATTTAAGGGTGGTGGGGAAGCCTGTAGTCTGGCATGTCCAGCATTCTGAGACTGGGGAGAAAAAAATCAAGATTAATAGAGTAGAAATCTCTTAAGTAATATGTTTGGGACCTGTAATTGGTTAGTTAACTAAAAAAGTTGATCATAGTTGGGACTAATGAAAATGTTAATACATAAACATTTACCATCTTTGAAACGAAATAATATTCATTCACCAATCCTTAGATATAAGGCTGCTAAGGTCTTTTGGAGTATAGGTTATTGATTAGTGTTCTCAGTGCTCTCACCAAAGTCACACCCTTAATGCATGATATATGATTTCTGTTTTGAATTCTTTGGAGATAGTAAAGATATTTTGAAACAGTTTGGATATGGAATACTTTTAGAAATTTACAGTTATTCTAATCTCTTCTAGTGTCTCATTAGCACCTAATTCAAGTTAATTTTTAGTGACCTCTTTATTGAGTCCTTTTAGAGCATTCACTTCGCTTATTACTGTCGTTGTTTGTACAGGCTACAGCTTTGTTTCTGCACTCCTATTTTATCAGCTTATGTAATAAAAGTATGTAATAAAAGTAACAAGTACAACGGACATAAACATTATTGGAAACAAACACAAATGATCTTTAGTAAACATCTGTTTAACTGGAGGAAGAAGTACCTGGCCATATAACAGAACAGATTATTAGCAATGAACCTTCAGCAAGGTGTATTGTATATCAATCATGTTTTTATAGAAAGAAAGAAAAGAGCAGCAGGGTAATATAGTGAATTAGATAAGTAGAGGTTAGTTAAGATAATTTCTACTGTATATTGAGAATAAAGAAGATCAGTAGTTAAACTAGCACATTGGCAAAACTAGGTGACAAATAAGGGCAAGAGAAAGTTTATGGGCTTGCGTTTGCTTGGCTGTTAACACCTAAGTTATTTTCAGGGGTGTATTTCACATTTAACTGTTTTTTTAACATTATTAAGGATGTCGGAGGATAAACCCATTTTAATCTACCAATTCCTTTTTTGCATTGTTGAAACATGGTTTGGGTTAAGACTGAATTTAGCCATCCAAAATTGCCTTTTTTTTTTTTTTTTTTTGCGCTGAACTGTGAATACTAATGAAATGTCCTTTGCTTACTTGCTTAAAAGCAAAGAATATTTTATCTTTCCTTTATAAAATAAATAATGTTTACCTGAAACAGATCTTAAATCCATTTGCACTTCCAAAGAATTTGAGAATTCCATTTGGCAACAAAACTTAAATCAAAGAATATAATTTACATTGCTTTTTCTTATTATAGGAAATCACTTTTAACCTCTTCCTTCAGTGGTTGTGAGATATTGCAGTAAAATGCTGAGATTACCTCAGTGTGTTCCCCAAATACCTAGGTTCCTGGCCATGCACACTGCCTAAGGGTTCAATAAGTAGGTTAATTCTTCCTTCAGGGTTGGCCTGAGGGTTAAAGTTCCTGATGAGCCAAGTAACACTTGCATGTAGGAAGAAAGTGAGTAGATAAAGTGTACTGTATCCTGAGGGAAAAAAATAAATGTGCAGCTGAGGTCATGAGATGATCCTTATTTCATCTATTTCATCTATTTCTGTTTTCTAGTTTAGTCTTTGTTTTGGGCTTATTTTACAGCCCTATTATAGCCAAACTCTTTCAACATCTGACAAATGTTTATTATGAAAACATCTTTCAGTATTTTCATGCAACTGCTTTAGTGGAAGTTGTACATCCTATTCCTTTTTACCTTTTCATTTATTCTAAACCTGTTTTCTATTTTACCTTTTTAAGAATATGATGAAATAAGAAGGGAAAATCATAGAAAAGTTTGGTTTTTCTTGGCTAAATATTTTTCTATGACATTTCTAATAGTAATAATGATCTCCATATATGCTGGTGTTTTATGTACTTATGTATTAGCCATTTTCCTCGTTTTTAACAGACTTTACATTTTACTAGAGAAGAAACAACAGACTCCATGAATTTAAGTAACTTGCCCAAAGTCATACAGCTAGAAATCAGCAGAATAAGAAATAATAGCTAAGAAATTGATTCAAACTCAGGTCTCTCTGACTCCTAAGCCAAAACTTTTCCTCCATGCCAGTATTTCTCAATCTGGGAATCCTAAAAGATTGGAGTGTCCTGAGGTATCACCTTATAACAAATTTTTCATTCTTTCAACACATTTACTGAGTGCTTATTGTGATTTGCATGCTGTTCTGGGTACTTATGGAGGATACACTATGAGGAGTGGGGGAGAAAATTTGCTGCCCTAATGCACATATATTCTTGTGACAATATAGGTAGTAAACAAAGAGGTTAAATATATAATATGTTAGGTGATAAGTGCTATAAACAAAAGAAAATTTTCTTGCAGTTTTAAGTTGTGCTTTCATTTTATTGATTATAAACAATGTCATGAATAATCTTAATGGTCTCCTATAACAAAGTACTGACTTGTGATTTCAGGGCAGTCATTTATACTTGTTTTTTCTCTCACATTCTTAGCTAGTGAATGCAAATAAATGTCATGGTGCAATCTAAAAATGAAGGTGTCATAGTAGTTCAAAGAAGATTGATTCAGAGCTGAGCATGGTAACATACACTGCAGAAGTTCATTCCATATTGAATTTGAAACTGCCATCATATTGCCCAGACCCTATCTTATAGTAGGTACCTCTTTGTTCAATACTCAGTTCTAAATCCATCAGTCAGATTACTTAGTGTAGGATTAAATAACCAGAATATTTAAATGTATCTTCAAATAAAAGATAGCTCTAAAATGTGAACAATGACACCTTATTAAAATAGACACTCAAAGATTGTTTTCGAGCAGGGATTGGTTAAGTATAAATTTGATCACATTGTGCTATGAAAGCCTTTAAATTATGAAAAAATTCAATTAATGTTTAACTTACATATATTAAAGTACAGAAATCTATAGTATTTAGCTCAGGGAACATTAAGGCCATTTTTCTGTAAAGAGGCAGTATCCACATTAGTAATATTAAATTTAAAATTACAGAAACACATTAAATATAGCACGAGAACTGAAGAAACATCACCCTGTATTAAACCCAACATTAGCAATTAAGTTTTAGTAACTAACAAAGTAATTTATCATTAATATTTTTATTTAAATATTTTTGGATTTTTAATTTGTAAATGTGGTTTAATTTTATAATTATAAAGGCTTAAAATGCATTATATCTAATTTTATGATTTTGTATTTATGCTTATTTAAGTCATATAGCATTGAGATGCTGTGGGATTTCATTTTAAAAGATCTGTATATTTCTTACATTTGAGAAACATTGCGCTATGCAGCATTGTCTCCTAAATAAAATTTATTTGATAAACGATGAGCTCATTTGAGCACCTTTAATACACTCACCATAACTTTTCTTGTTTGATTGCCAAGTTACTATCTGGTCAGGTCTTGTCTTCTATAGAAAATATGATCTATATCCATCTGGTTCCCCATTTGTAATACTGTCAGCAAGTAGTAGTCATTCAGGTTGGTGATCAGATTCAAACTATGTTGTCATTTCAAAAATTTTATTCGGTTGAGAAATTTTCACACATATTTTTCCTGTATAGATCCTTATGGAAATTTTATTCTTTTCTGTGTTTTAATGTTTAATATTTTTACAATTCTAAATTTCTGAAGTTTTGAATATATATTATTAAGAGACTTGATTGAAGTAGAATTACCTTTTTAACTATAAATTATATTCAATAAGTAATCCATGTTTCCCAGACCCATTTGGGGGAAGATTTGAGGAGGTGAATTTGAGCACATGTTTACATCGCGGCAATGAAAAAACTTCCAATTCAATATCAGGATTTCCTATTCTTAAAAAAATGTCTTATGGTGTCCTACTTTGAATACCATTAAAACCACTGAATTGTATGCTTTAAATGGGTGAATTATATTATGTGAATTATATTTCAATGAAGCTGTATTTTTTAAATATTAGAACCTTGCAACAATCTACTTCCATGGGCCATCTTTTCTTTCGTGAAATTATTTTTATATATAGTATATCTATATACATTTTAACAATAGTTATTTTAAAGATTAAAAAAGAAAAATGTATCTCTTTATATTTACCCAAGTATTAACTATTTCTGGTTCTCATCATTTCTTCCTATATATATGAGTTTCCTCAGCCTGAAGAATTTCCTTTAGAATTTTTTGTAGTATAGCTCTACTGACAACAAGTTTGCTCAATCTCCAGTAATTAGTAGTAAATTTAACCAAGAGATAAAAGACCTGTACACTGAAAACTATAAGACATTGATGAAAGAATTTGAAGAAGCCATAAATATATGGAAAGATAACCCATGTTAATGGATTGGAAGCATTAATATTGTTAGAATGTCTGTGCTACCCAAAGTGATCTATAGATTCGATGCAATCCCTATCAAAATACCAGTGGCATTTTTCACAGAAATATAAAAAGACAATTCTAAAGTTTGTATGGAATAACAGAAGACCTCAAATAGTCAAAGGAATGTGAAGAAAGAGGAACAAAGTTGGAGTCATTAAACTTCCTAATTTCAAATTATATTACAAAGCTATAGTTATTAAAAGAGTATGGTACTGGCTTTAAAATGTAGATCAATGGAACAGAATGTAGAATCCAGAAATAAACCCAACTGATCTCTGACAAAGGCACCTAGAACACACAACAGGAAAGGATAGTCTCTTCAATAAATGGCATTGAGAAAACTAGATATCCACATGCAAAAGGATGAAATTGGACCCTTATACCACAGACAAAAATTAACTGGAAATGGATTGAAAACTTAAATATAAGACCTGAAAACTTAAAATTCCTAGAAGGAAACAGGGAAAAGTCTCCTAGGCATTTGCGTTGGCAATGGTTTTTTTGGATATGACACCAAAAGCACAGGCAACAAAAGCAAAAATAAACAGGTGGGACTACATCAAACTATAAAGCTTCTGCACAGCAAAGGAAACAATTACAAAATGAAAAGGCCACCTACAAAATGAGAGAAAATATTTGCACATATCTGATAAGGGGTTAATATCTAAAAATATATAAATAATTCATATAACTCAATAGCAAACAAATAATCTGATTAAATAATGAGAAAAGAACCTAAATAGTTTTCCAAGGAAGACATACAAATGCCAATAGGTACATAAGGTGCTGGACATCACTAATCATCAGGATAAAGCAAGTAATACCACAATGAGATATCATTTCATACGTGTTAGAATGACTATTATCAAAAAGATAAGAGATCAGTGTATGTGAGAATGTGGAGAAAAAGGAACTCTTGTAAATTGTTTATGGTAACGTAAATTGGTACAGCCATTATGGAAAACAGTATGGAGGTTCCTCAAAAAATTAAAAACAACTACCATATAGTCTAACAATCCTACTTCTGTGTGTGTTTATACATCATATATGATGTATGTGTATATATACCCAAATATATACATATATATATACGCACATATATATACACACACAAAGGAAAACAAAATCAGTATCTTTAAGAGATACCTGCACTTCTTTGTTCATTGCAACATTATTCGCAATAGCCAAGATATGGAAACAACTTAAGTGTCCATTAGCATATGACTGGATAAAGGAAATATGATACAAACACAAAATTGAATATTATTCAGTCATTAAAAAAAGAAGGCAATTCTGCCATTTCCAACAATGTGGATAAACATAAAAGACATTACATTAAGTGAAATAAGCCAGACAAAGACAAGTACTTTATATCTCATGCATATGTGGAATCTACAAAAAAAAAAAAAAAACTCATAGAAGCAGAGTAGAATAGTGGTTGCCAGGAGCTGGGAAGTGGGAGAAATGGAGAGATGTTGGTCAAAGGGTACAAACTTTCAGTTATAAGATGAATAAGTTCCGAGGATCTATGCACAGAATGGTGACTATAGTTAATGATACTGTATCATATAATTGAAATTTGTTAGAGAGTGGATATTAAGTGATCTCACAACCACAACGACAAAAAAAATGATAACTGTGAGGTGAAGGATGTGTTAATTAACTTGGTTGTGGTAATCATTTTATGATGTATGTTTGTGCCAAATCATCACACTGTATACCGTAAATACATACATTTTTAATTATCTATTATAACTCAGTAAAGCTGAAAAAAATACTTTGTTGTCCCTAATGAGGTACAGAATTCCAGATGCAAAGAATAGCATGAGCTGAAAAATGCTTAGAATCAGAAAGTGTAAGATATGTTCTAGGGGCAGTAAGTAACTCTAGTTCTATTAGATAATAGGGGATTTTGTAAAATATGGCAAAATGTGAAGGAGCAAGATAGTTAATGACCTTTAATGACATGCTCAACAGAAATAGATTTGTTGATAATGCTGTTTTTGAGTTATAGCTTCAGAGACAACTACTAAACTAGAAAAGGAGTTCTACTTATCTAAGAGATTTGATGCAGCTCTTATTTTATTGTTTCACACTTTTCTCCAGCATGTTACCTTGTAAGAGGTTTGAAAAGCTAATACAGTTATCCTCTGCTTTTTGAAAGTTTGTGTTATCCCATGAGCATCTGTGCTTTATCGCAATTTTATTTTGTGCATCTGTTAGCAAGATGTGTCCTAAAGTATCAGAAAAGCCTAAGAGAAGTCATAAGAATGTTGTGCTTAGCATAAAACTGAACATAAATAAGCATTTAGATCATGGTGAATGAAATTAAGACATTGTATGTGCCTTGAACTTGCCTGCATTCTCCATTTGTACTATTTACATGCAGAGAAATAGAATCTTAAAAGCTACTGAAGTCACTATTGGTTCTGCTAGTAGCAAAGTGGTCTTTTAGTTGGCATCCAGTAATGGATAAAATGGAAAGTCTATTGCTTGAGTGGACTGATGGGTGTACAAAGCAGAGTGTGTATTTATCATATCATTCCCACTTTTAATATATGTTAGCATTACTTTAGATTTTATGTGTTATTTGGTATGATTTGGTATGTTATTTTGTGGAGTATGGGAAATGCTCAACATTTTTTCCATATGAATTAATGGTAATCACTTCTTCACTTTATGCCATTTCAGCTTAGGAAAGATTTCATAGGAATGCGCTACTTTCAGATGGTGTAGGAAACCTGTATTTGGTTTTTCTAGACTTTTTAGTAGGGATGGGCAAATGATGTTGACATTAGGGACTTGGTCAACGAAACAACGATATCTCTACAAGTACCCATCACAGTGGAGACTGTACAAAGAGGAGAGAAGAAATTGATTGCCTGGTCTCTAACGTAAGCTGGGTATATATGAAACAAGGCAAGGTTTTCCTTTGAAAGCATTGTTACTTATCCTGGGGCAGAAAATAGGTATAGTCTTTGAAACAGCAGGGGACATTACTTTTGTTCTTGAAGAAGATATGCAAAAACCAACAGAAAAAAGAGTTGTATTAGTCACAGTAGTAGCTGAGTCTGGAGATCTTTTCAAATTAATCTACCCAGGTACTACAGGCAGCCTTAGAGAAAACATTTGTGTTTACATGTGTGTGCCAGCCTCAAAGATCTGAGCCTAGCCTATAAGTACATGAAGACCTGGCTCTGAGACAGAGTCACAAGAGGCAAGGTTGGTGAGTGCAGGTGGGCTCCTTCCATGCATTGGGAGGTACTCAGGCTCAGCAGGCTTGCACTGGGCAGGGTAGCCAGGTTTTCAAAAGAGAGCCATGTCCAATTTACTGGGGCTCATCCAGTACTGAACAAGAAGTGTGGCACCAGAATATTTTAATAGTTGCAACAAATACTGTGCTGGGGCCGCTGAGCTGTCTTTGTTTCAACAGGCATATCTTGTGTCAGTGACATTACTAACAGCTAAAAAAAAATTCACCTCCTTGTTTGAGTAAGCAGAGGATGGTCACCAGAACTGACCTATAAGTCTAAATAAGCATCTCTAGAGATTTTGGAGTTTAAGCAAAGTGAACATCCCCAAGAGAAAAGAAAGAAATAGAAGCATTTATTTTGAAAATTAAGAAGAGTCTGACATTATTTTGTGCCTTAGACTGATGATAGAAAACGTGTATATATACATACAACAAACATATATATCCTGAAATGTACTGAAAAGTAATACTATATTAACAACTGCATACCAAAAAATTCTAAATAAAGAGCATGGATACTGAGTAGAGGGCATATTTTATCTGTGTGCTCTCAGTCTAGGAAAGCTTTCTGAAGTTAAAATCCAAACTGGATTTTGAAGAGGATAAAGACTATGGATCTCTGAAGATGAAGGAGAACAGTTGTAGAAAGTTAAAGTCTAGGCTACCACGCCAAAAATTTTTTTCAGTTGAATTTCCTTTTTTTGATTACAGAACAAATGATCATCTCCAGAAGTTTTGCCCTTCCTTTTGGTGGTTTCCCACTCTCATCACGGTAATGAAGATGTTCTTTTGGCTGTATTATACCTATGGCAGACTAGAAAGCGTGGAAGGTAAGCAAAGGCAAACTTGAGGATAGCAAACTTAGTAGAGGAGTTAAGTGGAATATTGTTTTATGAAAGTACACTTGTGGTTAATAAAATTATAGTTCCAGTGATAAAGTACCTTGCATGATAAACTTACTAATTAAGACTTTATAAAATGAGGAATAGGCAGCCACTGTAGATACGTGAGCTGAATAACAAATAGTATTGTACAATATTTCTCAATGTTTAATGGGTGTGGAAAAGTCCAATGATGAGAATTCCAAATAAACCATTGGACTTGTTAAGTCCAGGGAGCTGGACAGTGGAGAAATTGGGAACCGAGAGCAGGGGTGGTGTGAGACTAAGATATTGATGAGAAAGTGAACCTCAAGATTTTTACAAAGAAAGGAGTAACAGAATTTGTAATCATTGGTCAAAATAGAAATAGGGGGTGGGAAATGATACCTAGGTTATGAGCCTGGAAACACTGAAGGTGTTGTTGATAATTATGGGAAAATTTGTAAAAATAGCTCTTAGGAGGAGGTGGGACTTTTTTTTCAATGTTTCAAACGTTTAGATTAAAATGGTCCATGGAGAATGGTGCATGGGGAACTAGAAAGAAGGTAAGAAGTGTTTTTGTAGATGAATGTAGGGTAGCCCAAACTAGGTAACATCTGAAACCGTAAGACTCAACTAGAACCTTCAGAAGTGTCAAAAATTTGGACTTTAGCCTTGAGAAATTCCCAGTTATAGGAAATGAACTAGTAATGGACACATCAGAGAGAGTTGGAAGGAGTTATTTAATCTCCAAGTTCTCATATAATCCACAATATCATGAATTCATTTCTAAATATCTATAATAGTAGAACTCCAGTCTCAAGAACCTGAAGCACAGTGTTTCACTTAAGCCAAAGCAAGAGAGAGGAGAGAAATAAGTTCTATGATTTACATTGTATGACATTGCAGGATTGTACAGGGCTTGCCCAGACAGTATCTTACCTTCCATAGCTACGCAGTGAAATCACTTTTACTGTCCCCTTTGTACTACGAGGAACTATAAGAAGGGCTAATTAAATTTCTTTAAAAAATGAAAACAAAGTGGGGGAAAAAAGTACCAAATTTGGATAAAGAAGTCATTTGAGAGAACATCGTGATAGTTTCTCAAACTTTACATTGTGATTTGGGAAAAATTATTTCCACATTGGCCGCCTTTTACAGGTGGTAACTTCTGCTCTCTTAAAAATCCTTGCTGATGGCGGAAAACTTTCTTTAGTTTGTCGTGAAACAGTCTCTCATAATGCAGAGCAGTAATAAGCAAATTCTGCCAAGTTTATTATAAAAAATTGATGGGTTCATTGGTGAATAAACTATTTTAATATTTTATTCAAAATACATGTATCTGTATATTTCATCTTGACATGACTTTCTATGTCTATGCCCACTATACTTGAGGAACTTTTGTTTTCTATAAACTACTGATTTAAACTGTAGCTAGAAAATGCCAGAAAGAAAATAAATTTATAAATATAACATGTAAAATACAACTATCTGCATTTTATTGTAGATTCAAAGAAGCACATTCTAACCCTTAACCCCTCCTCTTCCTCCTTCTGAACCCTAACATTGTCTTCAATTCATTGTGATTTTTTTCCCACTTCACAGTCTCTCTCTCATCTATATCTATCTATCTATCTATCTATCTATCTATCTATCTATCTATCTATCTATCTATTTATCTATCTATTTACCTATCTATCTATCATCTCTCCTTCAGTCAAACCTTCCCAGTATGGATCTGTTTTCTTAGCATGGTCTAGTCATTCAACAAGGAAGAGCTAATCAGAAAATCTCTCCAATACGTGGCCACAAACAGCCTTCGAGATGAGAAGATGGAATGTGAGCTGAGAGATGCTTATTTTCTAAGTTAAATACTTTTTACACATATAACAGTTAAAAATATTTTTCCAGTAATATACACTGGTATGTTTATATATATGTATACCTTTCTCTTTTATAGGATATTTAATCTAAACATAATGTCATACCATTTACTACTAACCTGCTCCAAAATTAGTTATAATCTTTGTCAATTTCAAAATCTGCCTTTCTGTAGATGTCCTATATGTTTTCCATTAATTGAGTGACAAATGAAAACAACTCCTAAACATTGGAAATATAAGATATTCCCATATATCCTTTATCCATATTTGCCAGTTGTTTCATTTTTCTCTATGCAAAAGCTCTAGGTCCAAGGATTCCAAACTGTGTGCTAAGGTACCCCTGGGCCTTGCAGTCAACTCACATGGGCCCTGTAGGATATTTTACATTTTTGAGAGGAACACAGTGACATCTGTTGGGCATGACCTGAACTACTACTATTAAGTTGTTGGGACTTTGTTTTCTTTTAGCCTAGGAAAGCCTTGGAAAAACTACTGCAATACTAAGGGTCCCATGAACTGAGAAAGTTTGGGAATCTTCTGCTCTGGGCATTAAAAATTATCAAATTAACATTATAATTATTTTTTGCACACAATTGATCAAAATAGCATAAATATATTACCCAAATTTTTGTAAGTAATTATTAAACAAAAAAGTAAAGTTTTATCAAAAACATCTATTAGTGAGTAGCATGGGACTTTTTTCTCCAGTTAGTTCATGTGTCTGTATATGAATTTAACTGACTTGACTGAATCAATTCTTTTTTATATGTTCGTTTTGCTGATGTAAGCCTTGATGAAACTTTGTTTACTTAATAGATAGAAATAGGAAGAGATTTATTATAGCAATATCATTCTTTGAACTCTTTGAATTATATACCAAATATATAAGAAAAGAGTTGGCAAACTACCATATTTGTAGAGGGATTTATTGTATAGACCTGTAGTGACTAGTAGCCATTAGCCAAATGTGGCTATTTATATTAAAATTAATTAAAATTAAATGAAATTTAAAATTCAGTTTCTCAGTTACGCTAACCATATTTCAAGTGTAGCTAGTGATTACTATATTTGACAGTGCAGATACAGAACATTTCCATCATCATACAAAGCACTATTGGATAGTGCTGGTCTAGACGTTAAAGTCATCCTCCCTCTCAATAATTACACCAATATTTTAAATAATTTCTGGTTTTGTACTCAGAGGTTTTCCTACCCCAAATAAATGCAGCATAGTTTTTTTTTATTTTAATATACATGTTATCATACTGATGTGTTTTATAGTTATTTGACTCATTCAACTTTGTTTTTGAGATTGTCGTTGATTTATGTAGGTTTTGTTTACTTGTTTTGCTGTTGAATAGTCCATTATATGAATATACTTTATCAACTTTCACACACGGATAGTTTTTTTTCTGTTTCTTCGTCATTAACACAAGTGCTACTCTGAAATTCTTGTTTGTGTCTTCTAGGGACCATGTGCAAACTTCTCTAAGATACATTCCTGGATCATAGGATATTTCCATCTTCACCTTTACTGGATAATGCCAAATTGTTTCCCAAATGAGTATACTAATTCACACTTTCTTCAGTTTTCACTTCATGTATTATTTCAGATTAAGTTTGGCTATGATTGACAAAAACAAAGAAACAAGCATGAATAACAGTGGCTTAAACAAACAAACAGAGGTTTCTTTTCCTTCATGTAGATAAGCTACGGAGATAAGCAATTCAGTACAGTGTGGTGGCTCCAGAATAATTAGGGTCCAAGTTTCCTTTCTACAACATGTGGTTTTCACCTCATGGTATAAGGAGGCTGCTTGATCTCTAGCCATCATGTTTACATTCAACACTTCAGAAAAAGGAAGAGGGAAAGAAATCCATGCTTTTCCTACCTAACATTTATAAGAACATTTCCTAGAATTTAATTTGAGCAATCTCTATCTACTTCATAACCTGTTAGCCAGACCTTAATCAGATAGTCACACCAACCTACAAGAATTACTGAAAAGTGAGGTCTTTATTCCAAGTAGCTATATTTCTAGCCAAAAATTAGTGGTCCTTTGACCAAATAAGATAAAGAGTATTGGAAGAAAACAAGTGCTTTTTCCCACTTTCCAAACACTTCCCTGATTACTAAGTAGGATGAGCATCTTTTTAAGTTTATAGGCCATTTGAATTTCTAGTTCTGTGAGGCAATTGTTTATTTCTTTTGCTCATTTTTTTCAATTCTGTTTTATTTTTCTTATTAAGTTTTAGGAATTTATTAAATGTCCTGAAAATTCCATTTGTCTTTTTCTGTGTAGGCATTTTTCTTGTAACCAGCATATAACAGAATTTTAAAAACTCTAGTCTGAAATCTTCATCTTTTTTCTGGTGAGTTTAGTCCATTTATTGTGACTACAAATATGTTTCTATTTCTTTTTACCATCTTATTTTGTGCTATTTGTTCTCCTTTTTAAATTTCTTATTTTTAATTGAAACTTTTTCTTAACTCATTTTGTTCTCCTACTGATTTAGCAGTAACATGCTATATTAATATTATTTTAATAATCACGTTTTAAATTCTAATATGTATGTGTATATAAAATCTAAAAACAATTGAAACATTTATCCCCTTTCAGGACTCTACAAGAATTTTAGAATGTTTTAATTCAGTCTTGTCTTCCTGTTTATTTGCTGTTGTCCAGTGTCTTTGTCCTGTCTTGTTTTTAATCATAGAACTTAGACATTTTGTAACTTTTATGTAATTTCATACTTACATAAAATTTACTGAAACCGTACAAAAAATTCCCATTTATACTCTACCCAGATTCTTCAATTGTTTACATCTTGCCTTTGCTTTATCATTCTTTCTCTTTCTCTCCCTCCTTCTCACCTCCTACCCCCATCTAAGAGTAATTTGGAAAGTTGGCAACATTATTATCCTTTACCACCAAATCCTTCAATGTACATTTCCTAAGAACAAGGCATTCATACATAACCAAGTATATTATACAATTCTGAAAACTTAACATTATACAATACTATTATGCCATAACCCATATTCATATTTGTCAGTTTTCCCCATAATATTCTCATAGTTATCCCCCCAACTATCCAGGATGCTATCCAGATTACAGATTGCATTTAGTTGCCATGTCTCTGTAGGCATATTTAATTTTAATCTAGAAAAGCTCTTCAGACTTTCTTTTTCACTTGATAATTTTAACTTTTAGACAGGTGTATGTGCATATTTCAGAATTTATAATTGTTATCTGTAGAAAGATTTGCCTAAGATCATTTACTTTACTGTTGACTGAAGTAGAGACCTAGTTTTATCATTTTATACAGCAGTGTTGATTTAGATATACCCATAACTAATATATCCTTTTTTGATTGTTTTTTCTTGCCATTTCTAATTGTACCACCTACCTTTTTTCTGGGATCATTTACCTACTTTCTGAGGTATTGCCCTGAAGAATGCTTGTGAGGGTCAGTAGTTAAAAAATTCTCAATTTTTGTTTGAAATGTCTTTATTTAAGCCTTATCCCTTGAAGATAATTTTCTCAGGATACAATTTTAGATTGCAAATTATGTTCTCTCAGAAATGTAAATATGTTCTATTTCTGGTTTCTAATTTCCATTGTTGCAGATGAGAAGTCAAATATCACTGTTGCTTCTTTCATGGTAAATTGTCATTACTTTATTTACTCTTAAGATCTTCCCTTCATTTGTGGTGTTTTACAGATTCACTCCGGTGAGATAAAATGTATGTATGGATTTCTTTATATTTATCCTACTCAGGATAATTATACTTCCGCATTCTAAGGATTCATGTGTTCCTGAGAAGTTCTTGAAATTTCTCAGTAATTATCCTTTCAAATATCTATCTTATCTTTTTTTATTATCATACCTAAATCTATGAACAGATGATTATTAGACCTTTTTATTTTCTTTCACATATCATAATTACGTTTTCATATTTTCCCTCTCTATGTCTCTCTATGCTTTATTCTGGCTAATTTCTTTTTTTCTTTTTTCTTTTTTTTTTAAGGCGAGGCAACCCTTGGTTGACCTCACAGATTGCAAGGACCTTGTCAGCTTACAATCCCTTAGTTTTTTTTTTTTTATTTATTTTTTACACCTACGACACCTGTTTTTCCTAGCTGGTCTTCCATCCAAGTACTAACCAGGCCCAACCCTGCTAAGCTTCCAAAATCAGGTGGGATTGGGCTTGTTCAGGGTGGCATGGCCATAGACCATGGCTAATTTCTTTCCTTTATCTTCAAGTTCACTAATTCTCTCTTCATCTATGTCAAATCGGTTGTTTTGACTGCCCACTGAGTTTTAAATTTTAATTATATTTTTTCCATAAACGATCTTGTTGACTCTTTTATAAAAATCTGGTCATATTTTGTATTCTCTTATATCTGGCTTACATTTCCATTCCCTCCTTTATTTCTTTGTACATATTAAACATGCTTACTTTATATTCTGAATTATGTAATTCCAATATTTGAAAAATAGTATTTCTTTATCATAGCTTTCTCTTTATTTCCATTGGCTCATACTCATAGTATCTTGTTTCCTCATGGGTTTTATGATTTTTCTTTTTATTTTCCATCATGAAGTTGTATAAACGACGACTTTTTCTGAGCAAATTCTATGAGGCCACAGTTTAGGATGCTTTTTCCTAGAATGAATTTGAATTTTCTCCTGCTAGGTGCCTGGGAAGAACTATCAACCAAGGATTACTTTAATTCCTCAGCTTGGATATTTTTTAACACATGTACATAGTCTAATTTCGATCCCATTACCTACATGACAGCTAAGCTGTAGTTAAGAATTACACACTCACACATACTGATTTGCCCAATACAGTCCCAGTTAAAATGCCCTTTGTCTTGGTGTAATTATTAATAATTACCTTTTTTCACTCTCAGAAGATTCCCTGTTTGGATTATAAATTATATGTTGCTCAATTAAGAATAGTAAAAAGACATTTTTTATTTCTTCCAACCATAGCCAAGATAGAGTAGAGGTTTTATTATCTTTCCTTTTGCAGGACAGAATTTCTAGTTCACTCTTTCACTAAAGGTATATCTCCCAGAATCCTGATTTTAAGGTGGAGTTTCCATTCCAACTTCTCAAATAAGAAGCTCTATCTAGGTTTCTGTGGATTGGCAGGTGCCCTCAGGGCAGCCGCTGGCGTTAGCATGTTTACCTCTCTGGATTCATGCTTCTGCTTAGTTCTTTGCCCCTAAGGATTATCTTTACTTTATTGTGAACTCAGCTATATATTTAAAAGGATGTTGTAAATCTTTTATTCAGAATATTTAGTTGTTTGGTTGCAGGAAGTATTATTCCCACTAGAACAAAATCCCTGGGCGCTTCATAAATACTGACTTAACTGCATGTGGTATTGGAAGAACCGATTTCTCTGGTGTTGAGGTAATCCAGAAACTTCAAAGAGCGGGTTTCCTACTTGAGAGCTGGCACTTGTCCCACTTTGTTGAAAATAGAACAATTTACTTGAAGGGAAAAAAAGTGTTCAAAAAAATTCTTTTAATGTTTTATATTTTCCAGGTATGAACTGAGAGCATAAAGTAAAATCACTTTTGTTTTTCTAACAAAGGAAATAGACACATGCTAGTGTGAAAGATAAAAAAAATCTAGTATATGCATTTTATAGGTGAAGAAAAGAGACACCAAGAGGCTAAGTAACTTACCCATGGCCCACTATTAGTAAATGATGGAGCCGATATTAGAACCCACAGCCAGCCTGTCTATCATACTCATGCCCATCACCACTACCTCATCTACTCCTTGGCATAATTATATGCATTCTTCTATCTCATCATCATAAAAATCTATGATTATGGGGGAAAGTACAGCTACATTGATACCTATTATAGCCTTCCTAGTATTTGGAGTGTTGATAAATTTTCAGAAGCTATTCAGTAAAGGATATAAAGGATATAAAAAGTTAGGGGGGGTGGGGAAAATGTCAGCTTTGTTAAAGATTATAAGTACTATGGGGAAACATAGACATTTTATTCTAAATCATAAACGATTTCCATTTTCACATTCTGTTCTGTCTTCCTGGAAGCCTCTTTCATGTTTGTTTACCTGAAAATTTCTTGCTTATCCTTTTTATAAAGCTCAAATATTATCTCCATTTTAAAAAAAATCTCTCATGAATCTCATCCTCCCCATAGGCTTTCTCAGATAGAATTAATGATTCACTCTATTGTATTCTCATAGCATTTTTACATATCTTTATAATAACATCTATCAATTGTATTATGTTCAACCATGTTAAATTATAATTTTTATAGGTCAAAATTGGTTAAATGTCAGCAGTGTCATATGGTTCTACCTAAATTTATTGCATGTATGTATAACCCACTGGATTTAGGGGTAAAGACCATGCATCATTTATCTTTGTTTCTTTAATTTAGTGCCTGAGAATATACTCAAAATATGATTGTTGTATTGAATGAATGATCATACCCTTGGGGCAATATTTAAAAATATTAATCACTGATATCTACTGCATGGACATCAGAACTGATACTGGTGTTATACAACTGTTAAAACTGTGCCTGTTCTATCATCTGCATATTAGCCCAGCCTATGCCAAGGATATATGCAGAATAAAACTTTTGAGGTTGTAGTGAACCCCAAAGCGGGGTTCTAACTCAGTACATTTAATGCTTGAGCCTTCTCTATAACAATGCCACCAAATATCACTCACACCTGTAGTAACAGAGAACTAAGAACTTTCTGTAGTAACCAGCTCTATCTTTGAGCACCTCTCATCCCTAGAACATTCTTTCTGCCATTAGACACTATAGTCTGTCTACCCTGAACTTCTATCACAGAGCCTAGTTATCTGCTTAAGGGCTTCAGCTCTTCTGATGTTTGAATACTGTCATCATATCTGCCCCCAAGTCTTTTCTTCTATGTAGTTTGCCAAAATACCCTTGGTTTCTTATGGTATGACATAATGCTCACCTCTGTCAGAAGGGACAGATTCCAGTTATTTTACATGGTTCATTTTCTCGCATAATTGTAGTATTCTTTGACTATTTTTGTCTACCTATGATGTCCATAAAAACCTTGTATTCCAAGTGGGATATGACCACAACAGAAGAGAGCAGTTCTATCTTTGAGCACCTCTCATCCCATCCTTCAATCCCATTTAGGACAAGGTTTGACAGCATATTGCACATGACATTGTGATACACCAAAGCATTTCCTGTGGTATAAAACAAGAGTATGAGCCCAGTCCTAGGGAACCGTTCTATAGGATGGACAAGCTAGATAACTAAACTAGACCTCTGGTTCTTAATCCTGGCTGTGCATCGGAACTGTCTGTAGAGCTTTTTAAAATGAACCCCATGCCAGACCTACTGAATATAACAATCTAGATATGGGACCTTTCAAAAGGGTATAGGAGGTAATATAAAATGTTCAAGAATGTGTGCTCTGGAGCAGGACTGCCTGGATTCAAATCTGTACTTATTTAATTTTGCAGATTGCTTAAACTCTGTATTTTCTCATGTCTAAAAAGTTATAATGGCCTCAGAGGGCTGTCGTGAGGATTAAATGAGTTACTATAAGTAAAGAACCTAGAACAGTTCCTCCCACTTAACACATGCTAAGTGACTATTGTCTATTATTGTGATCTAGGTATATTCAATCTCTACTGCTGGCTTTCATGCACAGGCTGAGAAAGCCCTGGTGTAGGACATGATATGACATGATACTCATCTCTGTCAGAAGGGGCAAATTACAGATGATCCTCCTGCCTTTCTCAAGCAAGAGTTCCTAATTCTTTACTTTCCTATTGGTTTATCACCACAGTGATCCCACAGAGACTTCAGTTCTCTGGCAGTCATCAGGAACATAACTGCTGCTAAGACAACGCCTCCTCTCCCTTCCTCCCTCTACACTTACTGAAACTTACTGAATGATCCTGATCTATGCTTCTCACATCTTTAGATCTTATAAGCTACTTCAAAAAATGGGAACATAGATTTGCCAACCTTTCATATTACCAAGCAAGAACATTCAAAAATTATAATTACATCTACTATCATTATAAATGGTATTGAAACACTAAAGAAGTAGAAAGTTTTAATCTCAGAATGAATAATAAGGCTACCATAATTAAGTTCAACCTATGGCCTCTCTCTTTGTCTATGACTATAGTTTATCTTTGTTAATTACAGACAGAGGGAAATTTATCATTAGTAAAAGTCATCACTTTCTTTGCCTGAACCCTCACTTGCGATTATAATTATAGCATAGTGAGCCTTTTGGTAAATTCTGCCTGTATAAAAAAAAAGAATTTTGCTCTTGATTTACAGCTAAGTTTTGGCATATTTATGTTTCTATGGCTTTTATTTCCTTAATTGGATTTGTTTTG
This sequence comes from Pteropus alecto, assembly GCF_000325575.1. NCBI lineage: Eukaryota > Metazoa > Chordata > Mammalia > Chiroptera > Pteropodidae > Pteropus > Pteropus alecto. Next base: position 14,804,394 of record NW_006434825.1, read on the forward strand.
ATAGTCTATTTTAATATAAAATTTATGTAGCTGTATTTTGGAATGAATATTAACATATTTTCCTATACAGCTTTTTCTCAGTTTTGCTAATGAAAATTCTGCGAATTAGGCACTGGAAAAATATGTGCCAGTAGTTAATGCTAATAGAGACACCAGAGCATTCTCTCTGCTATTAATCTGTAGATAATGGAAGTCCCATTTCTTAAGTACACACAGAAGAAAGAATAGAAAAAATACTAGCTATGACACCAAATGAATTGCCTTCTTTCCACACTACTGTGCCCTTGTAACCTAGGGCATGTAGAGCAGGCTGGCAGCCATCGCATTACAGATTTAAAAGTGCTGGAATCTCTCAGTCCTGTAGCAGGTTGCCTGATGGATTGGTGAGTAATGTACTTGAAGAGTGCATTACTGAGCTCTAGACTAATGGCCACCTCTTGCCCATGGCCTTTATGGTAGATCATTCATTGTGCTGCCTCATCAGCTTCCTGCCAGTCTTTATCTGGCATGAGCACTGGCTGTTCCAAAGCTGATTAATCCCCTGGGAATGAGTCCCACTGCAGATCTCTGTGTGGATTACACAAAAGTGAGAATGTTCTGGTGCTATGGAGACAACACAACTTTTCTCTGAAATCAAGAAGCCTCATTTTAGAAGATGAAATTACCTCACTAATCAATTTGCTATATACATATAGCAAATCTTATTAAAAATTTTAAAAACTTCCAATAAAATAAATGCAATGATTGCTAATTTCTAGGTTTTAAGTTCTACAAGAATGAAAAAAATCTTAGAGTGGATATCTACAATGTAAACTTGTTAGCATATAAGTCATCTAAGGCAATATCATATCTCAACATAACTATATATTACATTTTAATTTAGCTTTTCTTTTTCTCAGATATTTTGCTGATTCCAGAATTTTAAAAGGTGAAAAGCCTATACTTTTCACCTATAAAGTAATGTAGACATTTCTCTGAAAGGCTTACAACATAATATTTACTATAAAGAGTCACAAATGGAATTTGACAGTTAAGATTTTATCCAGCAGAAATGTATGATATAACATTTGATTTAAGTCAGAAAATTATCTTAAATATTTAAAGAAAAAAATCCTTAATTTACATATTGTCAAAGTAGAGGTCTGTATTATAGATTTGCTACATTGTTATTAATTATAATTAGCACATTATAGGAATAACACACATTAAATATTTTAGGCCTTTGGTTCTTTAATCAGCACAAGGATATCATATTTCTTCAAATTAATTTTCTGAAATTAAGTGTGAAATAAGACAAGAGAAGCGAAAGCAAATAATAAAGGACCACATGTAACTCAAGATTAAGTGTAGACTATAATTCTAGGAGAATTTAAAGAAGAAAGAAATCAATGGTGGCTGGAGGAATAAGAAGCATCATAGAGGAGATGAAGGTTAAGCTGAGTTTTAAAGACTAGAATTAAGATAGGCAATGTGGAGAGTGGATATTCCAGGTCAGTAAAATGGCATGAACAAAAGCACAGAATTATTAAAGAACAATGCATATTATAGACTAGAAAGAAGAAAAACCTATCCAGAGCAGTGGATGTGAGTTTAGAAGTAGAGTTGAACAACATGGGGGTCAGGGGTGCCCACAACCCATGCAGTCAAAAATCTGCACATAACTTAAGTTGGCCCTCCACATACGCAGATTCCCAGCCCTAGATCAAAACTACAGAAGTAGAAAATAAAGTACAAGCTGAGAGGACGTCTGATCCGGGCAATGTGGTAGACTAGATCGTCTAGAAACCCTCTTTCTGCAATCTTCTGGAAATGCTAACTAAAATAAAAATCTTTTGGAATACATAGATTACCTTCCAGAAAAATGATAAAAACATACAAGATTCAGAAATGAGCTAGAAACTTATTTTTATTAAATTTATTTGGGTAACACTGGTTAATAAAATTATATAAGTTTTAAGTGTACAGTTAGTTCAGTAATACGTCGTATGTATATTGCATGGTGGCGTTCACCACCCAAAGTTAAATTTCCTTCCATCGCCACATATTTGACTCTCTTTACCCTTATCCACCTCACCCCACCCCACTTCCCTCTGATAACTACTAAACTGTTGTCCGTGTCCATGAGTCTCTGTTTGTCTTGTTTGTTTGTTCCTTTCAGTTTTATATTCCACATATGAGTGAAATCATATGGTTCTCAACTTTTTCTGTCTAACTTATTTCACTTGGCCTAATAATCTCAAAATCTATGCATGTTGTTGCAGATGGCAGTATTTCATCTTTTCTTATGACTGAGTAATATTCCATTGTATATATGTGCTATATCTTTTTATCCAATCATCTATCAAAGGGCATTTCGGTTGTTTCTATGTCTCAGCCACTGTGAATAATGCTGCAGTGAACATCAGGGTACATATATCTTTATGGGTAAATGTTTTCAAATTTTGGTGGCAGTTACCCAGAAGAAGGATAGCTGAGTCATGTGATAATTCTATTCTTAATTTTTTGAGGACCCTCCATACTGTTTTCCACAGTGGCTGTACCAATTTACATTCCCACCAGCAGTGTATGAGGGTTCCTTTTCCCTCACAACCCCTCTAGCGCTTGTTATTACTTGTCACATTGGTGATAGCCATTCTAACAGATATAAGGTTGTAGTATCTCATTGTGACTTTGATTTGCATTTCCCTAATATCTAGTGAAGTTGAGCATATTTTCATGTCTGTTGGCCGTTTGTGTGTCTTCTACAGAGAAGTGTCTGTTCAGATCTTCTGCCCACTTTTTTAATTAAATTGTTTGTTGTTTTGTTGTCGAGTTGTATAAGTTCTTTGTATATTTTGGATATTAGCCCCTTATTGGACTTTCTCAATTTTATTGATTTCTCCAAAGAACCAGCTTTTAGTTTTTTCCATTTTCTCTATTATTTTTCTTTTTTCTATTTTATTTCATTCTGCTCTCATGTTTATTAGCTTTTTTCTTCTCGTGTTGGGTTACATCTGCTGCTCCTTTTCTTATCTCTTAAGGTGTAGTCTAAGGTCTTTGGCTTGATACCTTTATTCTTTTCTAATATAAGTTTTCACCCTAAGCACTCCTTTACAAATAACCCACAAATTTTGATATGTTGTATTTTCATTTTCATAAAATTCAAAATAATTTTAAATTTCCCTTTGGAATTTTTCTTTAACCCACAGGTTTTTATATCTGTGTTAGTTTCCAAATATTTGTGGATTTTCTGATATCTTTCTATTGTGAATTTAATTTCATTTCATTGTGATTAGAACACATATGTTAGGTCAACTGAAATCCATTTAAATTTATTGAGACTTGTTTTATGGCCTACAGTAAGGTATATTGGTAAATGTTCTATCTACATCTGTAAAGAATGTGTAGTAATCTGCTATTATTGTTGGGTGGAGTGTTCAATAGATGCCAGTTAGGTCAGGATGGTTGATAGTGCTCAAATCTGCTAAATCCTTACTGATTTTCTGTTTACCTGTTCTATCAATCATTAAAAAAAGAGTCTTTAAATCTCTGACTATAACTATGAATCAGTCTATTACAGTTCAATGAGATTTGCTTTATGTATTTTGCATTTATTTAATGCACTTTAAAACTCTGTTATTAGGTGCATAAATGTATAGAATTATTATATCTTCATGATTTGACTCTGTCACTATGAAATAACCTTTCTCATCCCCGGTTATCCTATTTGCTCTGAGATGTACTTTGAGATTAATATAGTTACCCCAGCTTTCTTTTGATTAGTGTTAGCATGATATATATTTTTATATTCCTTTATATTTAACTAATTTGTGCTTTTACATTTAAAGTGCCTTTCTGTAGGCAGCAAGTAGCTGAGTCTTATTTTTTATCCAATATGACAATCTCTGCCATTCTTAACTTATCACACTTTATCTTGAATTATTTTTATATTCATTCACATGAAAACTAAGAACCATTAGCATTATACTTCCATTTATCTCCTTCCATACTTTGTGCTGTTTTGCCATATATTTTATTATTACATACTTTATAAAGTCTACACTAAAATATTGCTTTTGCTTTTAACAATCGATCGTCTGTTAAAAGAATTAGGAAGAAAATACTCTTTTATACTTATACTTTTTTTCTTTCTTTTTAGATCCATTTCCAACACTCTTCATTCTTTCCTATAATTGGAGTTTCTATTTAGTATTATTTTCTTTCTACCTAGAGAAACTTTTTTAGCATTTCTTGTAGTGTTGGTTTACTATTGACAGATTATCTCAGCTTCTGTTCATCTGAAAATATCTTTATTTTGCCTCTGTTCTTAAGGATATTTTCACTGGCTGTAGACTCTAGATTGATAATTTTCTTTTTTCAGCAGTTTTAAAATGTCATTCCATTTTCTCCTGGGTTCGATTCTTTCTCTTTTTTCTGATTTTATTTTATTTTTATTTTTTAATTTTTATTTTACAATTAGGGTTGACATTCAGTATTATTTTATATTAGTTTCGGGTGTACAGCATAGTGGCCAGACATCCCTACAATTTACGAAGTTATACCCACTATACCTTAGCACCCACCTGGTACCACACATAGTCACCACAATACCATTGACCATATTCCCCATGCTGCACTCTACATCCCTGTGACTATTTTATAACTAACAATTTGTACTTCTTAATCCCTTCACCTTTTTCACCCAGCCCCAATCCTCCCTCCCATATGGCAATTGCCAGTTTGTTCTCCGTGTTTATGAGTCTGTTTTCATTTTGTTTGTTCATTTATTTTGTTCTTTACATTTCATATATAAGTGAAATTATATGGTATTTGTCTTTCTCTGTCTGACTTATTTCACTTAGCATAATACCCTCTAGTTCCATCCATATTGTTGCAGATGGTAAGATTTCTCTTTTTTTGGCTAAGGAATATTCAATTGCATATTTGTATCACCCCTTCTTTATCCAATCATCTATTGATGGGCACTTAGATTGATTCCATATCTTGGCTATTATAAATTGCACTGCAGTGAACATAGGGCTGCATACATCTTATTGAATTAGTGTTTTGGTTTTCTTTGGATAAATACCCAGAAGTGCAATTGCTGGGTTATAATGTAGTTCTATTTTTAAGTTTTTGAGAAGCCTCACAACTGTTTTTCATAGTGGCTGTACCAATTTGCAATCCTACCAATAGGGCGTAAGGGTTGCTTTTTCTCCACATGCTCACCAACACTTGTTTGTTGATTTATTGATGACGGCCACTCTGACAGGTTGTGAGGTGATATCTTATTGAGATTTTAATTTGCATTTTTCCGACGATTAGTGACATTGAGCATCTTTTCATATGTTTATTGTCCATCTGTATGTCCTCTTTGGAGAAATATCTATTTAGGTCTTTTGCCTGTTTTTTAATTTAATTGTTTGTTTTGGTGTTAAATTGTACACGTTCTTTATAAATTTTGGATATTAACCCCTTATTAGATGTATCATTGGTGAATATCCTCTCTCATTTAGTAAGTGTCTCTTCGTTTTGTCGATGGTTTCTTTTGCTGTGCAAAAACTTTTTAATTTGATGTAGTCCCATTTGTTTATATTTTTCTTTTGTTTCTCTTGCGCGAGGAGCTATATCAGAAAAAAATATTACTAACAGCAGTGTCAGAGAGTTTGCTGCCTATGTTTTCTTCTAGGAGTTTTGTGGTCGGGTCTTACATTTAAATCTTTAATCGACTGTGTTCATTCTTGCATATGATGTAAGAAGTTGGTCCAGTTTCATCTTTTTGCACATATCTGTCCAGTTTTCTCAACATCATTTATAAAATAGACTGTCTTTACTCCATTGAATGTTCTTGCCTCCTTTATCATAGATTTAATTACTATATAGGCATGGATTTGTTTCTGGGCTCTCTATTATGTTTCATTGATCTATGTGTCTGTTTTTATGCCAGTATCATGCCATTCTGATTACTATAGCCTTGTAGTATAGTTTGATATCAGGTAGTGTGATACCTCTGACTTTGTTCTTCTTTCTCAAGACTGCTTTAGCTATTCAGAATCTTTTGTGGTTCCATATAAATTTTAGAATTATTTGCTCTAATTCTATGATAGGGATTACATTAAATCTCTAGATTTCTTTGGGTAGTATGGACATTTTAATGATGTTAATTCTTCCTATTTGTGACTATGGTATATGTTTTCATTTATTCATATCTTCTTTAATTTCTTTCCTCAATGACATAATTTTCCAAGTACAGGTGTTTTACCTCCTTAGTTAAATTTATTCCTACATATTTTTTGATGCAATTGTAAATAGGATTGTTTTCTTAATTTCTTTATCTGATAGTTCATTATGCAACCCAATTCTGAATATTAATTTTGTATCCTGCTACTTTACTAAATTTATTTGTAAGTTCTAACAGTTTTTTGGTGGAACCATTAGTGTTCTCTATATGTACTATCATGTCATCTGCAAATAATGACAGTTTTACTTCTTCCTTCACAATTTGGATGCCTTTATTTCTTTTTCTTGTCTGCTGTGGCTAGGACTTCCAATAATATGTTGAATAAAAGTTGTGAAAGTAGACATGCTTATCTTGCTCCTGATTTTAAGGAAAATGCTTTTAGCTCTTCCCTGTTGAGTAGACATTATTTCTTATCAGAAGTCAACCATAGTTCTTATCATTGTTTCCCTTCTGTGACTTCAATTTCATATTGAAGTATTAGACTGCTAGATATTGTTGCATGAATCACTAATACTCTATTCAGTTCATATTTTCTCATCCTTTCTCCTGCATTCATTCCTTTTTAAGAGTTTCAATTTCTCTGTTGAAATTACCTTTCTTTCACCAATTCTGCCCATCTTGTCTAAATTTTCGAACATATTTATATTAGTTTTAAAGTCCTGGTCTGCTAATTACACTATCTGAAGCATTTGTGGATCTGCTTGTCAATGTTTTTTTCTATTGAACAGGCATCACATTTTCTTGCTTTTTTACATATCTTATAATACTTTTTATATGCCAGACATTGTACATAGAATAAGGATAGAGACTGAAGTATATTTTGTTTTGTTTCATTTGGCTTTTCCCCCAAAAGAGTGAGCTCTCTCTGTCTGGCATTAAGGTGAAGAGGTGATGATTTAAACTTCATGTGAGGTCAAGTTAATCTGTGACTGAGTTACAGCTTTAGTAAAGATTAATCTCATCTTGGATAGCTCAGTGCTCAATCTCTCAGGCTGCCTCCACTGAGAAACTAACTCCTTTCATCTTATCAATATTGGCCTGCATTTTCTGCTAATTATCATTCGTCTTTGTATTTTACTGCACTAGGGTCCTAGGTTCCAGGCACCTCAAGAATGTAAAAGATTATTCAAATTCTTTATTCTTTTAAGCCTGCTTACATTGTTGCTCTCTCAGCAAAATTTGGGGTGAAGGAAAAATTATCATGTCAAGTAAACTAGTGGTATTTATGGGGCTCCTCCAGACTCCAGTCTGCCCCATCAGCCTTCACTATTGCTAGTAGTTTGAATGATTCTATTGACTTCACAAATTTTCTCCATTTTTATGGGCTTTTTTTTTTCTTTGATGTTTACTTTTGAGGGATTACTTTTTATTTGCCGTTTACCTTTGAAATGAGCTCGTCCAGACTACCTTGCATTCACCACTCTTTAATAGTCTCCTACGTTAGTATGATTTTTATTTTATTGTATTTTTCTTGTTACCATGAGGCAAAGCATCATGAAGTTTATGATTTAGGAAAATTCACTAGCAGCTGTATGGTCCCCTAGATTAAAGCAGTAAGTGAGCAGAGACAGTGAAACTTGTTATTAGGTGATTGTTATAATCTGGACTGAAGACATTAACATAACCAAATTTATTATGGAAGAATGTAGAAGAGTGAACCAATCTGAGAAATGTGAGTCTGTACCTAATCCCTTTTATCTTATCAATATTGAGTTTAGAAGAATTTGGCCTGCAGTTTTAGTTAATTTTCATTCAGGTAGGAATGCTCTAGGATGGAAATTATTAAAGGGAGATAAGATTATAAGATTATCTAGGGCCAGTTTATGAATCTAACAAAGATTTTTTTTTTTTTTAACTCTACTTCTTGGGGATTTTTGAGCAGAGAAGTTTAGAGATTAGTGTTTTAAAAATATTAGTCTAGAAATGGCAAGGAGAACAGAATAAAGAGGAAAGTAAATTTAAGAAAGGGAAAGTCAGATGGGAAGGATGTTGGCATAATATGCAGGACTTATTAAAGCTCTAAACTTCAGGCAGTATAGTAGGAATAGAGATGAAAGAATAATAATAATAAACAATAATAATTTTAATAAGTTTATTCTTTCCATATTATGAAGGGGCACATCATTACCACTCAAAGGACTAATTTGAATCTGTGTCAAGTTTCATCATATTCAAAGTTTCTATGCACTTCTAGCATTTGGTACCACATTACTAAGTGATTACTCAATATGCAATAGGAGAAAAAAAGGAAAATAAACCAATTTACATGATTAAAAGCTTGATAGCATCTGGCTACAATTAGAATCCAAGCTAATAAATGAAGCCTCATAAATTCTAAAAATCGTTCCCTATTACAAATACTTTAAGTTGGAATAGAATTATGGTTTCAATAATGCAAAAGAATAGTTCAATTACATATACAATTATAAAAGGAAAAGTATCCTAATCCTGATTTTCAGCTACTATCATAAGAACATTTTTCTACATACAGTCAAATTTTCTGTAAACAAAGGCTTTCTCCAGTCTGAATATGAATCCTAGACTATCCTGAAATAGAAAACAGTAAGGCCTCTTCGTCTTCCCTCTACAGCAGGGGTTCAGCAAACTTTTCCATAAAGAGCCAGATAATAAAAGTTTTAGGCTTTATGAACCGTACAGTCTCTGTTGCAACTATTCAACTCTGTTTTTATAGCATGAAAGCAGCTATGGACAATGTAAAAGAATGAACATGGCTATATTCCAGTAAACCTTTATTTATAAAACCTGGTGATGGGCCAGATTTGGCTTGTGGATTGTAGTTTGCCAGCCCCTGCTCTAGAGTCTATCTGTATGGGGAACACCCTGGAGACTTTACTCTTCTAGTGTTGTCTGGAGCAGCGGTCTCCAATAGAAACGTAATATGAGCCACATATGAATGCTAAGTTTTCTAATAGCTACATTTAAAAAAAAAAACAGGCAAAATTAATATTTAACAATGTTTTATTTAACCCAGTATATCCAGAATATCATTTCAGCATGTTATCGACATTAGAAATTTATTAATTAGATATTATATATTGTTTTTTCTCACACTACATCTTCAAAACCTGGTGTATGTATCTTAGGCTTACAGTTCATCTTAATTCTCATTTTACTTAGTATGGCTATCAGCTACTACATTAGACAGTGCATGTCTAGAGACTTCATTGTTATCTGAGGTCTAACTGTTTCTCTTCCAGCCTAGAAATTACCCCACTGGTAAGACCATTTTTCACCCAATAAGGTGTTCCCAATTCCTTCTTCCTTCCCTACCCTCAACTTCATTAGCCTCTCCACTAAGAATTACCTCAAGAAATGCCTTTCAGACTTTAATATACATAAGACTCACTTGGGGATTTTGTTAAATTGTAGGTTCTGATTCAGAAGGTATGGGACAAAGCCTGAGATTTTGTATTTCTAACAAGCTTCCAAGTGATGCCAGTGATTCTGGTCCAAAGACCGTACTCTAAGTAACAAGGAAAGAAAAGACCACTCCCAAGAGGTTAGCCAAAATTGGAACTGAAGGCCTACCTTCCTGAAGAAGCTATCAGAACTAATCTCAGCACACCTAACATCTCTATTCAGGTCATCACCAGAAATGAAAGCTTCTTAGGCAGCACCATCCAACAGGAATATAATGAGAGTTATGTATGTAATTTAAAATTCTCTAGTAGACACATTTAAGTTTCTAAAAAGCAAAATTAATTTTAATAATATTTTCTTTAACCCAATATGTCCAGAATATTAATGAGATTTTTAAAGTTTTTTTTTTTTTCAAACGTAGTCTTCAAAATCCACTGTGTGTTTTACACTTACGGCACATCTTAATTCTGACCAGGCATATTGCAAGTGCTCAATACACACATGGGCCAATGGCTACTGCATTGCACAGTACAGTATTAAGGTCTTCATTTTGACCTGTATGTTTATCCCTATGTGGCTCTGTACATCCCTGAACCTCACCCAGTTACCCATCCCTGTCTGTTCCCACGAAACCCTCCTACTATATTTTCTGGAACTCATGCTTTGTCATCAGAAAAAAAGTCCCCTTTATTATTTACCTCATCTTTAAAATGTTCATTTCAACTTCTCGCTCTAACTAAAATCTAGTTATCCCTTAGGACTGCACCTTCTCAAATACCCGCTATACCACTTCCCAAATCTAGATTTAAGGATCTCATTTAAAAAAAAAGTTTTCAGCTCACTGAAATTTAAGTGTCCATATGCCAATAATTCTTCAACCTATTGTACCCATCCATCAAATGATTCAGCCTCATACTTACCTTCTTCATCCCATCATTTCTTACATCATCAATATTAGATTCCATGGTCTATTATTGTAATCAATCTACTATACACATTTGCCCCTGTTTCCCTTATTATGCTTGCTGGTAAACCCAGTGTTGGAAAATCCAACACATTACCTACCCTTCAATTCTTACCTGAACAGCTAAATGTGGTTAAGGGAAAACATACAATCATACTAACTACTGTCATTTAAATTTTTTTACTACAAATCTCAAATCATCTTTTGTATTACTCTCAATTGATAATTTTATGTCCTATTTCATTGAAAAATTAGAAACTTTCAGAAGAAAACTGGTTCTTCCCACAAACAAATCTACCAACTATAAATAACCTCTAACTTCTCTGCTGTTACAGTTAATAGCATGTCCTTGCTCCTGTCGAAGGCCAGCGCCTTGACAAGGGAACTGGATCCCATCCCTTCTTCAGTCACAGCCATGGTTCCTGCAATTATACATTCTTTTTTAGACATCATCCTTTTCCTTTTCTGTTAGGATCATTCTTGATGGTGTACAAACATGCTGTGGTTACTCCCAACTTTAACTTCCTTCATCCCAGTATAACCCTCCAACTACCACTTCATTTCTCTGCTCTCCTTTCTGAGAAGAGTCATCAGTAGAGGTTTCTATACTTGCCAACTCAGTTTTTTTCACCACCATCCCCTATTTTGTCTGTAACTCACTTTAATCAAGTTTTTGTCCTTTTTACTCCACTGAAACTCTCTTGTCAAGATGACCAGTAACCTCCATTTTATCGAATTATATAACGAATTCTCAGTTCTCATTTTACTCAAACTCTTGTGGCAATTTATACACTTGGCCACTCTTAAAAATTTTAAATGTCTTTTTTGTTGGTGGTGGTAGCTGTAGTGGTGGTTTCTAGTTATTCTCCTGTCACACTACTTACCCCTTTTCAGTCTCTGATATCTCCTTTTTCTCTTCCTGACCTCTGATTTTTAGAATGTCTGAGAGCCATGTTTGGGCCTTTTCTCAGTCTCAGTTCCTATGGTTGTCTCATCCACTTACATGGCTTGAAATGATATCTATAAGTTTGTGATTTAAAAAATCTATATCTTTCTTAATTCCAGACTTATCCTGCAAGCCCCACTCTATCTACTCTTGGATATCTAATGGTCATCACAGATTTAACTTGGCTAAAATAAAGGTTTTTATTTTATCTTCAATCTTTTTTCAGTCTTCTGCTACTCAGTTAAAGACATAACCATTACACTCCTACATCTAATTCCTCAGCAAGTCCTGCAGCTCTATCTTTAAAATATACCCTGAATCCCTCCGCCTCTCCCCACCTCTTCTGCTACCACCTTAAGTCCAAGACACCTTAATAATTTCTTGTTTAGACTTTTTAAATAATCTTTTATCTGGTTTCCTTGCTTTTATTCTACTCCCCTAACTCCAGCCTTGAGTCTACTCTTTATAAAACAGTAGGGGTCATCTTTAAGCACAAATATGTAACTTTTGATTATTTCCATCATGGCTAGGATAAAATTCAGTCTTTAACATAGAGTCTACTTCTCCTGGCCACTGTTTATTATTCCTACCACTTTCTTCACTCTAGCCATACCAACTATATTTAAATTTTAATATGCCAAGCTTATTCTGATCTCAAGGCCTTTACATTCTATCTGGAAACCTCATTTCCAAGGTCTACAGAGGGCTTGCTCTTTCACTTCATTAAAGTTCCAACTCAAAGGTCAACTCCTAAGTAATAGATCACCTTTTCAAGTAATTCCCCTTAACACTCTGTATTCTTTTCTATGGCTTCCTTTTCCTTCATAGCACTTATAGCTTCCTGAAGTTACATTCTCGGCCATTTACTTTTTACTATGTTAATCCTTCACTAGAAAATAAGTTCTGTAAATGAAAGGATGTTGTCCTACTCACAGTTGTGTCTCCTACATCTAGAATAATACCTGGCACACAGTGAATACTGAGTGAATGAGTCTGAAAGAGTTTAGAATATAGGTCAGGTGTCTGACCTAATCAGAATTAGTTACTTGTGTTGTCTTCTAATGCCAAACCAGGCCACATTAAACCTTTTATTATAAGAATAAAAGGTTCTAGTACAGACTTATTCCTGTCATCTCTTCCATACCAGGGAACTTGTTTCAAAGCTCATCAGTAATTAAGATGTAGAAATCCTCAACGATGCCTGTTAATCAGCTGATTTGCCTATTTCTATCAGTAGTTACTAGCTGTTGGTTTCTCCTGCCCAGTCTCCACCTAACTTGCCTTATAAGAGCTTGCTTTTAAACCAGGAATTTTCTTTGCTTGCTTTACCATCTCCTTGCTTGGCTTTTCTTTCTTTAACAAGCACAACAGCATGCTGCTGCATCTTCAAAGAGTAAATTAATTCCGTCCGCAAAAGGGTCAAGTGCTAGAAAGTGCATAGCCATGCAGTTTGCATGGCAGGATATAGAAGATATGATGCTAATAAGATTCTAAGATGAGAACAGCAGACTGTCTCTGGGGATTCAGATGAAGGGGTCTGTAAATTTTAAAAGAAATGGTCTCCGAAAACTAATGATGTCTGCTTTCCAATTCATTAATAATGTGGAGTGGGGAGATGGGAGTGAGATTCAGGCCATGCTTTGAAATATCAGAATATAACGAGGAAGAAAACAGTAAGAGCAATCTCAATGGGGTCATAAAGCTGGGAGAAGGAGGCAAAGTGTAAGAAGATGTGGTGATGCTATATCTAGGGGAAGGAATCAATCCACCCCATGTGTGTATATTTATGTGCATATAGTACCTTTATCTATACATGAGTAGATAAAAAGTTATTCTATTAGGAAAAAAAACACTGCAACATTGATAAGGCTTTTGCAATTTTCATATTTAAGGTGACTCAGAGAGAATATTTCAAGTATTGTAAAAACATATCTAAGCTGTCTACCTTTCCATATGTACAAACTCTGCCCTTCACCTCTTTGCATTGCATACAAGGAACTGAGTAACAATAACCTCAACCTCCTTTGTAGTTAATAGTGGAAGAAAAAAAACCCTCAGGCAAAGCCTAATGAACCAAGAGCAATTCTGAGCTCTCCTCTGTAATATCTGCCGAGGCAGTGTCTTTCCAAGGGCTTCCTGGACATATCGTGTGACCTTGCTGCTTTACATCATTAAAATTTCCTATTACTGGAATGGTGTTTGCATGGAGGAGCCGTTCTGCAGATATTATAGCTGAGTTTCTCCCTGCTGCATTTGGAGTTTGTGCTAATAGAAAACGCCTCTCTGCTTGAATAGTTCCCTCGGTCTGGGAGGTATGCAGCAGCGGGAGAGTTTAGCTTTGGCTTTTATTTTGACAAAGCTATTACATTTTGCAGATTGAGGTTATGGTCTTTTCTCCTATCTTTATATTTTATCTGCATGATATTTTCTGATCTCCCTTTTAAACCACCATTAGTTACGACTGAGGCTCTGGGGTAGCAGCCTGCCTTGGAGCCATGATATCGTCAGCTTTTCCTACAAACCACTAAACAGACTGACTGATTCAGTAGTGTTCAGTCATGTGGAACCTTTCCAAAGGGGCTAGCCTCAGAAAGGTGACACTCGTATGCCAGACAGACACTTGTGTGTGTCCCGCAACCTCCAAGGGACAAACAGTCTTAAAAGCTTAAAAACGCAGCCTCATTCTCCAGAGCCATCCATAGGTTCCGTCAGCCAAGAGCTTCTTCTGAGCTTCTGAGCTTCCTTCTTCAGCAGGTGGCCTGCTGCACCATGAAGCTGGGGAAGAGGATAGCAGTGGTGGCATTTCCAAACCCCAGGCCCACCCTCAACCTGTTTTACTTCCCTCCTAAGAAGCTACTATTCTTGTTATACTCGTCCTAACTTTGTTTCACTCACAGTCACAAGTTGCATGTTCATGCAACTCTACTCTTAGGATTTTAGCAGAAAGTTTCACAATAATAAATGCTTTTGCCTAGAAAGGTGGATATATTTCAAAGTACTGGTTACACAGAAATAAATGGTTTACAAGCAACTGAAAAAGAGAGATTTCTCTGCCAGCCCTCCCAAGTCTCTAAGCAAACCGTAGCCAAATGAGAGACTTTGAACCCAAAGCTCTTGCTTAATTTCCAAAGCAAGAGAGTGTCAACATTTCTTTCTTCGTGGCTTTCCCATTTTAGGTAAGCACAGTGAATTCTTCCCTATAAACACTTCTGAAGCAGGGAGCGTAGCACAGCCATGTGCCTCGAGCACTTCACTTCATCCACCTTCTCTTGAATGTGTGGGACGTGGCAGTCTATAGTGGAGAGTGTCACAGAGAGGGGGTTGTAGAGGTGAGGAATTTATTTCCCCAGGAAATCTCATTAGTGATGCAGTGCCTGTTTTTCATTGAGGATTCTGCTCCTCGGCTTTGTTTTCGGCTGAGTAACCGAGCCTGAAAGCTGTCTGGTGACTCACAAAAGGTCACACTGAGAGTCGGGGCCCTGACCAGAGCACGCTGCCTACCTGTGATTGATGTGTATTAAAGCTGTCTTGAGCCACTCATAAACACAGCAAGAATCCTGTTCTCTTTTCATCAGTGCTCTTGACCAAGACTTGATTTACTGTTTCGAAATCAGCTGCTCCTTCAGTCCTCTACAATAGCTTCTTTAATAGCTTGTCATAACAGTTGATGACAATTTGGAAAAGCTCACATATTCAATATATTTTTTAAATTGGCTTTGCACTATTCCAGGTACCAAGGCTTTATAAACAGTCTAATTGTTCCCCGAGTGTTTGCTGACCTAAAGAAAAGTGTTGATGAATCAGACTCTCCTTTTCTATCTATGAGGGTATTGAGATGTGTATTCAATATCGTAGCAAATCACTGCTGAAAATTGGTTCCATGTCCCTGAGGCTACTTCCCTCGAAAGGTGAAACAAGAGAAGTACCTGCTAGAGAAGACCGCCCAAGCTCTGCTATTTCATGATGAGATTGCTTTAAAGCTTGTATTGAGAGGAGATTGAAATTGAATCCAAGTGTTATAAGTGGCAGTTTGTTCTGGTAAAGAATAATCATCATCATCCATACCCAATGAGTATATTTGCCAGTTTAATACACGTGGCCATATGATAATGAAGTTTAAGACTGATGTCAATATGACTGAGAGATTATAGTTTTATAGTCTTAGAAGAAATATGTGCGTAGAATATATGACTTAACTGAAACACAGCAACAACTAAAAATAAATCCCTATTTCTGATCAATTTAATTGTTACCTTTTGATGGCATGGGCAAGTTGAATTGCTCCATGACCTCCCAACAGTCACTTCCACATCTGTGTTAGGGAATCACGCCCGCTGGGGTGATCTTCAGAATAACTAACAACTCATTTGACAGGTACAGCAACCATTCAGAGTGGATTCACCAGTCACACAGAAGAGATGCCGGTGCCACTGAACCGGAACATCCAGCTGAACATCAGCTCTGCTCTTTATTCCTCTCCTTTTGTACAAATTCTGCTTATCCTTCAAGTTTTGGCTTAGGTTTTACTTCTTTCGTGAAGGCTTTCTTGTTCTATACAGTTCTATTTCTTGATTTTAAATTTCTACAATATTTATAGCACGTGCCTCCCAGTTCTACCTGTGTCATCCACTATCTTCTATGATTATTCTACTTTTTTATATTCCCCACGGCACAGTATGGTGCACATATAGACATTTTAAAAATATTTTTCAACATAAAATGTTCTGGTGAAAATACCCAGAGGTGAAGTTTGAAAGTGCTATATTTGTTATAGTGCTAATTTGAATTTCCTTTGTGAACTTGAGCTTGGTATCCAGATAGCCCATTTTCTTTTAGAGAAGCCACCTAAAAAAATTTACGTTCCAGCAAAGAAATGTATCGTCAAGATACTGTCACCAGTGCCTTTTCCATTTTAAGTGTCTTTTCTCATTTATTCTACCCATTTTCTAGATGATGAGATGCTTTGTTCCATTCTTTTTAATTTGGAGAATTCTGAGTGAGATCTGCTGAAACAATGGAAAAGTTCGGTTTTCACCAGAACCTGTGAAGAGTTATGTATGATTCTGTATATATTTAGTCACAGTTTCAGATTTGAATGGCATATATCATTCCTTTTCAGAATGAAGAAAAATTACATAGTCAGATAAGTTTATAGAAATTCCCAAGTATTTGGCTTTTTGTTGAAAGTTTAGTTTGATTATTTGGAATCGGGAACATTTCTTTTCCTCACAGAAATATCAAGAGAGTCAAGGTTTCAAGCTAGGCCTACAAAGACTTATGATCAAAGCCTCCAGTGAAGAAGAGGGCCTAGACTCTAAAATCCAAGAGGATTTTAGGAAAGAAAGGTGGAGATGGGCTCTCTGAGAAGGCCTATGAGGGCAGCATCTCCAAGGCATTGGGTGTCGTCCTCAGGTGATGTTTAATGTATTCTTTTATAAAGCTAGAGTAGAATATAAGGGGTCTTATAAAGAATATGTGAATAAGTGGAGAATTACGTTTCTTCCTGAAAGTAACTAGGGCGAACCATGTAGAACAATAAAATGGGCACCCGAACAGAATTAAGAGAGCTAATCTAGTCCTGGCTCTGCTACAACCTCTCTGGTTGACCTTGAGCTTGTCACTGCATCTCTCTGGGTGTGTTTGCTCATCTACAAAATGAAGGGCTTCACTATACTACACTTCACTATAAGGGCTTCACTATACTACACTTCACTATAAGGCTTCTTTCAGGTAGAGCAAACCACGACAATCATCTTTCCTATGATGCCATCTCTATCCAAATCCCTGTTCTGTCCTCTTCATCCTGCCTCTATGTCTTATGTTTATTTCATTCTGCTAAATCCATTCACTCATTTTACACGACG
>NW_006434825.1:14821905-14849779 GCF_000325575.1 Pteropus alecto
AAACAGAGAAGGAGAAAATACTTAAGTATCTACTGTCCATCATAGGCCATATTCTATTTAATATAAATATGCCAATGCATATTTCTCTTAAACCAAAAGCTCCTTGAGAACAAAGATTAGGCCACCTTTGGTTTATTTCTATAATACATTTTAAGTGCCTTATGGATTTGGAAAATATTTAGTGAAGACAGTGTTGACATGTCGAGTTAAAAGTAATATTCTTCCACAATTAATAAAAAAAAAAAAGTATATTTGCAAAGCAAAAGGAACGATAACACCCTGCTAAAATCATTGAGACCAATGATACATTTGGGAAAAACAACTGGGATTTGGGGAAGAGGGGATAAAAACAAGCTAGTTGGCTTGTTCACATTTGAGTTCTGCATGGAACTCTCCCAGATGAAAAACCTGGCTTACCAGCAGAGACACCTAAACTCAAATTTTGATTCACCTCCAAAATGCTGTGTTTGGGGATTACAAAGAGTATGAGGAGACCTTTTTGGGGGTGGAGGGGTGCTGGAAATATTTGATACCTTGATTCTGATGGCAGCTACACAACTGTATTTGTTTAATAAAATTCACAGAACTGTGCATGTAAAAAGAGTGAATTTTATTAAATGTACGTTATGCTTTAATAAACATGACTTAAAATTAAAAGATTATAAAAGATACCTTCATCTATGTTGAAACAAAGATAAGTAAAGTGGTTTGTGGACTTATTCATTCACTTGTTTTAAACTCGTAAGAGCAAACTATAAGAAAATATGAGATCTATTTTAAAAATTAAACTGATTGACTCGGAAAAAAAGTAGTATTCCTTTTTCTATTCTTTTAATATTCTGAATACATAGCAGAGTATTGCTATTTGTGCATACACTTGTCATTAACTTTATGCTGGTTTTAGTGGATATAGTTGATACAAACCAATGTTAATTGCTTTTATGACACTGCCAGTTAAAGCCACCCATAACTATTAATTTGGTTTGAGTTATATATGAGTTCATGGTGAACAGAGAAGCCACTCAGTTGCATGCCAATGTGTATGGGTGATTTTCCTCCCTTACAGAAATACGAATAATATTATTACTTCAAGTTGGCTGCTCAGACTTTCTATCACTACTTACTTGAGTCTGATTGTAGTAGTTTAAGTTTTGGTATTTTTGTCAGATAAGAGTGCTGGTGGCATCATCTAATATTTGGAGGAATATTTTAAAGCTTAGGTTTTTCCATGTAGGCCTCTTAAATATTATAGAACAATTTCTAAGTTTATGTTTTCATGAATAACCTATGTTCTTAACTGCTGTGTCACTGGATGTGGGAAAGGATGCAAACATGCAAATCTGTCTTCCGGATCTGTTCTTTCCTTCTATCATAATAGGGGTATAGCTAGCGACATGGTTAGTCATATTACTCATCCTCCCTTTCAGTTAGTATGACTAAATAAGTAAGTTCTCTCCAATGGCATTTGAGTGGACATGATGTGTACCATTTCTAGGCTGGGGATTTTAAGAAAGCAAGTGTGCTTTCTCCTTGCTCTCTTTTTCCTTCTACGAGTTGGACAGAAAAACTGTTGGTATG
Source organism: Pteropus alecto (assembly GCF_000325575.1). Taxonomy (NCBI): domain Eukaryota; kingdom Metazoa; phylum Chordata; class Mammalia; order Chiroptera; family Pteropodidae; genus Pteropus; species Pteropus alecto. The sequence continues at coordinate 14,823,484 of NW_006434825.1, forward strand.
CGTTTCTCTGCATTAGTGAGCAGTAAAAAAAAATATTTCCTAGTATGCCCCTGGAAGACTTCCTCTTACAGCTGGAAGACATGGCTATGCATAGCTCCAAGAATATCTGGGAAAATGGATATCTAGCTATTTTAGCCTATATGCTTGGAAATAGGCAAATATAAGGGGGTTAGGAATGGGTCACCAACAAACAATGTCTGCAATAATGATCTACATAGACAATGCAATAAGTTAGAGGAAAAACAATAAAATAAACCCTATTTGGATGGAGAAAATTAAAAAGCTAAAAGCAGAAAATAATGAAGCAAAAAGCCTTAAAGGACTACTTCATAAAAGCTTTACCTGGTTCTTTAAAATTCCAAAATAACTGTGAAATCTCTGGCAATTCTGATTAAGAAAAAATATAAGAGACACAAGAGAAGATATGGAATATAAATATAAACATGGAAATGTTTTCACATGTAAAAGAAAGGTAGGTATAAATTAATCTCAACAAATTTGGAAATTAAAAGGTTAATTTTTCTAGAAAAATATTTTTATTACAAAAATTGTCCCAACAAGATATAGGATAATATCAAAGAAGAAATCTAAAAAGTGGTCAAATATATATTCCTTAAAAAGACTTCAGACCAAATAATATTACGGGTAAAGCATATTAAAACTTGAAGAGTTAATTTGTAGGTTAAATAAATTTTTCAGAATATAAAAACAATGGAAAGCCCCACTAACTATATGGCTAACATAATCTTGATTATAAATGTGGATACAAATAATAATAAATAACAGAATAAGTCAGTTTAATCTATGAACATATGTATAAATCCTAAAGAAATGAAACTCTGCACTTTAAAAGAAAATAAAGTGTTTCTAACATATAAGATTCAAGTTATTAACTGATTAAAATTTATGTCTGGAATGCAAGGATAGTTTAACATTAGGAAACCTATTAATACATTTCAAATTGAAGTAGAAAACCCATGTAATCATCTTAAAGGATGCCAAAAAACAGTTTAAAACCTATTCCTAATTTAAAGGAATTTTTAAAATTCTTTCACAGACAGAGAAAAGGAAAAAACAAACACCTTAATCCAATAAAGGCATGTATCAGAAATCCATAATAAACATTACAATTAAAGGTATTTTGCAGAGATAGCTAGCTGCACCCTACCACCAGTTCCCTTCTTCTTTGTATTTCTTGTTAGAAATACAAACCCTGATTTTTTGCCAGGCTCATGGTTGCCTGGAATAAAAGCCACATTTCTCAATTCCCCTGGCCACTAAATGTATCCATGTGGCTAGATCTGACCAATGAACATAAACAAAAGGATTTAAAGCAACTTCAAGGAACTGTCTTTGTCAACTACTATGAATTTTAAAAGCCCACAGTATAGTTAAAAAAGGTTACGCATGTTATGATACCAACTGTATTAATGTTAAAAACACACAAGAAAATAAATATAACTTAAAGATGCACATAAACATCATAAAAATATTTAAAATGTGCATAAGAATAAAGCACACCAATATCAGAGCAAATGGGAAGAGAAGAGATTGGTGCTTTAACTGTATTTGGAATGTTTTATTTCCTTAAAACTAATAAAAACAAAAGCAAAAGAGTTCTGAACCAAATATGGCAAAGAGTTAACAGCTGTTAAACCTGAGTCATCTTAAATGACCCAGCTATTAAGGTCATATTATTTTATGTACTTTTCTATGTGCATAAAATATTGCGTAATTTAAAAAAATTTAGTTGTGTAAAACAAAGACTTGAAACAAAGAAGTCAAAATAAAACAGCAGGGGCGAATGTTAAAAGAGGAAGAAGTCCCGGCCACTTTGCTTTGTTTTCAGATTCCAAAATGATTGAACATATATGAGCCTCAGGGCTTGGCCTAATTGCCTCCTCCTCAAGTAAATAAGTGTCCCGAAGCAAAGGCTGAAGGTAGTCTCTTTGATTTGTCCCAGAGATTGTTCAGATGAGAGAATCAATTCAAATGCTTTAGCAATAGATTATTAGATGACTACAATGAGAATAAACTACCCTTGTACATTTATTTATTGCAGAGTTTTGTGGGGGTTTATGTTTGAGGGTTGTTTTTTTTGTTTGTTTTTTTGTTTTGTTTTGTTTTGTTTTTGCTGAGTTTATCTAATAAAGTTAAATCAAGACAATAGAGAATAAGAGCCCTTTCATAAACATAAAGCAGAATATCCTAAGAATAAACCTAACAAGAAATATGCAAGACCTACATGGAACAAAACCATAAAATTTTACTGAAAATTATTAAAGAAGATCTAAATAAATAGAAAGATAGTCTATCTAGTCTCTAGATAAGAAAACTCAATATTTTATTGATATTGTCTCACCAAATTAATCTATATGTTTAAATGAAAATTGCAATAAAATGAACCTTGATAAGGTAATCCTCAGATTCATCTGAAATAGAATCTCCAGGAATATTTTCTAAAAGACAATAAGGAAAGTGATCCAATCAGATGTCTAAATACATTATGAAGCTTTCATAATTGAAACAATGTGGTATTGCTAGGAAAATAGGACAATAGAACAGAATAGAGTCCAGAAACAGATTAATATATATGAAATTTTATTATAATAATTCTTTTATTTTAAATCAGAAAGAATAAAAATAATATATATGCATTTATTAGATATATGATCATACTTTAACTGTGACATTCACAAATATAGATGAGTTAAAGACAAACATAATGAACAAATCTATAAAATATCAGAAGAGAATATAATAAGAAATTTCTCTATTTTTTAGTGGGGAGGGTCTCCTTAAGCTAAAAACAATACCTGGAAGTCATAAGTAAAACAGACAAATTGGACTTCATAAAAACTGAGACAAACTGGGAGAAAATATTTGCAACTTGTGTAACTGAAAAAGGATTAATAATTAGAATATATAAAGAGATCCTAAAAATCAAGAAGAACCCAAGGAGAAAAAGATATGAAAAGACAGATGTAGAATAAGAACTAAAACAGCCAATCTACATGCGAAAAGATTCTCTATCTCCTTAGTAATCAGGAAGAATGCAATTTGAAAAAAAGGAAGTAAGATTTGCCAACATTTTAAAGATGAATAATTCTTAGAGCCTGCAGAGAGGGATACTCTCCTACACTCTCTCTTCTACTTTCGCCATTGCTCACTCCAGTACTTCCTTCAGGCTTTTCTCTGAGATTGCCTTTTTAGCATGATACTTCTGCCTCCTAATTCAAATACGCAACCAGCCCCTATCATTCCTCTTACCTCTTGACCTGATTTATTTTCCTCCACATGTTGCATAAGCCATGGGTAGGTAGCCATTGCATAAATATTTTTTGAATAAATGACAATATATGCCACTGAAGAGTATAAATTGGTATGAAATGTCAGGACATTTTGCATTTTAATTAAATACTAATATAGGTAAAATATGGGTGACCTAGCAATTCCACTTCTAGATATCTGTCTTTAATAAATACATGCAAAGATGAGCAAGTATGCGCAGTACAACATTTTTTTAGTAATAAAAACAAATGCCCACCAATTAAGGAGAGGTTTAATAATATATGGTATATTTATATAACGCAATACTATGCAGCTATTATAAAGAACAAGATAGATCTGTATGTACCCATATGGAGAGATATCCCAATATTATGTTCAATGGAAAAACGCAGGTCACTAAAAAATATCTAAAATATAATCTTATTTATGAAAAAATAATCCAGTGTGTGTGGATATATAAAGATATAGATAAAAGCATGCATATAAATGTATATAAGTGCAAATTTAAGATATAAAGGATACACACCAAACTTAATAATTTATTAGCTTCTGTCTGGAAAGAAGGAATTTGGGTATGAGAGAGTTGGTACAGGAATATATTCTACATCTTTTCATATTTTAGTTTTTTACAATGAAAATATATTCATGTATTACATTTTTAATTTAAAAAATAGAATGTCTCCAAGGTTATCCTCTTCCAGTGTCAGTCTCACTCATTTGTATCTTGAAATGCTCTCTTGGGGTGGCAGTGAATGAGATGAAGTAATGGCCAGTGTGCTGGGAATTACGTTTAGAAGAGCATTGTGCCAGGGAACATTAGTCAGCCACATGAGCCTCCACGGAGGGGAAAAAAAAAAAAAAAAGGTTGAGAACTGCGTTTAAGCCCCATTGTTTCATTTCCTCCAGCGGAATCTAGAAACAAAAGAAGCTGTGTGTTGCCTTTACTGTGGTCACAATGCGTCAAAAGTATAGGGGAGAGTTGTTTTCTCATAGTTTAGACATTTTATACCTACAAAATAGCTCTTTCTGCAGTATTCTATGTAATTTTAAATAAATAAATGTTTCCCTGCTAACATCAAATGCAATGAAATAAATTACAGGGCTCAGGATACATAAATGAATATGCTGGCAGGCCCTTCTTTTAACTGTCATATGTGGATCAGAAAATGTATAGCACTCTGACTCACCTTTGCAGGAATTTAAAAACATTTCCTTATGTGCATTCATGCTCAGTTGTTTTATTGGTTCTTTCCAATTTCTATACAAGCATGTTTGTACTAACACATGAGAACACACACACACATACACACATGCTCACACAGCCAGAACTGCTGTCTCAATCCCGGGCTTTTTTCTGGATAAGCATTGCTTGACCTTATATCTTTTTGCCATCAACATCCTTTTAATGACCACTCAGGGTTACAACTCACTGACCCACGGGCCAATGACAGCCTTCTGGGGCAGCTCTGTTTAAAATCAGATCCCCTTCCCTTCCTTCTTTTCTCCTTGATTTGACAGGATAGAGTTGAGTTGCTGTGGCATGAGAAGGAAGGAAATTATTTCCATTAGATTATATTAATAATGATAGAAATAACCAAAACAATGATAATGATGACTAGTGTTATTGTGTATTTGCTATTTGACAAACACTATTCTAGGCACGTTATGAGTCTCATTTAATCTTCACGACAACTCTACAATCCAGATACTATCATTATTATAACTATGCCCATTTTACAAATAGAAAAATAAGGTGTGCAGAGATTAAATAACTTACTCAAAGGTCACACAGCTAGTAAGTGATGTAAACCTCCACACATACTGGGTTATTTTTTCATAAATTATATTGTATTTTAGATATTTTTTAGTGACTTTTTCCACTAACATTGTAACATTGTTACAATGGGTCTGTGTGTCTGTATGTACCTTTCCATATGGGTACATACAGACACACAGACCCATCTTGTTTTTGATAACAGCTGCATAGTATTGTGTTGCATAAATATACCATATTTTGTTTAATTCCTGGCTACAACCCTTTACTACCATCTCCTTGATAAAACCAGGCTTAACAGGCTGGGATGCATCTTTCCATGCTTTCTCCGTATTCATACCAACATAAAGGTGTACATACATTTACATAGGGCCCATGGAGGTGGGGGGGAGGGTGTAACGTGGTGTTTACATTTACCAGAATTCCTTTCCCCAGAATTGCCTTCTCTGTATGGTTCTGAGCTACAGAGAAATTTGCATGAGATTTAGAAGGCAAAAATGAAGCAGCAAGAATGTTTAGATTGGGAAGATTGGCTTAGGGTCAGGTACTGGAGCAGCTTATACACCTTTCTGTGGTTCACCTGGTCTCGGCAGAATCTCCTCCTTCAGCTTCTCCTACTCTTAGCTCAGCTGCGTGTTCTACTCTGTGTCCAAGCGCATCTCCTGTTAGGAAGTAAAGATCTGAAAGGGGAAGCCAGAGGATCAGAGAAAAGTCACTACCTAGCCTTCTTAAATGTGTGTTCATGGAAATCTGGAAGTCTAGACACATACTGGTACCAGAGAGAGAAAATGAAGGGAAATTGGTAGAAAAATTTCTGGAAAGTTGGCACCTACCTCAACACAGCTCCCACTTCTGAGATCTTCATCTCATAGCAGGCATGGGGCTCCTTTTGGTCGGGAGATCTAGCAGCCAGAAAGTAGAATTGGTTGTGATGTACGGGAGAACAGTGACCAACTGGAGTACTCTGGGCACCACTGCATCTGTCCTTCATCATATCTGACACAGGAAATCTTCAGATATAATGGCTACTGCTCTACTTCCACTTCCCAAGTCTTGTGTGACTTTCGATTTTGGCCAATTCTTGCACAAAAGGGAAAAGCTTCTGAAAAACAATCTTCGTAATCCCTTTGTAATCTCTTCAACATTAGAACAATCCAGCGTATCTGTTTTAGTGGTTTCTTTTCCTATGCTTTTTTTTTTTTTTTAACTTTTCCTATGCTTTTTTTTTTTTTAACTTTTTCCTATGCTTTTTTTTTTTTTAACTTTTTCTAGCTCTTTGCAATCATTAAAATCTTCAAGACAATGTTAAAATAATAATTACTACCAATAGACCCTTCCTAAAGAGTTCCTGGTCTTAATTGGAATTGTTTTAGAATTTCATTATTTAGAATAACATTTTCTGTTGGTTTCTGGGAAATCGCCTTTATCATAGTAAGATAGATACCTTCTACTTATAATTTATTAGGACTAACTTTGAATTATATTAAATGCTGTTACAACATCTACTAATATAGTGATTTTTTTCCTTTTGTATTTAGTGACATAATGAATTATGTTGATAGATTTCCTGATATTGAAAAACTCTTTTATTCCTGGACTAAACCTTTCTTATCCATACTGCGTTATTATTATTGTGATACATTGCTGGCTTCCATTTGTTACTGCCTTATACTTTTGCTTATATATTTAAAAATGAGATTACCCCTTTAAGATTCATCTGAGTGTATTGTCGAGTATTCTTCCGTGACACTTCACAATGAATGAAGACATAATTTGAATAGATCATCTAAAGCATTACTAGGTGACTAGAAGGATGGGAAAAGCAAAAATTCAATGTTCACTCTCACAACAGCTTTCTCATTGGCTGACCTCTGGGTCCTGAGATAAATTATGTACTGCACAACCGACCTGCAGTTTTTCCTATCTTTCTCTTCAGTGTGTTTATTATTTTATTACATACTCATTTAATAGAAAGGACCATTTGCTATGGTATTTTCATATAACAAATTTAGTTATTCATTTGGTGCCGAGAAAATAGGGGAAGATATTTAATATAAAATGCTTTCTATTTTATCTGAATTTGGTAGGAAATAAGCACTATTTTCTGGTCACACCTTCAATAAAAGAAATAGTTACATACTGTTAAAAACATAACTTTGATTCCATAAAGACCTCACTAGGAATCCATCTTTTTTCATACATGTCAACCACAGTGATTTCAATAAGTTTGTATCAAGTTCATTCCCTAAGCCTTCAATAAAAAAATTAAAAAATAAAAAAAAACTAATCTTCTACTTCACATGTCCTCTAAATATATAGATTTCCTACTTGAATTACTGAAAGAAAGAGATCTGTGTACATTTATAATTTGTACAGTCTGTTTGATATGAGGAAAAAGGAAAAAGTTGCCTTAGTTTTTCTTACTTGCCTTTGCATAGGGGACAAGTTGATATAGACTTGTGGGATAAATGCCAGGCGTGTGTTGGAATGGCTCAGAAACAGAGCAAGGACTTTTAGGGGTTGAAGAATCCATAAAGGCAAAATTGGTCTGCCTCAAGCTGTGGTGTTAATATTAGAAGACAGGATGCTATAGAAATATAAGGGAGAAAACTATACAAAGTAATATTTAAATAGTTGTGAAGCTTGAATTTGAGCCCTTTTCATTATTCCAGAATCATTAGTAATAGAGGGAAGCAGAAAGACCCAAGCCCAAAGAAAAGCTGTAGGAAGCCACAGAACACATGAAAATCCCTGCTGGTGACTAAAAATCTATCACGTTGGCAAAACAGTGTGAGTGAAAATCTTTTAAACATGCATCAGCTGTAGGGGCTAACTGATGCATGTTTAAAAGATTGAGAAATATAAGATTAAGATGATACTGGGGAGGACTGGGGTCACTCATGCTAACTCCTCTAAAAAGAGCCTGCCTATGCTGTATTGAGTCACACACCATTAGGGTGATAAGGCAAGTTCAGCTGCTTGAGACCATCTTTCTTATAATGTATACATCAAAAAAACACAGCAGACATATTATGGCTCAGCTCCCTAAATAATCTCTAAAATGAAGATTCGATATTATATAGTTCTGTTGCTTTATTATTAGAGTTATAAGAAATCTGAGTACTAAGTTCCTTTAAATAAATTATCCTTTATACCAAGCTAGCAATACCATAAATACAATAACTGAATTAGAATATTTAACAATTATTTATTGACCACCTACTATGTACAAAACTAAAATAAATCAGAAGTTGTCCTGGACTTCCAGGAGAAAAAGTTTACATTCTAGTAAGGGAAATGGACAAACATAAACAACTTTAACACTAAGCCAACCGTAACAAGAATGGTAACAGAAAAGTAGAATTTATGTGAAGATATTGATTTACTAGCATTTTCCTTCACTAATTACAAGATTACAAAATAATATTTGTTCTGAAATTGGGAAATATTTTTACATTAAGAATTGAGAAAGGTAAACTCTGAATAAACTTTTCAGAGCTGGGCACCACATTTGTTTTTCCCAGGTATGTTTTGTTATTTTCAAAAATAGATATAAGTGATAAACACCTGCACTTACTTATTGGAGTCCATTTTATTTAACAGGATTTTCTTTTAAAAATCACGAATGACAAAAACAAAGATATTTGAGTTAAAATAACTCCCACCTCTCTCCATGTTCCAGAGTTCTCTGACTTAGCACAGTAGAGTTATTCTACATGAGTTTTCCTGGGGTCTACTTTAAAACAAGTGTGGTAGAAAACATAGAGTGGCCATCTTGTTGTCTGACAGAAATTTTTCTTTGGGAAAACAAAGGGAAGTAATTTAAATTGTGTATTGGGGAATTTCAAAAAGCAGAAATGATGGAGGAAGAAAAGTGATAAGCAAAGATATTGGCAGAGTAGAAATAAGAGCATTCAGGAAACAGGGAATAGGACAATATGAAGGGTTAAATTCTGTAGAGCAATAAAGGCATAGACCATTGGGTGGAGGTCTTTGATACCTTGTATTTAATTTGGAGCCAAGTGTAAAGCCACAGAAATTTTAGGCAGGGAATAAGAGGTTGGAACTGTGTTTTGGGAAGACTAATTGGCAGCATTGCACAAAGTGGTACAGAGGAGGTTGGGGAAAATTTGGGGGGACTTATAATATTCTGTGTTTGAGATAACAAGGGTTAGACAAATAATAGCATAAGAACAGGGAAGAGAGAGGAGACATGACTAAATGGAGACCTGTGAAAAGGGGATAAAAATAATAAAGCTTAATCCAGTTTCCTGGTAGGCAAAACTCCTGGATTCTAGTTCTAACTTAGTAGTAATCTTTGAGTTATAACTTTTCCTGGGGCCTACATTGAACAAAGTGTGGAAGAAGACATAGTAGCTATCTAGTTATCTGATAGAAATTTTTCTTCATGATGAGAGTAGGGGATGTTAAAGGTATCTTTAATAAAATGAGGCATGTTAGAAAGATTAAGAGAGAAACTTGGAGTAAGAACTGCTTTGAATCCCAGACTAAAGCAACACACATAACTTCACTGAGTCTCTGTTTTCTTTTCTGTAAAACAGGAATAATAATACCGACTTCATGAGTTCTTTGCAAGTGTCAAGATCTAATGACATCGTGCATATGAAGTATCTGCACAGTATGAGGCATAAAGTGAATGCTTGGTAAATATTACTCCCCTTTTCCTTTCCCTGGTTGCTATTTCTAATATTTAGAAGGAATGATTTTTGGTGAGGATAACTTAAAGATTTGTACATGTATTCTCTGAAACTATTTACATGGATTGATCTCTTCTACCTTCCTTATTTTCACTTCATACTTCATCAATTATTTTTATAAAGTATTGTTTGGATAAATAAGAAAGGATATTGTAATTGAAAAAATATTTTCATTTCAAAAAAAACAAATCTGATGTGGGTAAATAAATGTAAGAATGATCAAATTTTGAAACAAAAGTACATACTTCACTTTATACAATGAGCATGATTCTTAAAATTCTAGGGTAACTCAATTTTGTAAATTTAATTCTCAATTTTACCCTCATATTGATTTAGATTATAATTTTACATTTATTTGATCAATGTTCTATTGTCAGCGGCCTTAATATATTAGTTTTAGTTTAACTTTCCTATAATATAATTAATATTCTGTATAAACAAATTTGAATGTGTTGGCAATTTAAAGAGAGTTCTTTATTATCAGAATGGGAGATTTTTAACACCTCTCTCAGAAATCTATGGATAACATAAACAAAAACAAGTAAAAAATACAGAAATTTGAATAAGTTTGACACAACAGAATTCTCAATATGACACGTTTGTGTCAACTAATCCAGATTGGAGCAAAAAAGCCAAAGGACTCTAGAAGAGATGCTTCTAAAAATGGAACAGATTGGTCAAGTGACATATAACCCATTTGGGAGGACAGTTACGGCTCTGTCCAAGTTTGAGAGAAGAGTAAGTTATTGAAAACTAAGCAGATGAAAAATCATATATTAGTGACTCCAGGAAAAAACAAAAAGTTGTAGAAGGGAATATAATCAGAGTATACTGTATGACTCAGCTGTGAATAATATTCCCCTAGTCATAAAAATGTAAGCATTGAATAATGTTTTAGTGAGAAATTGTTCTATAACTATATTGGGAGGATGGGTGAAGGGGACATAGATGTAATAAGAATGTGTGTGCATGCATGTACAGCATGTAGGAGAAGCATAAGAGAGCTAAATCCTCTTCTGCCACTCTACAAAGAAAAAATATCAAGATGTTGCAAATGCAGGCATGTGTTATTTGGAAATATGGTGACACCAGAAGAAACAACTGAAATATATGAAAGCAGTTAACTCTGAGGAGTGGAAAAAGAAAATAAGGAAAGATTGTTTTCTGTTATAACTTTTAGAATCTGACTTTCAAAAAATACGTAATTTAAAATGTTGATAAGAACAAAAATTAAATAAATAAAATCCATTGAATCTAAAAAGTAGTTAACTAGTGATACCTAATAATCATAGGAAATGATGTTACAAATTAGCTGAAGGTCAAGGATGTACAAAGGATTCAGCACACAAAAGTGTAGGGAGGGAATAACAGACCCTTAAAGTAGCAGGCTTTGTCTAATTTGACATGCCTGTAATGTTTTCCTGTTACGCTAAATATTTTTTAAAAGTCTTCTTGCTGTGAATTAAAAATTATATTCAATGTCAGTAAAATGCTATTGCCAGTTAACATATTTTGGTTGTCATTTTAACTTCTCTCTTAGTTTCTCATACAATGAGAATAATGATTTTACTTTTCTCATAAGGTCATTGTGAGGATTGAATAAGATGACGCATGTGCAATCTATTACTCTGCCTCGCACTCAGAAGGGGCTTGGAGAATATTAGCAATTATCATTGGTTAATAATAATAGTATAGCCTTAATATTATTAGACTATTTTCAATATAAAATACATTTTAATATTTTCAACAAACAAAAATGATATTTGGAACTTATATCGAGTTACTTTGGACAATGTTTGCAATTGTTGACTTCATTTGCAGTTATTAATATTGACTAGTATAACTCAATCATTATGGGTGATGCTGACACCAAAGTAGTAATTTTAGGTGTTTTGGATGTTAAGTATTGATCTGATCATGTGATCAACACTGATAACACCTACCATTATGAGTATTGAGTAGATATTTTAACCTGTACTTAATAATGGACAAATAATTTTTGCTTCTCTTTTGTGTATGGAGTCTCTTCTCTGTGCCTTCTAGGTTCTAAAAAGGAGGTAAAGATTTTGAAGCCATAGGAGACTACCACAGACATTCACAATGGCATCTCCCTAAAGGATTTGGAGGCTCTGCATCAACCTAATGAAGAACATCAATGAGAATCAGGATGCAATTCCAAATGGGTGCCACTCTTCATCCAAAATGTGTCAAGGTCAGATGCCTATGTGTTCAGATTTGTGCCAGCAATCGTGAAGACAGGGAGACTGGAAGGAAGAAACACAACAGTTTAGTGAGTACCGTTATCACATAAACCATAATATTTAATCTTGATAAAAACTCTGTGAGGAAAGGTTTGTTAGACCCAATAAATGACAAATGTATGGGTCAAGTCCAGGCTTAAAGGTGATATTTTTTCTACCATATGTACTGCGTCTCATAACAGGTATGCCAATAAGGGCCTTCCGGAAGAGTATTGTTGCTATATGACCTCTTCTCTTAGTCCTGTCAGATTTTCATCTACATGCATGTTATTTTTCACCAAAATATACATAATTTATAAAGAACTGAGCCTAGATGATTTTCGTCAGTTACCTTATATCAGAAGTTGGCAAATTTTCTCTGTAAAGGGACAGATAGTCAATATTTTAAGCTTGGGGACCATAAAGTCTCTGTTGTAACCACCCACCTCTGACAACTATAGACCATATGTAAACAAATGGGTGGGCACAGCTACATTCCAATAAAACTTTATTTACAGTCTATGGCCATGCTACCCTGAACGTGCCCAATCTTATCTGATCTCGGAAGCTAAGCAGGGTCGGGCCTGATTAGTACTTGGATTGGAAACCACCTAGGAAGACCAGGTGCTGTAGGTGTAAAAAATAAAAAAATAAGAGATTATAAGCTGACAAAGTCCTTGCAATCTGTGAGGTCAACCAAGAGTTGCGTCACCTAAAAAAAAAAACAAAACAAAAAAACAAACTTTATTTACAAAAACTGACAGTAAGCCAGATTTGGCCCATTGACTGTAGTTGGCCAATCCTTGCTCTAAACCCAAGATAGTCATTTTTGACATAATTTAGTCTATACAGTGTCAGAATTTTCTGTCTCCTTTAATTCTCAAAATCTCCTTGATTCTGTATCCAGCAGTGATTCCCCAGCGTCCCTCACCATGGAAGCCCTTATGTTTATTACAGTTCAGCCTTGGAGAGAAGGATGTGAAACAAGTACTCAAACCTGTGCCCATCACAGTGAAATTTGTGGTATTAGAAGAATATTTATAAAGAGTCTTAGAGAAATCAGAGTTGGTGACCCCACTTCCTTTATCAGAGCTGGCCCCATGGTAGGAAATCTCATACAGAAGGGGAGCTCTAATTTCAGAGGATAAGAACCTGGCCTCCCATGGAGGTCACGGTTGGAACTATTGATTACATAGTAGAACAAGATGAGATTGACAGCACTCAAGCCACCAGTATCTAAATTCTGTGTAGGAAATTTTGTGCCAGTCAACTACACTGCTATCCCTGCTAATCTAGCCTGTGTCTTGGTTTTAAACCCATACAACTCTACCAAATTATTCATGTTGGCCTGATTTTCCTACTCGTCCTTTTCTAACATTTTTTGTTTTCTATGTATGCGTAGCTGCTTGAGAGATATTTTGCTACATTTCTGGACTTGGCTTGATCAGGGGGAGTAGACAGGTTGTGGTTGGAATCTTAATAACCTGTCAAAACAGAGCATTTAAATCCTGTTCATGTTGTTTTCTTTCCTTCCCTTGGAACACTGATAGCCAGAAAGACAAATAGGAGAGGTCCCTTGGTATTTTTCCCTTGTTTGTGTGATCCAAAGAGTTTTGATGAACTGGCCTTTGCAAGTTACGTTGAAGCTGTTCAAGCCAGCTTCAGCTGTATGTGACTTGCTTAATGATTTGTCAAAGATCCAAGGCATCAGAAATCAAAACAAAACAAAAAAGAAAAAAAACAGCTCAGATCAGATCAGCATACATCATAACAATATAATCATTCAGCATCATATCTGGTTACTTATTATAGGTTGTGCAGTGATAGAAGTGGAAATAATTTACTCTTGGCCACTCTGTGTTACTGTTAAATCATTTATGTGCTGCGAAAGGAACTGCAAACTGTTGAGACTCAACGATCCCTTAACTGCATCCTCCCAAGGAGTTCTCCACCTCTATCCCTGGTTCTATTTCATATTTTAAACATTTTCTTAGTGTGTGAGCTTTATTATCCATGTTTAAATTCAGCAAGCCTTACTAGTCCAGATAGATCACCATCAAGAAATACAGTAATGTAAAATAAAGCTATTTCTGACATTTTTACAGTGTATAATATATAATATAATGTGATATATTAAGCTCTCTGTAATAATTTTTAATTTTTGAAATAGCTGATTCTTTAGGGACCATTTAATACACAATTCCATAGATTTTAGTGATATCAAGTATCTTTCAAGTATCATTTTAATTGAGCTCTGGTCCTTTTTTTCCCCATCGACTGTGAATCAAGCAAGAGTCTATCAACTCCTTTTGGGTGACAAATCATAAGCCAAAGAAAAATTGGTTCACAAGTCATGCCCGAAGACAAGATTCAATCCCTGCCTTCAAGGAGCATATGATTTAATAGGGAGTGAGAAGATATTTAAAAAAAAAAAAAAAACCCTTCAAATAAAGTAAAAATGTTATAAATTTATTAAAAAGCAAAATATCATAGGAGTTGGAACAAGAAAATGGGTAATGATAAAAATTATTATATCAGCTACATTTGCTGAGCTACATTTACTATGTGCTAAGTACTGTTTTTTATACTTACATCTATTTGAAAAACTAAACTTTGAGATACAATCCATTGTACAGATGAGAAAAAGAGGCCTAAAAAAGTTAAAAAACTTGGATAAGGTCTGTAGCTATTAGGTAGTAGACATGGGTAAACAATGAAAGTACAACTTAATAGTAGAAAAAGTAGATCAAGAGAGAGTTAAAGAGGGAGTCTAGTTAATGGGATATTGAAACAATTCATGGGAAACTGAGAGAAACTGGACCAGCGTGGTGGCAATGGAGTGGAGAATAGAGAGGGGCAGTATTTCTATGAAACTTTTGGAAGAAAGACTCACAAATGGGATTTGGTAACTAATTTGAAAATATGAAATATAGGGAAAGTGAATCAAAGATGACTGTAATGTTCTGAGTTCCAATGAGTAGAGTAGGGAGAGGGGATCTTAGGGGATTAGCCAGCTTCATGGGGCCCCCAGAGCACACTGTGCACGTTTCCCTATTCCTAGTTCTTATCACATTGTATCCCTAATCACTGGTTTATGGGTCTCTCTCCTGCAGTAATTCTTAGCTCCTTATGCCTCATGATTTTTATAGGCCTAGAACCCAAGATAATGACTCAGATATAGTTGTCTTCCATAAACATTACTTTGGAGTAAACTTTAAACATTGTAATAGAAGTTCTCACTGAATAGCTAAATATGACTGTTCAGTAGGCAGTTGGAAGTATGCTTGGACATTTTAGAATGGTATTGGGACTATAGAGGTAGATTTTTATTGTCAGGAAAAAACGATATTTGAAATCCTGAGAACAGGTTAACACTTTAAATGAGAATATGAAAGAAACAACAAACTGAGTAGAACTGAGAGTTAAAGAAAGCAATAGGGGGAAGAGGAAGGAAGGAATAGAAACAGGATTCAAAAAGTGAGATCTTCATATCAAGGAATGACTAGTGAATAATGTCAAGTGCTAAATATTGAACAAGTTTCTGATGGTCTATAAAGATCCAGAGGAAATTTGTGTTTTCTTATGAAAAATTTTCTAATTGCTATTAGAGAACATTGTATTTGAAAAGGTAGTACAGATGCTATATATTAATTAGAAGGTTTCTTAAGCATTAACTTTTTCTTCTCTTTTAGTAAATGTCTGTATACTCCTCAGAGGAAAGGAAAACATTCATAACTAATTAGTTAAGATTAAAAATAATTAATATATTAAAATGAGCTAACCATAAGCTATCCCATTTTAAAACGCCCTCATTTAATCACCTAGTGTGAAATAACCATTAACTTAAACTTACTTGAAATGTACCGTTGTAACCTTCATAGGTAATACTATATTACAATGCCAGATATTAAAGATCTCTGTTTCTCATCTCTTAGCATTTCCTATACCTTTTCCCTTTTAGAAAAAAGATTACATGTCTTAGATAGGTTCTGAAGTCATTTTGGGGGGAGAAATTCAGCAGAGTGATTATTTAGCTGACTTTTTTTTTGTATTTGAAATATTTAAAATGCACTTGTTTTCTATCCTTCCTTAATGTACAGAATCATGAAAACTGACTCCAAACATCCTTGCATATATTAGTTTGATAATGTAATTGTTTTGTTGCCATTTTTAAATAATCACAAAATATCTCATCTCCTTAGAGAGCTATGAACTAAGTCCATTAAAGAAAAAGAATAACCAAAGTTATTACCATTATAAATACATCAGTTGTGTTTTATAATATAACTGATACATTGTAAGAAATTATCTCTATCCATGTATCCTGGAGTGCACATTTCTCCTCAAACTCAGAATAATAACCCTAGAATGATTATCTTTAAAAATTTATTCTGCATTAGAATTAGAATAACATTAATAGCTATAAATGAAAACATTTTAAACTCAATAGATGAACTAAAATCTACCTTATACCCAACAAAGAAATAATTAGTGACATGGAGGGCAGTGGTAAGAAATTCACAGAATGACAAAGAAATAATATATAAGTAAAAGCAGTTAACATGTAGAGGATGTACTGAGGCTCCAAGCCACATCTAAAACTCGATCCACAGGAAATGAATAGAAGGAAAGAAGAAAAAAACTTTATTTGAAGAGGTAATAACTTGCAAATTTTCAGAATTCAAAAGTCAATGGCCTTCACATTTAAAATGCACTTTAAATAGTGAACGGGACTTTTTTTAAATGTAAGATCACATCAATTCACATTATCATGGATCTGTAGAACAAAGAAAATAAAGAAGAATCTTAAAAGCTACCACAGCGAAAAGATAGATTACCTTAAAAAATAAAGACAGTTGAAACTTCCAACAATCGTCTCAACAGAAACAACAAATGCCAGAATATAAAGGTGTTGGGGAGAAATAATGATCAATTTAGAATTTTATTCTCAGTTATACTAACATTGAGGAAAGAAAGAGAAACTACAAATGCTTGCTACACAACCAGAAAAGGATATAAGAAGCAAAGTTTACCAGGAGGGAGACATAAAAGTACAGCAAGCATAAAAATCTATAACTATGTTATTAATGGCCAGTTATAGAAAAGCTTAGTAGTTTTTTGGTTTTAGAAAGGTTAATCCCAAAGTATAGACAATAACAACAAGAAATCTGAAAACCTTTATGTATAAAAATGGCAAGACATTGTTGAAGGACATGAGAAGACCTGGATACATGGAATGATATATGATGTTTATGGATGCAAAGTCCCACTACTGTAAGGGTTAAATTGTTCTCCATGTTAATGTATGCAACTAATGTAATTCCAAACCAATTACAAAAAGGCCTTTTTGTGAAACTTGAAAAGCTGAATTTAAAATCTACATAGAAGAATACAGAGTTAAGAATAGATAATACTCTTCCAAAGAACAAAGTTACAAGAGTCTTGTCCTAACAGGTATCAGAAAATATTGTAAAGCCATATTAATCAACCTAGTGTGGTATTCGTACAGGATCATGAGAACAAAATAGAAAGTTCTAAAACACACCTATCAATATGTGGAGACTTGCTATACAGGGAAGGGGTATTAAAAATCAGTGGGAAAATCATGGACAGTTAAACTAATGGTGTTGGAGCAATTGGTAATTCATATGGAAAATAAAATTTGATCTCTACCTCATATGACAAAAAATGTTCCAGAAAGATTGAAGACCTACATGGGAGAGGTAGGGTAAGCAAAACCATTAAGCTTCATGATGAAAATATAAAAGAGTGTGATCAGGAAGCACTTATTAACCAAAATGCAAAATGCACAAGCCAGAAAAGAATATGTTAATCAACTTGTCTACCTTGAAACTTTTAAAATGTCCTGTTCAACAAAAGATACCACAAACTAAATTCAAAGATGAGACACAGATCGGGGAAGATAATTCACAAGGTGTACCACTTGTCTATAGTCACGATACACACAAAAGGATTCATAACCCCAATTTATCCAAAATGTAATGAACTTTTATTCTTATAAATAAATTTTTAAAAGACAACTAAACAGGAAAGTAAATGAAGGATAGGAATAGACATGTCACAGAAGACTAGACTCAACAAAAGACAACTCAAATGGCCACATGAAAACATCTTCAGCCTCAACTGGTAATCCAGGAAATCTAAATAAAAACAATGAGGCACTGTTTAATTTTTATTATATTTGCAAAAAAAATTATAAAGCTTGATAATCATAAGTGTTGGCAAGGATGTGGAGTTAACAAGAAATTGTGAAGTTATAAATTGATTAAGCCAAGTGGAGGTGCCTTCTGGCGATATCCAAAAGACATGAGGATTTGCATACCCTATGACACTGTTTTGTTACATGTGGGGATATATTGAGTAGTGTTTCCAGTACTGGACTTAATGAGATAATCCTTTATTTGTTATCATCAATACATTGAAAGACATCGAGCATGTCTGGTCCCCAGCACTAAAGGTGATTGTTCTCCCCTCAGTAATTGGACAACCCAGAATGTTCCTACACATTTCCAAGCACTTCTGGAGTGTGAAGGGTACAGTGTCCCACCTAAGGTGAGAAGCACTGTTCCATAAAAACTCTTTTTCACATGCAGAAGGAAACATTTACTAGATTGTTTGTATCAGCATTGTTTATAATGGTAAAAAACTGGGGAATAAATTAACAACTAAAAATGACAATAGAAGAATAGATAGAAAGTGTGGTTTATTCACATAATTTTAAATTTACAGCTGCAAGTATCCATATGGATAAATTTCAAAAAACATCAGGTTGCATGAAAAAAGCAAGTTGCAAAATTATGTATCTACTATTATTCCACTTATTTAAAATTTATAAACTGAATGACAACCCTGTATATCATTTATGTATATGTGTGTGTATATATATACATATATATGTATCTCATATACATATATGAGATACATATATATGTACAAGTATAAAAAATGCATTGAATGATGCACACCAGGTACTACAGTGGTCACCAGTGGAAGAGGAGGGGCAGGTGAATGAGATCATAGAAGGGTAGGTACACAGAGGGTTTCAACAGTACTATAATGGATTTTATATATATATATACTTACACACACACATACATACACACACACACACACACACATATACATATGTATATGTGTATATATAAAATGAATAGAAGATGACAAAATGTTAAGATTTTTTTAAAGCCGAGTATTGAGTAGGTTACAATACTCTGCTCCCTGGTTTCCTTGAGGAGGCGTGCCTCACTTTTAGCCACACCCCTTTGTTCTCTCTTGGAAGGAACCTGATCAGAGTGTTTGGAGAGGAACTGGACACTCCCAATTTAGCCTCACCCTCTGCTTTCTGGGATCTTCTCATCTGCAGAGAGATTGTGCTCCGGTCTGCTGTAGTCTGCAATGTGTTAATGTTAAAAACCAGGGAAAACTGTCCAGGTAGGTACAAGCTCCCAAGCCTGTGTTGCTCCACACCCAGGCCATGTTTTCCAGATTTACCAGAAATAGGCTGCTATTTAGAGCCCTGTCTTTTTGTCTTTGTCCTTCTTATTTGGTTTTAAGAATTTGGAAAGGAAGATATGTTATGTATCATTATATACACCTAGGCCATGTTCTCCAACAGAGACTTTATTGGTTATACAGCAGATTTTATTTCCATTTGCCTGACTTCTTGGTCTCTCTCAACTGACTCAGAACTTGGATAAGGAGAATGAAGGATGTAATTTAATAGTCTCTCAAATTTCAACAATAAGTACAAAGATGTTTTATTACATTCTATTTTTTTTCATACTAACAATATTTTAAGTATACATATATATCAAGGTTCTAAATAATTGTGGAGATATATATGTATGTATATGTACTCTTATGCATATGCCTCTAAATAGTCGGCTTTCTCAGAATAGATTTCCCACAATTATTTAAAACAAGTAATAATAGTTAATGAATTGGGATGACCTAAACAAGTACCATACTGAAAGCAAAGTCAGAAATTATATGCCAGAGAAATAAGCAACTTCTTTTTTTCTGCCTACATGAATCAAATAAAAAGAACACTGGTAACAAAGGCAACCCTGTTCTGAGCCAACAAGGAATATCTTTGTATCATCTCTAGTGGAAAAATATAAATAATAGCGAAAATGCATTTTGTAGGTGGAGATTTTCAATTCTTATATACAGAATCATGGAGTGTAAGAAATTAGTAAAACAGGTATCAAAAGAGATGCCTGGTTAATATAATAATATGCTTGTTAAATTCCCCAAACTTGAAATTCCTTGGTTTTCTAACTTCTTCTCTTCAATTATCGTACTTTATTGTTTTCCTTTTGGCCACATTTATATACTTTCAGGACAAGGGCTTGCCCTGCAGAAAAGAAAAAGCTTAGCTGAAATTAGAAGGTTTAATCAAAGCTTTTCTAGACAGCATGAACCATCAGCAAACATTGAGCTAGGCAAAATTAAATGCCATTCAAATGGAAACAGCTAGAGCTTGCAGATTTCCCCAACAAAGAACATGATTCCAATATTTACTCCCCCTCATTTCTTCACCACATACTTTTCCCAGTGTTACATGTGAATGAAATTTGGGTTATTGGCAGAAGTGGGGTTGTGAGGGATGGGGGCTGAGTAAAGAAGAGTCACACAACATTGCTTCCTGGTTGCTGCACGGAATGCAAGTCATGATTTTTCAGTGACAGTATCCAGAGACAATTTGAATTTGCAGAAGTGCTACTCTCTGTGTCTTTTTCTTTTTCTGTTTTTCTTTTTCTTTTTTGGAGGCGGCGGCGGGGGGCGCGGGCAGTGGTTTTCAGTTGCTAGAAACTGGCTCATACTTCAGCCTGTAGACACATCCCAGTGTGTCATTTTTTAACTATTATGAGAGAAACAAAATGGATTTCTGACTTTGGAAAGGAGGTCAAACAAGAAAAACCATATGTCAGAAGGACCTCTACATGTAGAAGAAAAAATAACCACAAGCTGGTTTCTTTCCCAGCAAGTTGGTATGTTGTGTCATATTCTCAGCTGTAGATTTATTAATTATGACTCATGAATAGGCATTTTATCCATTAAAAATGCTAATATTTGAGCAATTAAGCTGGCCCAATTATATTGCTTCTAGAATGTACTACTTTCAAATAGCTTCCCAAATTTTGTAGCCACCAATTTGGAAATGCAGCAAGAATATGAGGTGTTGGGTTATTTAAATAGTAAATCCACTGATTCTTCTTTCAGAGCTGGATTTAGAAGAATCAATCTCTATCCTTTCTCCTGGACTGTAATGGCCAAACAGTCATTAAAACAGAAAATAACCTTTACTCCTAAAAAGGTAGGATATTTGTTTTTGAGGGTGTTTGTTTTTGTTTTTGTTTAAATGAACATAAACTCATATTTGCTTATTTATCAGTCAGATATATTTCATAGTTACCACCTTTATCAAGTATGGCAGGAAACAGGGGTTTATCTAAAAATAATGAAATGAATGGAATAGATATAGAGGTGTGGGCAGGGTTAAAGGGATCAAGATGGAATGGTGAGGTACTCAGAGACAAATTACAGTGGAACCCATTACCATTCACCTCTGAGCCTGAAGGGACAAAGGGAAGAGTAGAGTTTACCAAAACCCCTTGAGAGCTGAGCATAGAAGAAGGGTTGTGAAATGAGAATGCTAGCCATGACTGACCTAGCCCCTGCCAGAACCAGAAAAGTGACAAACAAGGATGGAGTGAAAGGAAGAAATGCCCAGATCTCCTTCTACCCTTCCATCTCCTGCTGCTACCTCCAGTGCACGAGGAAGTACAGGTGATACAGTCAGTAGAGATCAGCCTCTCAGACATAGAGCTGGAGAAGAGCAAAGAATGGATCTGGGAATAACCAGAGTAACCAGCACGTTGTCCATGGAGAGTTACATCTGTCTATCCACACATTCACATTTTAGTTCATACCAGAGATCATCTGTAATATTATATAAGAATCTAATAAACACAAGTACATTTCTTATTCATTCTAAACACTACACTTCGCCCACACAGTATACCCCATCATCTTACATCCTGGCCTCCACCTACCCTTCCAACATCATCCCTACTAACAATTTTGAACTTTATTCTCTATGTAATAGTTTAAGTTTTTAAAGAGATTTAGGGTTATTTGTTTGTTTGGGAAAATAAATCTGGAAACAGTTGAAAGATGAACTTGAGTAGAAAGACATTGGTGGCAGGGAGAGCGTAGCTGACACTCAGGAGAGAGGGATGGTGAATTCTTAAACTAAAGTGGGTTCAGACTGGATGGATGGGTTCAGACGTTCCTGTTGAGATAGAGACTATAGGATTTGGTGACAGATTTGAAATGAGAGAGGGAGAGAGAAGAATTGAGAATAAAGCTGATGCTTCTAATTTTGGGAGCCAGATCAGTTGTTACTATCATTCATAAAGATAAAGGAAATATAAAGAAGCAGGTTTTGGTGAGAGAAGATAATGAATTTAGTCATAGACGTGTCACATTCGAGATACTTGAAGGAACTCTCTGAAAACAAGTTCAATGGGGAGAATTCTGGTCACGGTGACTATAGGTTCACATTTTGAGCAACCGTTTACCCCCACTCTACACAAAAGCAACAATTAATATAAAAAGAAAACGTAAGAGATATATTTACATTCGTAAATGAGATAAATACCTCTGAAGCCAAGAAATGAAACAAAAACTCAAATTAGTATGTAGCAAGAGGGTTGAATCCATGGATCGAAGACTCTGTATAGAAATGATGACAGGGAGGCCAGTCCCTAAGGGTGACAGGGACTAAAATAGTTGTCCTTTATGAGCAAGGGGATGGGAACCAGGAGCCAAACTGGATTTCTGAAACCAGAGGCTCCCCATGGCCCAAATGGTGGCTCAAGGAAGAGCTGCTGCCAGTTTTTACCAGGCTTCAGGAGCAAGCAGACAATCTCAGTACCAGAAATTAAACAAATCTTCTCCCTGGCTCAGTGACTAAAATAGTCATGTTCTCAATATCACTGTAATAGATACAGGGGTCCTCAACCCCAAATTTAAGTCTTGGTTTTGGACTTGGGGTCCTGAGGAGTTTCCTGAAGTTAACTACAAACTTACGTAGTGGGGAGAGAGAGAAGAAAAGAGACAGTTAAAAAGCCTTCTCCTCAGAAAACCTTGCAAACGAAAGTTCAAAAAGATGAATCTATGCTGAGTGTTAGAAATAAGAATTTGAACACACATTAATTCTAAATAATATTAATTTAATAGCCTTACTGGAAAAGCCTTTAAAATACCACTACACACATACACACACAAATTTTCCACATAGGAAAAATGTCTTTTATTACATGACATGAAACATTCATTCTTTTCCTGCTCAGGAATAAAAGGGTCTCCTTTTCTCAAGAGTCTAAAGTCTTTTCAGTCTAGTGACCTGAGAAGGGCAGGGGGGTCATGTCCTGCCTGCATGGCCCCTTGGGAAGGGATAGCTGGGGTCCCAGACTTTCTAATACTAGTCATAGAGGTTGGATCCCTTGGAAGGAAGAGTCTGCTTCTTCATCTCTTGCCCTTTCCACCTCTGTTCCTAGTGAAAGAGCTCTTGGATCTCCAGCATCACCCTTATGTCGAAGTCATGCCCATCCAGGTAGCCAACTCCGGAACCTCGGTAGCTGCCGTCCCTGGGGTTCCTCGAGTTCCCCTTGAAACTGTGGAAGCCTTCCCCAGTGGGTAGTTCTGCTCCTAAGAGTCCTGAGAGACAGAGCTGGTATTTATCCTGCATTATCAAGCAGGAAAATAAATAAATGGATAAATTCCCTTATCCATTTATTGGCTCTGTGGCTTTGGACAAGTTACCTAATCTCTCTGATAAGTCAGTTTTCTTAACTCTAAAATGGGAATATTACTACTTACTGTGGCTACGCCCAGGACACACAGTAGGTTTTTCATTAGAGTCTGCATCACATTTTTAAATTTCATCAATGTTAAGTTTTTCTTCTTCGAGAAAGAATTTGATAATTTTTCAGTTGGTAAAATTCATTCATAGAGAAGTTTTATAGTGAGTGATTAAAATGAGTAATACTCTAGGATTTTTAAAAATGAGGTGTTAAGAGGCTTGTTTTCTCATAGCTTGTGTGCTGATACTGAGAGCAATTCTGTAAGAGAAATTTCAAAAAATGCTTTCACAGTGATTAGTGCCGGTGGTTAATGAGTGTATAATCCTCCAAGGTGACAACTTCGCCGTGTGGTGTGTAAATTCTGATTTCTTGTTCCACAGCATGTGTTTTGCCACATTTGTATATGCCCTATAAGCTTATGCATACCCACTTCTTTCTTTCTCTTACCAAATATTTTGCCTACTGGATTTTCATTTGAGGTGATACTTTTTTTCTTCTAGCCTAGAAAAACCACTATCCCACTAAACCCAAGAGACAGAGAAAGCAACTGTGCGCTCCTAGACTCAGATTCGAAAAGTGTAGGTGGAGGAAGGGACAGTCAGAAAATAGGTTGTTATTTCCATTGCTGGCAATTTAGATTCAGAGGCATTTCATCTGCAGTCCCCTCAAGTGTTGAATTGAATAAAACTAGTAGCAGAAACAGTGGGATGGGTGGTTGGGGGAGGGGCTGCGAACACTTCCACCTAAATGCAAAGAGACAGGCAGCTTGTAAGCATGCATCCTCAGCTTGGAATAAAAACCACAAGAAGCCTGAGAGCCAGCCTTTATTGAAACAAGATGCTATCGTAATGAAACAAAATACAGACTGAAATCCATCTACACTGGCAGAGTATAGTGATTACTGAGTATGGGCTCCTCCGACCAGGAGGGGCTGTGTAGACAACTGTGTGAATGAGAGGAAGAATGAAGCACTGCAGCATTCACATCTAGCCTAACATGTGAATGATTTAGGAACAGACATATTTCACATGCACCTTTATAAAGAGCGAATGAGCCTATACAGATTTACTCCTTATTTTACATTTAATTCAACCAGCACTCATGTGCACATTGAACTAGACACTATGAAATATAGATTGTGTACAAGAAAGCTTGTTGTTGACAAAGATATGATATCCCAAATATCATTTTTAAGCTATTTAAGCCAGTGTTCCTTAGAAATATTGTTATTGATAGTAAGAAGCATCATCAGCTAGCCTTCAAAGGTCTTTCTAACAAATATTATACCTGAAGTTTAAGATTAGTACAAGGAAAATAATGCTGAAGGAAAACTAGAAATTTAAACAGGAAAAAATAATTGGATCTTGATTTATTTTTGTTAGCCTGAGAAAATGGCTTAATTAGGAAAATGAAGAAAAAGATGAAGACTTTATGTAAGTTTATGAAGGACACTTCGATGTACTTCAATGATTGTAGTTTCACAACACTGATCCTTTATTATACCTAATTTACCTCAAAAATATGACTTTCCTTTTCATCGATATAATTCCAGAGTCATATAATAGATAACGATTAAGCTCATTCTGTACAAAAGGTACTGTATTATGTGCTGTAAGAGATACAAAAATGGTTCAAGACAGGAAACCCTTAATCAAAGTGCTGTCAGTTTAGTTGGGGAGATGAAACATACATGGTACAAAAGTATATATAAATAATACCATGTGCAGAAATACAGACTTACATGGAGAAGTGGGAGAAGCATGGACCTCAGAGTCATACAGCTTTGGTTTTCAATATAACTTCCACTGCCGCCAGCGAAGTAACCATTAGCACATTTTTTAATTTCTAGGAGTTTTGGTTTTCTTACCTATAAAGTGGGGATAACAATGTCTACGTTATGAAGTGATTGTTAAGATTTAAAAAAAGATAATACAAATTAATAAAGGCACAAGATAGGTGCTTAATTGGTGTTATTTGTCACCCTTTCTTATGGTTCACAGGAGGGGTGAAAAGAATCACTCTATCTCTACCTGGTAGGTTAATGAGGAGTAAATATTTGTATTAGACCCCAAAAGCATGGTAAAAATATGATTTAGTTTATTTCATATTTATTTTACTTTTTAAATTCCCAAGACCTAAACTCCTTTCTGATTACTGGAGCATTCCCTTCCTTATGAGTATTGTAGAAAACACCACACATTCATTTTCCAAATCTCTTTCCATCTAGACTAGACTTGGCCAATTGGCCACTGTAATTATTAACAATATTCCCTTATTTCCTTCTTGATGTTTCAGCTCTAGGTGATACCTAATAGAGTCCAGGCTGAGGTTCTTTCTCCATTCACACTACTTTCCATCTTCTTATGTACACCTCTTTCC
>NW_006434825.1:14849836-14855574 GCF_000325575.1 Pteropus alecto
TTCCCTACCCACAATTTTCATCAGCTACACATGTTAAATTCTTCTGATGGTTGCCTTTATGATTTTAAATGACATATATTTTAAAAACATATTCCTTTATTATCCTATTAAAATATAAAAAGATTATGAAAATAGTACATCTACAATTCTTTCCATCACTTCTCTTCACCAAACTTTTGGTAATTGTATTATTTTATTTTGTCAATGTTTATAACATTAATAATATTTTCTATAACTATTATTAAGTCTTAATGTGCATTGTGCATAGCATGATTCTAAAGACTCCAGATAAAATGCAGTTTTACATTATGATTATATAGTCATTATGGAACCAAGTAGAACGATTGAACCAAGAGAAGGGAGTGTAATCTTAGATCATCGAAAGGTTGCCATTTGAAGGAGAAGGTCTCTACTCAGTTTTTAAATATCTTTCTAGCTTCCTTTACTTCTTCAGAGTCATACGTGGCTACCACTGCTTTTTGCATTCTATCTAATCCTCTTCTTTGGGTTCCTTTGTCATTTACTCAAAATAATCTATTAAGCAATTTTTTTATATAGGATCTGTGGGTGATAAACTTTCTAATTTAATTCCACACTCATATTTATTTTTTTGTGTATGAATACATTGTTTGATACACTTAAAAATGTACTTTTAATTTCAAAAGCTATACTTCAATGAGGTGATTTTTATTTTTTTACTTTATTTTTATTTTTTTGCATATAAACCTAATCTGACCAATGTGCCCTTGGGTCTCATATTTTTATGGGGCTCCCATATGTACATAACTAAATTTGTTTTACACTAATATTTAATTGATATTTTGGCTAAAAACAATTTTTTTTTTCCTCCAAGAACTTCGAAGACATTGCTTCAAGGTCTACTAACATCCAATGTTACTAGTATAAGATTTGATGTCAGTTTGCTTTTTGTTCTATTATAAAAAACCTTTTCCATTTACCAAAAGCTATTAAAATATTCTCTTAACTTTTGAAGTTCTGAAATTTTGCAAAGATATGTCTAGGTGTGATCCATTATTCCCCTGTTCTCTTTGGTATTCATTAGTCTCTTTCAGTCCAAAGATTTATGTCTTTTTCAGCTCAGGAAAATTTTATTATAGTCCATTATTTTTAAGATTGTTTACTCCTCTCATATATTTGCTCCTATATTTTTTTTCTTCTGGAATTTCTGTTAAACAAATGGACCTCCTGGTTCTATCCTCCATGTATTTTAACTTTTATTTCATATTTTTTCTCTTTTTGTCTTTTTGTTCTACATTCTAGGAGAGTTCCTTGACTTTATCTTACAGTTTGCCAGTGTGGTATTTAGCTATATCTGTTTTATTACTGAGTTCTATATTTTTGAAATTATATTTTTAATTTCCAAGAATTCTTTTTTCTTTTATTTTTCCTTATGGTATCTTGTCTTATTTAATAAATACAGTAGCTTCTCAGATCTATCTGGGGATATGAATTAGAATTTATACAAAATTATTTTCTGTTTTTTCATCTAGCTCTGTTTCCTCCAGGATAAATTGTTCTGTTTATATATTTGGGACTTTCTCCTTCATTTTGTTCCTTTATTATCCATGCATCATTATGAATCAGGAAAATGGTTTCTTCTGTGATTGGTATATCTGTTTGCCAAGTAAGCCTCACCAATGAAAAGAAGGGCTGATTTCCAGTTTCATGTAAATGACTAAATGTGTTTTGACTGACAGGCAGGGAGCAGATAGGCTAGTTGGGGACTCCAGTGACTGGAAAAGTCAGAAAGCCGTTCCTCTGGAGGTAAAGCATTTTGCATGTACCATTCCTAGGTGGACTGTCTTTCCTTTCTGTTTTTCCCCTTCAGGTCTTGCTTGGTGGTACAGTGGAGCTCAGTCTCTGTGATGCTTCTCTCTTAAACCTCATTGCCTTCCAGGGAACCATCCCTAAGGAGAACAACTACTTTTTTCAGAATGTAAATCTCAGGCTTTGACCAGAGAACAAAAGCTTCTGCTAACGAATGCTTGGTTTACACAGGAAAGAAAAAGGGCCCCACCAGGCTCAATGGTGTTCTTTAGTAAATTATTCAACTCCTTCCATGTGTAATTGTTCAAATGAACCCCCTTATCTCTGGGGCTGTGGGACTCTTTTTTTTTTAACCTACCTATCTATTTATTTTTCTATTTACCTACCAACCTATCTACCTATGTATGCGTATATAATTCTATTAACTGTTAGCTGTTTATACCTTTTAATTTTAAAATAAAGCACAGATACAGAAAACTTATGGAACAAACACATAACTTATTGAATTATTATAAGGCAAACACTTTTATAATAGCCACCTGGATCAACTTTTCCAGTCACCCAGATGTTCCTCTATCACAGTCATAGCCCTCTTCCTCCCTCCTGGCTGTGATAGTAGACATTTGCATTTCTTTATGTTTTTATCACCCAAGTATACATCTCTACACACTATAGTTTAGTCTTTTCCATTTTTTTTTTTTACCTTGATATGTCATTGAATTCTCTATATAGTTTTCCCTCCATACCTCTCCTTTTCTTGCAATTTATTTGTTGAGGAACCCAAGCTATTTGACTTACAAAGTTTCTTCTTAGTCTGGATTTTGCTGACTGTAGATTCATGATGCAGCTCAACATGTTCCTCTGTCCCCTGTATTTTCTGAAACTTGCCAACTGGATCCAGAGGCTTGAATTCTGAAGGTACAAACCCCTTGACAAGAATTATATTCTTCCATGAGTAGACACATAATGACCAGTTTGGGGTTGATTTTTTTTTTAATATTAACAGTCATTAATGCTCCATACTTATATCCATTGAGCATTGCAAAATGTGACATTATCTATTTTGTTTTCAAATATTAACAAGAACCATTTTATCAATACTTGCTTCCCTCTTCTATTATTTGGCTACCTAGTGGAACAATACATATGAAAAAGGCAGAATAAATGCTTCATTCTTTCTGTTTATTTACCTTGTCAAGATAATGAATTAATTATTATCCTCAGAAAATGGCCAATTGATTATTTTTTAAAATATGTGTAATTATTAATTCATGGATTCATGTATAGTTCATAGATTTCAGTTCATTGCAATTCTTACAATTATTGGAGCTCAAAGTACATGGCTGTCCTCCATTTAGTCATCTTCTCAAGGACATCTTCCCCGAGCACCCTACCTAAAATTTCAACAGTGTCACACCAAAGTTTTCTCTTCTTCCTTGATTTATTTTTTCTCTTTAGCTGTTATCATTGCCTAACATGCTAAAATTCTTAGTTATTTATATTTATATCATTTGTCACCTCCTTTAGAGTACAAGCTCCAAAGGGGTAGGTATTTTTGTCTGTTGTGTTCACTGCTCTATCTCTGAAGCCAAGAAGAGTATCTTGGCTTCTTAGAAGTTGGTACACAAACTCTTCATTGAATTAGTTAGTGAGAGATGGAGTCTTTGACCTTCTTCGAGCTTATATTCTCTTTGGAGAGAATAAATGCAAACACTCATCTATACATAACACAACTAAAGATATAGGTGTCTAGTGATAGAGTGCCTAGAGTAACATATGAAGAGGCTGGTAATTTTGCTTTGGAATTAGGTGGTGAAAAGGAGGTGACCCTGAGTTGGGTCATAAGATATTGATAAACCTGCATTGGAAGAGAGAAATATGAAGGCTTTCTAGAAAAAAAAGAATAATGTGATCTGGGTTAGGTATACAACCAATTCACCATTCTGGTTAAAACAGAGGGACCAGGTAGAAAGTAATAAGAATCAGTTTAGATAAGTATTTGAGTATTTCAGTCAGGGTCCCAGCAAGAAACAGCAAGAATGCAAAGAAAGGGGTACTAGACTACTTATAAAGATTTAGACAGGGGTGCAAGGGATAGTACAATATCCTGGAGGTAGTAACAGAACAGAGGAGCAGCAACCACCCCTAGGCTTGTAGGTGAGAAGAGAGACAGTTGTATAGAGAGAACATCTTGGTGGGGTTATGACTTTCAAAGAACACAGCTGCACTCAAGTGACCTACAGAGAGGAGCAGATCATCACCCACCCATGATCCCCTTTAGATGAACCAGCTAGAGGTCAAAGGTAAGAGGGAGAGTTGATACACTCAATAGAGGTCAGCTTCCTTAATTTAGAGCATAGTGGGGAAGGATGCAGAGTAGATCTGGAGAAATATAGAAAATATCCAGACCTGAAAACCTGATGACCTGAAAACTGTTGCTAGAAAGCCTTGAGTACCCCTCATACAAGTCATTATATATATGGTTGAGAAATGTTGCTTGGAAGTTTTTTTCCTTACTGCATACAAATTATTTCCTTTTTGAGACTATTTTAAGTACATCTTTAATGAAAACATTGCTCGGTCTGGCGTTTGATTAGTGTAACACATAACGCAAAATTAAAGAGGTTCAAAACAGCTGAATAAAGAATATTTTTAAAAAGAGGAATCAAAGCACCAGCCAGCAGAAAGGTGACCCAATGACCAGTGAAAATCAATGAGACAAAGCTGTTTTTTAAAAATGAATAATAGCCTCGATAAAAAAAAAACCTGTATTCTCTTTATTAAGTCCAACCATCCATATTCTACCACTTCCTGTTAACATTCTTCTATTCCAGTGGTTAACTCTTATCATGTTTCATTTTTATTTCCTAATATCTTCACTTATATTAGGCATTGGTGTTTATCTATTTCTACATACCTGTCTATCGATAGCTATATAAAATAAATATTGATTATGTGGCATGAAGGAAGAGGAGACTGGTTTTGTCTTTACCAAAAGAAACTGGCCAGACACCTGTAATTCCCTTTAGCTTTTACCTATGGTAGAATTCTATGGGAAATCTTAGTGACTCTTCCTTGAGAAAACATTTTGTCACAGCTTCACTGTCAGGGAACAGAGAGAAGAAAATTGGACACACGCACAGACAACCATTGCCTTTGGCTTCAGCCACTAACTATAGACCTTGAGCCCTTAGAACAGGATCTTTTTTCTAGCTACACGTCTGTTTTGACTTAGGCAATTGTACAAAAGTTATCTGTACTGGAAACATAATTAAGTTGTTTACAGTAGTAACTGTAAGCTTTCTCATTGTTTAGTGATCCTGAAATTGGCTTATTCTTGTTTTTAGTTTTTTAACTTCTGCAATCCTGTTTTATTCCTACAATAGTACAAATTAGCTTCAACTAGTTTGGGGCCATGTTGATGCACCCCATACAGTTATATAATATTCAAAATTATTTCAAAATTCTGGCTCTATCGAGGAAACTATTCTGAAGTTTCTAGTAAATACAGATAATTCAAATGACCTTCATCTCCTTTTTGTGATAAACCATTTTCATTTGATTCAAAGATATTTGCTGATGCCTCCTTTTGCAACAGAATAGGTCCAAAGATGAAGCATGCCTACCCCTAACCCTTAAAGAGCTTATAGCCTAACAGTCAGAAAAATATCTTTAATACAGATAGTAAATTAGGCTAGTCAGAGCTAAAGCACAGTGATATGGAATTTAAAGGTGGAACAGATCACGTGATTCAGGGTTGGATATGAAGAGAGGGTAGGGTTTCAATAGGGTTTCTTGCCCAGTAGCTATTGGGCAAGAAAAATGTAACTTCCTCAGCCTCCTGTTTATTCATCCATAAAATGAAAATAATATTATTTATCTCGTGGAGTTTTTGTAAGGATTAAATGAAAAAAAAAAAAGAGAGAGCACAATAAATACTGGCTTTAAAA
>NW_006434825.1:14855650-14866221 GCF_000325575.1 Pteropus alecto
GGAGTAAGAAGAGATAAGGCAGCAAAAGAAAGTTGAGTGAGAACTCTCATTCAGCAAACATTTCTTAAATATGCTTTACTTCCTAGAAACACAGGGGAAATAGTATTAGAAACTAATGCTGAGTCTGTGGGGGTAAGAGATCTCTGTTTCCTTCCGTGTCCCCTATAAAACAGAGCCAGGCACAGAGAGTTGGTGCATAATAACTATTTGTGGAATGACCCTACTTTGTTAGGAGGTAATAAAAAAAGATTCCATAATCCTTAGCATGAGGAAATCAATCTCCACCAAAACAAGTAGAGGAAGAAGAAGGAAAATACTAAAATTGCAAAGCCTCTGCTAGGAGAGAGGGAGTAAGAGGGAGAGAAGAGGGAGGGAGAGAGGAAAGGAGAGAGAGAGAGGGAGAGGTGGGGAGGGAGGGAGAGAGTGAAAGAGGGAGGGAGTGAGTACTAAGTGCATTTCTAAAGGACAGTGGACATGCACACTGGGTATACTGGAGCAGTCAAGGAGGAAGAGAACTCCTGCTTCCCTAATGAAGTGATCATAGCTGAGTTGCTGGGGTGGGAGCTGAGAAAAGGGGCAGTAGGAAAGGAAGTTTCTGAAAATCAAGAAAGGGCCAAGAATATGGTGATGTAAAATCCCTCTTACCCCAAAATTCACGCTGTTCACAACACGCTGTGGTGGTGATTCATACAAAACAAATGCCAAGTACTTGTTTAATACCAAGTACCACACTTGGATTTGTACAGACCAGGGGGGAAGGACAAGACAAAGGCGATTCAATGCCAGTGACATCAAAGTACAGTAAGAGCTGGACTTTTAAGCCACCCGACCTAGGAATTTGCTAAACTCTGGAGGAGGGCATTGGACTTCCCATCAAATGGGGATTGAGGAGATCATATCACTTGAAAGATTAATTTTAAATACAGGGTGACTTTAGCTGCTTTGGGAGTTGTACCTGGTACCCTGCTGGCTAATTCTGGCCCAAGAATCACCTCGTCCAGAACAGGATCCTATGTCATTTCCTTCCCTCCCAAACAGGTTTTGTGGTCCCCCTGGGTACTCTGTCATCACCTTTACCATGGCTTTTATCCTGTATTGTAATGATCTGTTTTTGTCTCTGCCACCCCTATTTGAACAGTCAGGGCTGGGTAGAGTCTGAGCTCATCAGTGTCAGTGTCGTTGGGAGGATGAAGCTCCAGTTAGACGCTGTAAAGAAATGCCGAGGGCCGTTTGAGAACAGAGTCAGAAATGCAAAATTCAAGCACAGAGTCAGGTTAGGAACCAGAATAAGTAAAAACAAAGAGAAACGTCAGAGACTTTTTAAGGGTTCTGTTATAACAGTTTGGCATATTTGTGGGACCCTTCCACATAGCCACATTTATCTCCAAATCTCTAAAATAAGATGCTTTGGGATCTTCTTTGGTTTACACTTGGTTACTAACTACCACTATTTTCTGAAATTTTCAGAAAAAAAAAACATTTTAATTCCAACAATCACAACAATAGAAAGAAATATCTAAATTTCTCTTTTCTGAAAAGCTATGTTTATTCTTAACTGTCTAGAAAGGATGGACACGTGCCCCACTCACACAGCCCTAACTACATAATCCACAAAAACAAAAACTAAAATTTCTAGTGGTTGTAACACAAAGCCAAGTGTCTGTGTGTTTGTGTTGATAATGGTTTGTGAGGGTATTTTTTCCCCGTCTTTACTCTGTTGCCATCAAAGGAGGAACCATTTCAGTCAAATAATAATATCTAAAATCTGACAGCCCTCGGCAGCTTGAAATTAAACCCTAAATCTTCCATGTGGATACGTTAGAGCCTGTGTGCCACTCATGACCAGGGACTCACCCCTGCCCAAAGCTGCATAACACTCCCCAGTGCCTGGACATAGCAGAGCTAATTAGAGAGCTCAAATTCTCTGCATCTGAATGTCACTCCTTATATGTGTTGATACAAGTTAGAATCCCTCTTCATGTCATATGAGAACAAAAACAGAATAGCCTAGAACACAGTGAATAGCGTAGAATATTCAACTTGTCCTTGTAACTGCCTACACAAAGCAAAAAGGGTCTGAGAGGGATATTAACATGTAAAGTGTTTGTGCAGAGACCTAGGACTTCTGAGACTGTACAGAAGAATTAAATGACAAAAGCAATTTGAAGTGTTCATATATTTTGTTGCTATGACCTCTCTGTATTCTCTCTCTTTTTTTTTTTTTTAACTTTATCTCTTTGGTAAAGGAATAAAAATTAAGTATTTTGTAGAGAAGATAAAAACATAATTTTTCATGTGAGCCAGATATTTTGCATTGCTTTTATTGAATTAGCTGGAGAGTGCAGTGTTTTTCTTTGTGTCACAAGCAGCTCTGTGTACATGTACATGCATCAGGACTAAGGGGCACATGAATGTTTTCCTGCATTGCCATCATGTGTGTTTGTGTCCTAGGACATTCTGTCCTAGCCATGCATTTAAGTTTTGTGTGTGTCTAAGTGTGGCCGTGTGCAAAGGAAAAAGACTCCTGCTCCATTATTCCAAGCAATTAAACTGCGACAGCACAGGGATGAAGGGGAGGCCCTGATTTTCTTTTCCTTTGCAGTAATTGCCACAGCAATCATCTTTGATCAGGGAAGAGCAGAGGAGGAGAGTCCTGAAAGTTGACATCCCTGGTATAAATATATACATTTACATACACGGGGGCAGCACAGCTCCCCAGCTTTTTCCTGACGTCTCTGACCTGAAACCATTGTAGCTCCATTGACACTTCATTTAATTGAATCCTTCCCTAGCAGTGCAGGAGCTGGAGGACTTGAAAGGGGGAGGGGAGTGGAAGGATGGGTAATCAAGGCGGACTCTTCTGCCTGAATGTCTAGAAATGACAGGAAAGTAATTGCTTTTGAAAAGCAAAAAAATACAGGAATAGCACAATTTGTTCTATTTAGCAAGATGCGAAAAGAGGATAAAGATATGAGGGTTTTGCCCCAAATATAGCAAAATTCCTACCTTGAGAATAAAACTGATTTGGATTTCTGTGCAAACAGGAATAAAGTGATGTTTTAAAAAGAAGAAAGAAAATACAATCCTAAGAAAGAAAAATCCAGACTTTCCTGGTTCAAAATGCCCAGAGACAATAGTAAGATCATTCTGAGCCCAGAGCCATTGCACAGCCCCTTTTGTCAGCTTCAAATCAGCGAGCTGAAGGGTCGAATCAGTTTAACCTGCCTCTGTGACACATCACCCACCCGCATGACCCCAGAGTGGCCTCATTTTTATGGATGCAGAAGCTCACGGTGTAATTCATTCCCCGGCACGCCCCACTCGTTCATTCTCCTGCTTTTGCCACAAAGGTGTACTGCATATTCTCTGCTGGCTGAACCGATGAGATATCAGTTTGCTTCCTGCTTAATGCAGGAGTTATCCTGTCTTACAGCTAAAGAGTAATGTCCCTTACCCAACATCAATTTAGGGGCCTGGATCAGCCATGCAAATTAGCACATGTTCACAAATACAGGGTCTTAAAGAAATCAATCTGGACCTAGAAGAATCAGGCAGCAGGTTTAAGAAAAATAAAATATAAAGCATATTAAATAACCTTTGCCTCCTTTGTCATAGGCTCTCCATATTTGGTTGTTTGTTTTTGTTTTTGTTTTTGTTTTTTGGTTATATGTTAATAAGAACATGAGAGCATTTGCAGAGCAGGCAATTTCTTTACTCTTTGATTTAGAACATAGTACATAAAAAAAAAAGAATGGCATAATAATATATTATTAGTATAGGGCACCTTTACAAGGGATTCTCACATACATTGTTAAATTTATTTATATCTTTCAACACTTGTCTGTAGTAGCAGTAGCAGTAGCTTTTTTGACCCCTTACACAGGTCAGGAAACTGAGGCTGATACAGTTTAAAGAACTCGCACAAGTTCTTATTACTGACAAGCAGCAGAGGAGGGAGAGGAGCCCAGTGCTGAGTCTCATGTTAGAGGGCTCTGTTCTGGCCTCACTCTGATCGCATCTCATCCCTTCCCATTACTTGAGGAGTCCTTGGGATCAAGGGAAGATACCCACTCATCACTAACCAGCCTCTCCCACCACTAGACCACACTCTACTACCCAGCACTCTAGAATTTTAACTGTGCTTCCAAGGCCTGTATCAGAGTCTCCGCTAGGGCCATCCTTTCAGTCTACATTAATAGGCCCAAGAGTTAGCCAAGGGATGACTGTTTGCAGAAGTAGGGAATGAATGTTGGATGTGCAGACAGAATGCTCTCACATGTGTGCATGAAGTCATTCATAGTGAGAGACAAAGCCAGGGAGGAAAGAGAAGAGAAATGGGTTAGAGTCTGGGGGCTATGAGCTAACTCCTCACACAGCCATGTCTGAAACTCTAAGGGCTCCTAACTAGAACCTGGCCTTCCAGGATATTATAAAGGCATAGATTTATCAAAGTAGGGAGATAGAACATGTTTTGTGCAACTATTTGATATGTAACGTTTGGACATTTAGACATTTGGCATGTAGACCTCCATTTAAGCTTTCACTCCAGGTCCTGCAAATGTTAGGGGTAGGGTGGTTGATGTGGCTTTGGTGTATGTGGTAGAGACGAATGAAAATTTGGAAGAGATTATATAATCTAGATTGGCATAAACTTTCATTAACTCTCTTTAAAGGGTTAAACAATTTATTGGCCTTCGTAATTTTAGCAGTTTTCCCAACAGTCATTAAAGTCTGAAGCACCAATGTCTCCAATAGTTAAGGTACCAAGGATGGATGTGATGACACAGTAAACAGGATTTTATGTTTTATAAGCGTATTAACACAAGTTGTGGGTTAATTATTTTGCCAAGTTCATAAATAATATTATATTGGCTCCAAAATGCTATTACCTTGGATAAAATTGAAACATTTCCCCCAGGCAATTATTAATTTCTTCTCATTGGCAAAAGCAGGATTAAAATTTTGCCCCAGATTTATGATTAAGTTGATCTACTATCTATTTTCAGGAAGATAGTCAGTTCTGAGAGAAGGCAGCCCAAAGCAGAGGAGATCATCTGTTCATGTGGCTCCTTTCAGGGGTTCACAACTGGTTTCTGTAGAGATCCTCCTGCTAACCTAAGGGCCATGACAAATTCCACTTCTTCCATGAACTTCTCTGAACTTCCATAGCAGTTTGTATCTGTAGAGCATAAATATTATACTCTTTATTCATCAGTCATTTATGTATCTCTATCTCTCCTAATAGATTGTACAAGTCTGGAACCTTGAAACTTTCACCTTTAAATCCCCAAAATGTGCTGTGCACATAGTAGGCATTTAGTGGATATTTATGAATTTATCAACAGATAATTCTTACTTTTGTCATTATCGGGGGAGGGGAAAGGTCCTTTTTGTACATTTTGTAATTTTACCACACTTTTGTGTGTTGTCTGATCTCCTCTATGGTAATTCCATGACTTTTGCCAAACCCAGAAGAATGCTATTAAAAACTTAGACAAAGCTTTTCTTTTATTCAAAGACTAAAGATATTCCTACGTGTGAACAAAAGAATTTTCTATTGGTTGGCACATGGACTGAATATTTGTGTTCCCCCAAAAATTAATATGTGGGAAGTTCTAACCCCCAATGTGTTGCTATTTGGAGAGGGAACCTTTGAGAGGTAATTGGGGTTAGATGAGGTAATATGGTGGGATCTTTATGGTGGGATTTGTACCCTTATAAGAAGAATCATAAGAGAGCTTGTTATCTCCCTCTACATACACTGAGGAAAGGCCATGTGAAGACACAGTGAGAAGGGCCCTGCCTGCAAGCCTGGAAAAGATCCCACACCAGAAAAAGACCCTTCTGGACCTTGTTCTGGGACTTCTGGCCTCCAGATCTGTGAGAACATTAATTTCTGTTGTTTAAGCCACCAGTCTATGATTTTGTTATGGCATCCTAGCAGACTAATACAGTTGGGAATGCTTTTAGCAGCACATAACAGAAAAGTCAACTTTTACTAGTTGAGTTTGTAATAAAGATATTTAGTCTCATAAAGTAAGAAGATGTTAGGAGATTGGGAGTTCCAAAGACTCAACAATATTATTACAAACTCAAAACCTTTTTGTCCTCCTGTTCTGCCATCTTCAGTACGTCGGTTCTGTCATCCTCCTTGTTGCTCTACGGTGATGACTAATAAAATATCTAGTCAGGAAGGTGGTACACATGACCCAGCCTCTTTTTTAGAAAGCAAACTATGTCCTAGCAGCCCCTCAGTATACTTACCCATAAATATCATTGGCTGTGACTCTGTCACATGCCACCTTAGCTTCAGAGAATGGGCGAGTAAGTACCAAACAAAGGAGATTGCCACATAGGTGAAGGCCGATCATCTTGCCCAGTGGTTCTATACACTGGAGTCACACAGGGAGTTTTACACAATACCAGTCATCCAAACTAGACTGGCTAAGTCAGAATCTCCGTAAGTGGGGCCCTGACCTTGGTAAAGCCTCCCGTATGATTATAATGTGCAGCCAGGATTAAGAACTATTGCAAGAAAGATCTAAAGGAAGCAAAGATACAAATCACCTCTAGTTTTAGCCTCTCTGAAAATCTGTTCCTAGCCCATGAGAGATTTTTTCATTGTTTCTCAATATCCGTGTTTATTTATTTATTAAAAAATTACTTATGTGTGTACTATGTATGTGTAGCTCTGTGCGCAAGGCTATAGATATTATTTTTAAATTTTTAAACAGCTTGTACCTCAAGAATTTTCTGTTCTATTAGGATAAATCAGCAAAAGATTTTCATTTAAACAGGATCATTTTTGTTAAGTATCAAAATGAAGTACGGATATTATGAGCTTCAGGAGGTCAGATGAGGGACAAATAAATGTGGACTAGCATGGTCAGTAAAGGCCTCAGACAGATACTAGGAAAATTTGGATAAGCAATAGTGAGAGAGAGGCTATATTTGTTGGGGATCACAACATGCTAACTCTGATATAGTTGGAATCCAGCTAACTCAGTTGGTTCTCAGGGAGTAGAAAATAAGGCTGAAAACATTGAAGAAACTGATGTTTCAATGGGTTAGACATCACAAATGAGGAAAAATGGTCAAAGCAGGCTGTGAAAATCCTAAGTTCGCAGGAAAAAAATTCAGGAAGTGGCTCAGTTGGGGCTGGGAAATGATAGTTGGAAAAAAATGAGTGTACATGGGACATAGTGTGTTTGGGGCAGAGAGATGATTGTGGAAGCTATGAAGGTGGACACAGGTAGAAAACTAGAAGCCAGACTTTCAAATATTTCAGAGCACTCAAACGGAACCCCTCCTGGATCTCTCCTTCCTTGAGCCAACACTGTGCCTTGTATATACTATAATTTCAGCATTTGACACAATTGTTCATCAGTTGGCAAATATTTATTAATCACTTACTATGTGCCAGATACAGGTGATATAGCAGTGAATGATATAAACAGGAGCTACATTTTAGGAGATAATATAAACAAGATAATTTCAGGAATAGATCAGTGAAGAAAATAAAATGGGATGA
Source organism: Pteropus alecto (assembly GCF_000325575.1). Taxonomy (NCBI): domain Eukaryota; kingdom Metazoa; phylum Chordata; class Mammalia; order Chiroptera; family Pteropodidae; genus Pteropus; species Pteropus alecto. The sequence continues at coordinate 14,863,182 of NW_006434825.1, forward strand.
TGTGAGAGGTGACTGGAGTTGGGTGGGTCTCTGTTAGCTAGTATGGTCAGGAGGACCTGAATGATGAGGAGGCAGCCATGCAGAGATCTGAGGGACAAGCGTTCCAGGCAGAAGGATCAGCAAGTGCACAAGCCCTGAGAAGAGAATGAGTTGGCTTATCCAAAGTACAAAACAAAGGCTGAAGCCTGGAGGCCAAGGGGATAACAGAGTGACATTCACACATACACACATGCATGCATGCATACATACACACACACATACATACATTTATTCACAAATATTTATTAAAGCCCTACTCTGCTAAGATGCAGCAGAGAACAAGCAGAGTTTTTCCCAAATGGAAATTACATGAGGTCATATGTGGAGGCAGAGTCTTGAAGCTTCTAGTAAGGAATCTGGATTTTCTTCTGGTTGCAATTATAAGTTCCTGGAGGGTTTGGTTTTCATCCTGAATAACATCCTTCCATCCTTCAGTTTACATTTTATTTATTTCCCCATCTACCTCTTTTTGCCAGACCATGAGACCCTTCACGGGAGAAACTATCTTACTCACCTTCAAATCTTTCAGTATCTGAGCAAAAGCCCTGACCCTTCGTAGGCACTTAATAAATGTTTATTGAATAAATGAACCTGTAATGAATGTCTGCACCCTGAGCCTGAAACTGCTTGAAAAAGAGAGACAAAAATTTCCTCAAAAATTTAGACATAGAATTACCATATGACCCAGCAATCCCACTCCTAGGTATGAATCCAAAGGAATTAAAAACAGATATTCACACAAATACATGTAGGTGAATGTTTTTAGCAGAAGTAGTCACAATAGCCAAAAGGTGGAGACAACCCAAATGTCCGCCAATAGATGAATGGGTAAACAAAATGTGGTGTATCTAGACCATGGAAAATTATTGAGCCATATGAAGAAATGAGGCACTGAGATATGCTACAAGATGGACAAACCTCAAAAAATTAAGCTAAGTAAAAGAAGCCAGACACAAAAGGTTACATAGGTCACATTCTTTTTATATGAAATCTCCAGAATGGTTAAATCCATAGAGACATAAAGTTAGAAAATGATTGCCAGGGTCTGAGAGAAGGAAGGAATGGGGAATGATTGTTTAATGGGTATGCAATCTGCTTTGAGGGTGCTGAGAATATTTTATAAGTTCATAGATTTGATAGTTGAACAACATCGTGAATATACTAAATGCCACTTTAAATCGATAATTTTATGTAATATGAATTTCACGTTAATAAGAGAGACAGACAGAAATGTTTGTCACTTTAAATCATGGGAGAAGCAGGTATAAACCCCATATTTAAGAAATTTGGCAGATAAAAGGAAGAGAGGAGTAGGAGGATAGCTGGATGAACTATTGGCTCAAAAGAAGATATTTTGGATAACAGGCAGTTTTTTTGTGTATTTTAAAGCAAAGAAAAAAAGGGTTAGACTGAGAGGCAGGGGAATTCTCTGGGGTCTTTCCAGGTCTGGGAAGCTCAAGACTTAGACACAATTCTATAGTAAAGGGCTTAGTTATGCGCTCTGGTAAAAAAATGTTACAATTAGGATACTTCAAGGAAAAATGCAACTGGAAGGAGCATTACAAATGAACTGGCCCACACTCCCTATTTACTAATGTAGCAGTCAGCTCTCCCATTTTAAGTGACTTTACCAAGTTCACAGCTGGGTAGTGGAGACCAATCTTCAGACTTACTGGATATAACAACTATGTTTATTTTTACTCTGTTAACAGTTCGGATTTTTGTATGAAATATCTACAAAGGCCATTTGCTGTTTAACCTGTAGTTTACCCTTCATTTTTCATTTCTTCATTCAACAAATGGACGTGGTGTGTGCTAGGGATGCAGGAGATGAACATGTTTGGCTGTGTCATTAACTTCCAAGGCTCAGTAGCCTAATAATGTTGCCAAGAACCTAGCAAGCCGGGGATTTACTTATCTTTCTTATATTTTCTTATCTTGGTCTGAGGTCTGATAGCAAATGAAGGATGATCTGTGTGTAGTTATGAGTTTGTCTATATGTGAGAGGTATTTTTAATTAACTTATTAAATAGGAAACACAGTCTTAGAATCCAAAAAGTACAAAAGGTACACAGTGAAAATTCTCTCTGTGTGTCTTGGACCTACCCAGTACTCTTGCCCAATGACAATCCATGTTGTCCAGTTTTTGTGTGTCTTTTTAGAGATATTTTATGCATATATAAGCAAATATAATTATTTGGCATATACTCCCTCCCCATTTTTAAGCAAATAGCACACTATACATCCTGCTCAGCAGTCTTTATTTAAATAGTATATTTATATGCTTTTTGGACCTCTCCTGCCATCTATTTCATTTTCCTACAATGTTTACACAGAAGGAATTTTTATGTCAGAGAGTCCTCAGTCATTTCTACAGCTTCAAGATATCCCATTATTGGATTAACCATTACTTATTTATTTAACCAGTCTTCTACTGATAGACATTTAGGTAGTTTCTAATCATTTACTATTACAAAGCTGTAATGTATACCCTTTTACATATGCCATTTCCCACGTGTGAGGGTATATCTGTAGGATAAATTCATAGAATTGGACTTGCTAGGTCAAAGGGTTTGTGCATGTAATTGGACCTTGGAAGAGATCCAATAGAGATTGTGCCAGTTTTTATTACCACCAGTAATGTATGAAAAAACTTGTTTCACCACATCTTCACCAGTACATTGTATTATCAATAATTTTGGAGTTTTGTCAATATATTAAGTACAAAATGGTATCTCAGTGAGGATTTAATTTGCATTTCTCTTATTTTGAATGAGATTGTTTTCATATGTTTAAAAGTCATTTTGTTTTATTTCCTATGAACTATTTGCTTGTTATCCATTAGGTTATTGAACTTTTATACATTGATTTATAGGAGTTTTTATATATTATAGGAATTAGCAATTTGCAATGTGAATTATAAAATTTCTCAGTCTATCTCACTTTTTACTTTGATTATGATGATTTTTGCCATGCAAAAATTTTTATTATGATTTTTATT
>NW_006434825.1:14866238-14882153 GCF_000325575.1 Pteropus alecto
TTATTATTATTAAAGCTATGAATCCTTATAGTATGACTCCTGAGTTTTGTGACAGGAGTTCTCTCGAATATTAGCTTTTAAATCCTCTCTTTTAGTAATTTTATGGTTCTATTTGTATATTTTTAATTCCTCTGGAATTTATTTTGGTACATTTGGTACATTACTGGGCGTAGTTCCAATACCACATTTTCCTCATTGAGCAAATACCATTTTTGTTTATTCCTCCAATACAACTTTAATCAAAATATTGTTTTGAATTTCCAAATGAAATCAATAATGATTGAATCCTCACTATGTGCAAGGCATAATTTTATAGTGTTTTCTTTCTAACTTACCCTTCGAGAAGAAATGGAGACAGGATTTTAAGGCCTGAGATCCAGAAACTTCTTTTAGTAGGCAAAAAAAAAAAATCTTCAACAATAAAGTCTCTTGCAATCAGAGGAACTGGTTATAGCCATATTCAGTGAGACAATGAGCTAGTTCAAGCTGCAAGCAAAGAAAACACAAATGGTTCTTTGTAGATTTGGGTCCTCTTCTATCACCAGGGCAGGAAAATGATATAGATGACAGGAGAGATTTTTAGGTACTACAATATCTATGAACATGAGATGCTTCTATGTAAAGACAGTGGTGGTAGACACTATGCAATCATTCATTTGAAACAGGGCTTATGGACTCAAAATGGGCCAATACTAAGATATTCTAAAATAAGTCATTGTCTTTTAGGTATGCCTCCCTTTAGAATGGGAAAGCACATCATAAAGACTGTAAACCTCAAATTCTGTGTTGAAACAATTTTAGTTATACAACTATTAACAGTAATGCCACGATTTGTTATAGCTTTTGATGAACTGTTCCTCCAGCCTTCCTTTTCCACAGTCTGGAACCACTGGCTATTTATTCTTTGACCTAAAAGCCATCCTACTTCTAGCCAAAATCTACTGATTACCTGACTTTGGGAACAATTACCAAGCACAGTGGCTGGCACATGGACATTCAATATTTTTTACAAGAATGAATAAATGAGCTCTGTATCTTCATTGACACCCATGATCTTCTAAGACAGAGGAAATGAAATACCTGATTACGAAGAAAAGTTATTATTAACAAGTCAGCCTTGGAAAAAAGTCTTTGGTCAATTTTCTCAAGGTAGATGACTATGAAAAAAAAAAACAATATTTTTTAGTTAGTAGTATCGCTGTGGGCAAAATTAGGCTGATAAAAAAAATAAAAGTCTGAGCTAGTGACTATTTGGGTTTACTGTTTACGAAGCTATACATTTATATAGTATTTTCTAGTATAAACAGTACTTTTGTACATATTAATTCAGTGTACATTTATATAGCATTTTCTACATTTATATAGTGTACATTTATATAGTATTTTCTAGTATAAACAGTACTTTTGTATATATTAATTCATTTTTTTTATAACAACTTTTTGAAGGAGACAGGTATCATTCTTTGTATTTTACAGATAAGAAAATTGCTAAAGGCATTATAGATAGTGAATATCATGTTGCAGCATGGTCTGGTAAACCTGGAAGCCCACAGATCCACCTTAAGAGGATATTTGCATTTATAGCATACTTGGAAAAGGGACAGATAGGATACACAGAGAAAAAGATAAAACAGAGTGAGGTGATTGGTAATAGCCTCTGAGGTGGTCTCTGAGAAGGTGATATTTGAGCCAACACCTAAAGGTCAAGAGGGGCAGCCATGTGAATCTGGGGACAGAACATTCCAGGCAAAGGAGAGCACTGAGTGCCTAGCACCCAGTTATGGTTGGAATATTCTGGATCAAAAAGTTGACCCAGTGACTCCAGCAGAGGGAGACAAGAGGACAAATATGCAAGACCAGATCCTGTAGGGTGTGGCAGACCTTGGCAAAAAGGTGAAGGTTTTGTCAGAGAGCAATGGGAAGCCTTCAGGAGGCTTTAAGAGAAGGAATAGCAATATGTGATTTAATTTACCTGATTACCCTGGCTGCTGTGGGGAAAAATGATCCCAGTACAAGAGTGGCGGGAAGCAGGCACATAAGGAGATTTCTGGGGATCGTATGATGGTGGCTTGGATCAGGATGATCTTGGAGTGCTGGTGTAGACAGACCGGAATATGTCTGAAAGAACAATCAATCAGCTGGCCTTGTGAATAGGTGGGATATTACAGTGAGGGAGAAAGAAAAGGGCTCAAGTAACCTGACTCTTCATCATAAACAGTCCGGATTGCAAGCAGCCCCACTAGTACACCAAACTCTATAAATCATTATTGTTCAAATATCTCCTTTTGTTTTAATCTCATTTTGGCTTCTCAGAACACAGCCTTCTTTGAGTGCACACCAAGAAATTCTCTATTGGCCCCTGCTCTTCTTAGGGCTGTGAATGGCTTTTCTTGTATCTAAACTTGCTAAGGAAGGCCAAGGACATCTATCCTACCCCTGATTCTAATGTAAGATAAGGGAATTTAAATCATTTCATTTTTCGGTATCTGTCATCCAAGAAATGGAGATTTAATGCCCACTCTGTAGAGATCTTTCTGATGGCAAAATGAAATCACATGTAGTCTGACAACTAGCTGAACTTCTATAAAAGATAAAATAATAGTGATGATGATATCAGTGTTTCACAAGACAGAGGTGAGTGAAACTGACCTGATTCCATCATCTTGGAGTCCTCAAGTTCCATCTAACTCTCCCCACTACCAAAGACCCTTACTATAACTTGAGCCCAGGTCCATAAAGAAATGTTCTGGGATTTGTGAAGCACCAGCTCGGGCTGACTGGGTAACCTCTTGATATTACTATATTACTTATTCCTAGTTCCCTTATGAGGCATAAGAATCATTTTTGAAACAGTAGCAAGAAAAAAAGTTTCTGATAAAATAATGAGCCTTCCTTATTTTGAGCTTTCTTTTGATGCTTGCCACCTCCCTCCCATTATGGTTCTTTGTCCACCATTGAAAAGGCCAATGTCCTCAATTTGTGCCCAGCTGGAAAGAGAACATTGAGTTGAAGAGTGCAAAGAAGCAAAGAAATCACACTGAGATGATATTTTCCTTTATGAGACATTTCAACAATCATAACAGAGAGAATGTCTTATGAGCCGACCATCATTTTTAAATATGGAAAATATTTCCTGGCTTTGGGGCAGTCATCATGTCTTTATTTTAGATGTCACTAACAAAGCAAGGGAGAGTTTTGTCCTATATAAATAACATATTTAACACAAAAGAAAAGAAAGAGATGAAAATGACTGCTCCCTAAATCCTGATATGTCCCGAGTCCTGTGCATTTGGTAAGAGATGCATTCTTGGTCCTAATGCATTATTCTTATCCCTCCAATTTTGATGCCTTCTTTTATATCTTTAATCACTTTAACAAACTTATGTGGTAGTCTCTATCAGATTGTTCTGTCACCTGAAGTTCTCAGAGGTCTAAATCTGCAGTTTCCTTTGTCAGTTATTCTCACTCATGGTACATCTTCAGCAGGGCTTTTGCTACGAGAATCCTAGGTGACCTGCATGAAGCTTTAGCTCTCCAGAGTGTTTTGGGGTTTGCTTCTGTCATATGCCACAGGAATATTATTAGCCAGAAACCAAGTTTGATTTTAATTTTTTCTATTTACCGTTTTTTGAACTTGGTGGGTAATAAATGTAAATCCCCCAACCTATAAGACATAGTCACAAATTCTCAGGGGAGACATATTTTCCACCCATGGGCCAGGAAAAGACAGGCATCCTTGTGACAACAGATGGATTTTTTCCCTAGGCCATCCTTTTCAGTGTCTTAGTTTTGTGTGAAGGTAGCAGTTCCGTGGTCCCTGGCATTTGAGGAGTTCTGTACTTGCAAACTTAGCCATTTATTTAAAAGAAGGTGTGTTCTATTTTATTCAAAATATCTTAACATTTTTGGTAGAAGTGTTTTGGGGTTATCTGTTCCGCTATCTGGCTAGAAATGAAGCTATCAATTTATTCTTCATATTGCAGCCAGAGAGAACTTTTCCATGTACAATAGAACTTATCAGTCCTGCTTAAAACACTGGCGTGGCTTACTATTGATCTTAGGATGGGAACCAAAATCTATAGCCTACAAGACCTTACTTACGTCCCCATTCTCATGTTGCACCGTATCCTTCTCACTGTATACACACTGAGGTACTGCTCTAGCTGTGGTTCTTTCAGTTTCTAGAATGTACCTCACTCCTTCTCACTGTAGCAACCTTGCACATTCTGTTCCCTCTTTCTGGAACACCCTCATGTTCCCCCAGCTCACCAGCTCATTCATCCTTCAAATCTCAACATAATTGTGCAATGGCAGTTTTCTAGGTAAGTTTCCTCTGAGATATGTGTGTATTGGTTCAGACACCCTCTCCTTTATTATGCTTAACACAGTTGTGCTTTTACATTTATTTTTGTGGTTATTTTAAATATTTCACCCATTGGACTGCAAGCTCTATGAAGACACACGCCAGCCATGTCTATTCCTATTCACCATTTCTATTAGTCAGTAAAAGTAACAATAACACTAACACAAAAAATCCTAAAATCTCAGTAATTTAACATCATAAAACTTTATTCCTCATGGTATAGTCCAATGCAGGTCAGACAACTCTTCTCCAACTGAATCCCAGAGACCCAGATTGTACCACCATCTTCAACATGTTGCCATCAAGGTCACAGAGGAAAAGAAAGAGAAGAAAGGGTCATGTGGGAGATTTTTATGAGCCTGGCCAGGCAAACATTACTTCCACCCACATCCTATTGGCCAGAACTCAGTCACAAGGCACATATAGAGCTATGTGCTAAGAAGAGGAGGAGAAAATGGTATCAGTGAGCACTCACGTCTCTGCCACACCATTGTAGTTTTAGCAAAGAGCAGTTCCTGACAACAGGAAGCTCTCAATAAGCACAGATTGAATGAATCAACAAATAGATGGAGAATGGATGGAAGATGTAGGAAGGATGGATGGTTTGGTTGTCAGTGGGGTAGCTCATTGATTCGCTAATCTGTAAATTCTTTGAATAGAGAGACCATATCTGTATTGCTCACCATGATAGAGAAGTTGGGGGCACATAGTAGAAGCTCACACAAGAATAAATGATCACCACTACTTGGAAGATTTCACGAAGGATAGGGATTGCGAGTTGATAAAAAAGGAAAGAAATTGGAAAGGCAATTTAAGAAGTGAATTTGTGAAGGCATGAAATGTGAAGGCATGAAAGGGAAGAAAGGTTAGCATGCGTATGGTTGAGAGTAACAAGGGAATGGAAAATGCAGAACCTTACAGGAGTAACAGCTCACCTGGCTCATGTCATCTAAACACCATGTCTGCTGAGTCCCAGGCTCCATCATGTTCTGTTTTGGTGTGTTATAGCCTCACACTGAGGAATAAGGGTGCCTCTTTACTGAAATATTACCTCCCCTCCCATTTTTGCCCTTAGTGTTGAGTATAAGTAAAATGTGCCCAGGATATATGTATATGGATTGGCCAGAAGTTGGTACTACAGAAGGCATTTTGCCCCTGACCACATAGAATGGTAAACCATACCTGTTCCAGCCCCAGCTGTCAGGCCAGGATTTCGCCCTAGCCCTTTTCCAATCAATACATAGAACTGCCTGGTGCCATCGGGAAGGAGCTGTACTTTAAAAAATGAATGAAGGAGGACAGCCAAAATCTTTCCATTCTTTGTGCTCTTCTCTGCAGCTTTCTGCTTAGGGATGGGGACCACCCAGAGAGCTGCAAATGAACAACATGAGGGTGCCACCCTCCCATGCCCCAAGAAGAGGTTGAGGCTGCAAAAGTAGCCAGCCCTACATTACAGGCTTCTGAAATGCACTGTCGGAGTTAGTGACAGGGGAGCCGCTCTACCTCTGGGGCTACAGCAGTGCAGTGAGCTTTAGTGGATCAATACTTTAGTCTTGTCATGCTAATTGCTCATTGGTTGACATTCATGATCCTTCCTTGCTCCCTCCCTATGTAAACTCTTTACAGCTGGAACAGCGAGATGCAAAAATCCTGAGCCTTGAAACCTAGCTCCTGCAGAAGAGAGAGGGCCTGGCATCTGAGGTATGGTGCTCCCCCATTTTCTTGCCTCCCCCCCTTAAAAAAGCTTCATGTGTGTCTGCATGTGGTGATGTGATAGGGAGACACATCGAAGAAATGCCTGGGGTAACTTCTAAAACACGTAAATGGTATTACCTTTTCAGAACAAAACAATATTTCCTCCCCTTCCACTCCTCCCCACCACAAAAAAGAAAAAAGAAAAGAAAAGAAAAGAAAGAAAGAAAGAAAAGGAAAAGAAAGAAAGAAACTCAGAAAACAGAAAAATACCCACCCCTTCTATGAGTTTGGTTGCAGCCCCTTCTGTTTTGCCAGCTCACAATGTACCTGCACAGTCCTCTTTGCTTCCAGATCAGGGCATGTCAGACTGAGCTGCCATGTGTGTGTGTGTGTGTGTGTGCGCGCGCGCGCGTGTGTGCGTGTGTGCTTGTGTGTGTGATCACGCCTACCATATTGGCTTCCTGTCCCTGGAACGTCACCTTTTCTTGCTCTCTGAGCCTGTCCCCACAACCACTGTTGCCACTGAGACCACCCCAACTCCTACCGTGTAAGCTTCAGGCCTGTGCTATGCAGGGTTTTGTTAAGCTGTTTAGTATTAATTGATTTTTTTTTCCATTTTTTTCTTTCTTTCCCTGGGCGGGTCAATAGCTGGATGCTTCAGGAGCAGAGGATCTATCAACTGCAGACCAAGCATAGGGAGACGCAGGCAGTCCTGGAACAGAAACCCAGCCAGCTCCAGCCTCTCCGACGGCACTCGGTAGCCGGACAGTCAGCAGCAGGAAGCATGCCGCAGGCCATGAGGCAGGAAATGACACAATCCTTGAAGTCTGGTAAGTTTCTTCACTTTTGGAGAGTGAGGCAAATGATAATCAAGTCCTTCCCCACTCAAGAGTTGACAGCATTTCTGCTGATTTCATTTAATGAGCTAAAGGTCAAAATTGGGATGCCTCCAGCAGATCTGGGAGAATGGAGGGGTCAGGAGTGAGGAATGGGAGTTTGCGGGATAGAGGAGAGCTAACCAAACTCTGATCCTAAAGTGAGCCACTGCAGCCAAGCAAATGTCCTGGGTATCGATCTCTGCATCCTGTTATTGATTTCCTCTTGGGGCCAAGAATGGGGTGGACCTACAGAGGACAAGAGGAGAACCGACACTCTCCCAGAGGGCCATGTAGCCCTAATCGGTGATAACAGTGTTAAGTGGTCGGCCTGGAGATGAGGTTTGCTCAGATCTATTGATCTGTGCTCCCCTGGGATATAAATCCTTATGAATTCGCTTCCATGGATATAAATATTTATAATTAAAATAGCCTAGATGCCTCTTACAGGCGCGGGGAAAGTGGCCCATCCCAGGGTAAGGTTTGATATCAGTCTCTTCCATCTCCCTACTTTGTACAGTCTTCTCTGTCTCTTACATCTGTTTATACATCTTTGTTCACTCTTTTGAACCCTATTTTGCTTACCTTCTGAGTGACAGGCACAATGTCTCAGACTATCAGAAGCCAGGAAAAATCCATTCTTTCTGAATGCAGCCTCCAGCTGAGGAGGGAGTGCCACTCCCCCCAGTCAAGGCTACACAGTTTTATGTGCATTCAGGAGCCTGGACTAAGAAAGGAATGGGCTGTTTTGGAAGTGGAGTGGGGGACGAGGGAGATGAAGACTTCTTTAGTTGTTGCTTTGTTCTTGCTTTCATTGGGGCATAAGTTTGGATCCAGTAACAAACAGGCTTTGTAGCACAAATGTGTTAACCAATGCCAGGACACTGCAGGCTCACTTGCAGTGTTAAATTCAGAACAATTTGAAGGGCCCCACACTCCTGTTTCTCAGTACCTCATAAATCTAAGCTCACATGAAGTGAGCAGAGCATTCCTTACCCAAGAAAACAGAAAAAGGAAAGATGCTGAGGACTTACTCTGGGGCAGAGCCCTTGAAGCCAGCCAGCAAGACCAAGAACATTGGCCAAAGCTTTGTCCACTGCAAGGACAACCTTATAAAGGATTGAAACCATTCAGCTTTAATTTTTAGAAGTGTGAGTGGTAGAAAGCATGGTCTTTGAAATCATTTGCTGTGTTCGCTAAAACACTCATCTGCTTTGGTGTCCAGGATACAAATCTGTTCACCCTGAATCCATCATCTGCTTTGGTATCCAGGATACAATCTTTTTAGTTTTGGAACTTCTATTTTTATCAGGTGTCTGCCTTGCTTCGGTGCTTATGTCTTGAACTGTGTGTCTTTGGGTGTCTGCCTTCAGCAGGTTTCATTAATTTTTAACTGATGCCTACAAAATTGTTTAAGGGCTCCTGGATCTTATGCTTGTCAAGGTTGTGTTAGTGGGGAAAATTAGTTGGGTTTTTCTTTTCCCGATTTTAGACTATTTAGTCACTCAGGTCCATTTGTGTGAATTAATAAATGCATGTCTGTGTATCTCTGTGCAGGTGTCTATACTTGGAAATCAATGAACATAATCAGGTTAGAGGAGTATCCCCACGTTTCTCTGCCATTTGCATTAACTGTGTCTTTCTCAAATACATATTAAGCTTTGCTTTTTTGTTCCCTTTTATTCAGAGGTGGTAGTTCAGAACTCAAATCTAGCTCATTTATCTCTTAGCGAATGATTGAGGGTTAGAGATTATTCCAACGGACAGTTAAGGGTCAGTGTTTTGGACTTCATTTGGCTTAGATAATTCATATAGAATAAAAGCGTAATCACAACAGGTATAATCACAATAGCCTTGGCTTCAGAATGTTTCTGAGCATACTTGAGGTTGAAAAACACTTCAAGCTAAAAATGGAAGAATATTCTGTGGTGATGGAGAGAACTGGAATGCAGTTCTCTTTGTTTGATTTATATGGCAACTCCCAGACCGTGAAAGGTGTATTTTACTGTAGGAATAAACTTTCAACATTGACCTACAGGATGGAAGACCGAGGCTGGGCCTTAATCTTTTCTCTGCTAGGTGATAATGAAAAGATAATTAATAAAAATAGATATTTTTAGACAGAAAAATCCTGAGATCGGTGTCTTTCTCCCATTGTTTGCAATATTTGTCAATATTTGCTTGCATGATTCCTCTGAAGAACAAGCTTATTTGGAGAAAGTGATCTAAATTTTAGAATTTAATGCACTCCACTAATTGAATGTGTTTTCTTGTGATCTTAGTGCCACTAAATCTAAATAGCACATACATAAATTCATCGCTGTCTTGTGCTACTGTTCCTATAGGTCATATTTGAAAGCTTGTTGCCAGCCATAGGGAAATGATTTTATTATAGAATAATCTAGTGACTTAGAATAACGAGCTTCATTGTCTTCAGTCTTGTAGGAATTTAACTCCTATGTTATAGATATATTCACATGCTATATTTGCCTTCTGTATTTTATATATGTATATATTTTTTCAATCCCCTTTGTCTAAAAGTCTTTATATTTAATATATTTGTAATGCAAAGATAGAAATATTTCACTGTTTTTTATATATTCATAGCATAAAATGTAATGATATTGATATTTCGCTGTTATTTTCATTTAATAATATGCATATGTTTCAAACCTTTCTGAGAATCTTGACATATTCATTTATTCTTTAGCTCAAACTTATGAGATAAGTTAGAGCGAGAGTCATTATCTTCATTTTACCAATAATAAACATGCACAAGGTGACATAGGTGTTAGTTAGTGTCAGACTTGGGCCTAGGATCTCAGGCTATGGACTCCCAATCAAGTGCTCTTTCCAAAGCTACTAGCTGCCTCTGTTAATGTTTGATAGAATCTCATCATATTCTGCATGTTCAGCACCTAGCACAACCATTGACATACATGTAAGGCAAATGTTGGTTGACCTTTTTTTTAAATTATATTTTTATTTTTTAAATTATAGTCGACATACAATATTATATTAATTTCCAGTGTCCAACACAGTGATTAGACATTTATATAACTTATGAAGTAATCATCCTGATAAATTCAGTACCCTTCTGACATATTTATTACAATACTACTGACTTTATTCCCCATGCTATACTCTATATCCCCATGACTATTTTGTAACCACCAATTTGTACTTCTTAATCCCCTCCCCCTTCATTTATTCTTCACCCCCTACCTGACAACCATCAAAATGTTCTCTGTATCTATGAGCTTGTTTCAGTTGCCTATTTTTTCATCCTGTTCTCTAGATTCCACATTTGTCTTTTGTCTTTCCCTGATTTACTTTACTCAGCACAATATCCTATAGGTCCATCCATGTTGTTGCAGATGGCAAGATTTCATTCTTGTTTATGGCTGAGTAATATTCCGTTGGATATATGTACCACCTCTTCTTTATCCATTCATCCGTTGATGAACACTCAGGTAGCCTGCATATAGTGACCATTGTAAATAATACTGCAACAAACATATGGATTCACATGCCCCTTCAAAGTAGTGTTTTGGGTTTCTTTGGATAAATATGCGGAAGTGTGATAACAGGGACTTTCTTTGTCTCTTGTTATAGCCTTTGTTTCAAAGTCTCTTTTGTCTTGTATAAATATTGCTACCCCAGCTTTTTGTTTGTTTGTTTCCATTTTCATGAAACATCTTTTTTCATCCCTTTACTTTCAGTCTGTGTGTCTTTCAATCTGAAATGAGTCTCTTGTAGGTAGCATGTGTAAGGGTCTTGTTTTCTTATCTATTCAGACACCGTATCTTTTGACTGGAGCATTTAATCCATTTACAGTTAAAATAATTATTGAGAGATAGGTATTTATTGCCATTTTATTATTCATATTTTTAATCTTTTTTTTTTTTCTTTTTCTTAAAGAAATCCTTCCAGCATTTCCTGTAACTCTGGCTTGGTAATTATGAGCTCCTTTAGCTTTTTCTTGTCTGCGAAGCTCTATCTGTCCTTCAATTTTGAATGATTGCTTTGCTGGGTAGAGTAATCTTGGTTGTAGGTCCTTAGTTTTCATCACTTTGACTATTTCATGCCAGTCCCTTCTGGCCTAAAAAATTTCTGTTGAGAAATCAGCTGACAGTCTTCTGGGAGCTCCCTGTAGATAACTAACTGCTTTTCTCTTGCTGCTTTTAAGATTCTCTCTTTGTCTGTATTTTAACCTTTGGCATTTTAATTTTGATGTATCTTGGTGTGGGCCCTTTTTGGGTTCATCTTGTTTGGGACTCTCTACATTTGCTGGACTTGTATGTCTATTTCCTTCACCAGGTTAGAGAAGTTTTCTGTCATTATTTCTTGAAATGGAGTTTCAGTTACTTACTCACTCTGTTCTCCCTCTGGTATCCTTATGATGCAAATGTTGGTATGCTTAATGCTCTCCCAGAGGCCCCTTAAACTATCTTCATTTTTTTTGGATTCTTTTTTCCTGTTGTTCCGATTGAGTGTTTTCTGCTACCTTGGCTTCTAAATCACTGATACGATCCTCTGCTTCATCTAATCTACTGTTGATTCCTCCTAAGGTATTCTTCATTTCAGTTATTGTATTCTTCATTTCTGACTAGTTCTTTTTTATGTTTTCTATCTCCATTTTTATGTTTTCTATCTCTTTGTTAAAGCTCTCACTGAGTTCATCCACTCTTCTTCTAAGTTCACTGAGCATCCTTATAACCAGTGTTTTGAATTCTGCATCTGGTAAGATTGCTTGTCTCCATTTTGTTTAGTTGTTTTCCTGGAGCTTTGTTCTATTCTTTCATTTAGGACATGTTTCTTTGTCTTCCTGTTTTTGCTGCCTACTCGTGTTTGTTTCTATGTATTAGGTAGAGCTGCTATGTCTCCCGGTCTTAGTAGAATGGTCTTATGTAGTAGGTGAGCTGTGGGTCCAGTGGTGCAGTCTCCCTAGTCACCTGAGTCAGGTTGCTCCAGGTGTGTCCCTTGTATGGATTATACATGCGCTCCTGTTGTAGTTGAGCCTTGGCTGCTGTTTGCTCATCAATGGGAGGGGTTAACCCTCAGTCTGATTGGTTGTGAGGACTGGCTGTGACCTGTGGAAGAGCTGTTATTCAGGGGCTGACTCTACAGAGCAAGATTTTCTTTATCAGGGCTCTAGTGCCTGCACTGTCTGCCTTTTGGATGTGTTATCCTCATATGTGACCCTGGGTAGTGCTCCAGCTCAGACCGAAGCCAGCCATGGGCATGCAGACCAAGGCCTTCTAGGAGGGGCCCTGCCATAGGTCTACTTCAGCTGCAGCCTGTGCCCTGCCCAGGGCCATCTAGCATGAGCCACCAAGCAGTCCACAGATGGCTGCCACACTGGGCTTGGAAGTGCATCTAAGGACAAGCTGCAAACTGAAGTTAGCTACTTCTAGTGCCAGGCTTGGGGCTGCTCCGCAAGAGGTATGGAGCATGCTGAGGCTAGATACTGCTTGTTTTGGTTTTGTGAACCTTTGAGAAATTTTTAGGAAAGTTCGCAGCATGAACCAACACAGGCCGTTTGTATGTAAATCCACTGGAAGTGGCTTAGGTGGACCCATACGTTGGGAGGGGTGGGGTCTCAGGGTATCTCTGGGGCGGGGCGACCTGTATTAGCTGAGTTGCAGGTGACTCAAATATGGCAGCCGCCTGGGTCTGCAAGCCAAATGAGGTAGAGCTCAACAAGGGAACTGTGCTCTCTGCCAGCACTTCTGTCTGGGAGAAGGCTGCCCCTCCAGCCCTGGCCCTGAAGCCAGACAACTCAGTTTCTCTTCATATGTTTCTGGTGCCTTTTGAGCTGCTGCCCCAGTGCTAGAGCTCAGAGTGAGTGAGTCCATCCCCGAGTAAGTTTGTGTGGGGCCCTTTCAAAGGAGCACCTGGGACGCTCCCAGCCCTTTGTCTTGGTCAGCCACAATCTCTACTGGTTTTCACAGCCCAAAACTGTGGAGACTTCTATTTCTAGCACTGGAACCATGGGCTAGGGAGCCCAGTATGGGGCTAGGACCCCTTGCTCTTCCTGGGGGTCCTCCACAGCCAAGATATCCCTCCCGATTTTCAACTGCCACACACAGGTGTGAGACCAACCCATTTCGCATATCTACCCCTCCTACCAGTTTTGAAGTGTCCTCTTCTGTGTGTCCCTAGTTGTAGGACTTTTGTTCAGCTAGATTTCAGGCTATTCTGTAGTTTAGTTGTAATTTTAATGTGGTTGTGAGAGGAGACAAACACAGCATTTACCTACTTCGCCACCTCGACTGGAACTTGCAAACGTCGGTTTATGTTAAATGATAATTACCATTCTACTCATGCAAAAAAAGGTAGCATATAAGTATTTCAAACATCATTCTTCAGCCTTTAATATACCACAACTGGCTGAGGAGTCTGGTGTCATGACAAACTATTTTGTTAGGCTCAGAAATTCTGTGAGTTACTAATATGCTTAATCAATAGGAAGAGGTCTATATATATACATATATATGTATACATATATAAAGTGTATATTACTATATTTCACAAAACCATTGTGCACATATTCAGTCTTCATATCTACCAACATTTGTTTTTAAAGAAACATTAGGTATAATTAGAAACATAAAGTCAAGTATAAACTTTTTTTCTTCTAAAATAACAACTGCCTCTTCCCCCAACCTTCTTCCCTGTTCAGAGGTTCTTAATCTTTTCCGTGCCAGGGACCCCATTCCCAGTCTGCCATAGACCTAAAGCCTATGGACCTCTTCTCAAAATAATGCTTATAATGTAAAAATATATATAATTATAAAGGAAACCAATTTATATTGAAATTTAGTTATCAAAATATTAAAATCAATTAAATATTAAAACTAATTTATGATATAATATGTGTACTTTTATTAACATGTTGATAAGATTCAGTGGTGGATCTACTACTGTAATTTTAAGGTACTGATAAACAAAAGGGATATTTGGGGATTACCTACAACAATATATGATATGGATGATATATGAAAATAGCTGTGACTTATATTGGTGACATAGTCATTGGTACTGTTAATATTACTGTGGATTGTTTTCTATAGTCAAGATTGAAGGAAATGCTAAATGGTTTCTTAGTATTATGAAAATAAAGGTGTGATTTTTTTTCCCGTCCAAATTTACAGACCTACTGAACTCTATCCATGGACTGTTTAGGAATCAGTGGATGCCAGGTTAAGCACCCCTACTCTAGCTACTTCTCACTCATTTTTCAAAACTCAACTGAACCGTCATCTCTTCTAATGAACTTCACCAATCTGCCCCCCGTGTGGAGTTTGCTGCCACTCTTCTATGCCCCATGAGCACCCACAACCTCTCTAGCCTAACACTTAGCACAGCACAAGGTCTGCATCAATCTATTTCTCTGTCACTCCTAAAGAGTATGTATTCCTGAGGTCATGGATCACCACCTAGCATAGTGTCTGGCACATAGCAGAGTTTCACTAAATATTGAAAAGAAGGAGGAAAGAAAATTCAAAAATAAGGGAGCCATTAATCACAGAAAATTAAAATTAACAGAAAATTAAAGTAACTAGTTTGTTTCAGTCAGAGTTTCCATCAATGGTACCTTCATATCCTAGGCAGTAAAGATGGCCATGTGGACCCTCTTTTACTTCCTTTTTAGTGCAACTCTCAATTTACAGCTTCCTATGAAAATCATAATTTGATATTAAGGGCCTAATAATGGTAATATCCTAATTTTGAACCTATTTCTTTTCTTTTAGGTTCTCAGTACAGACAGAGAAAGAGGCAGTAGGGGCATAGAGAAAGTTTTCTTCACATCTTGAGATTTTGGGCTTTATCAGTCAAAAAGAGTAAGGGAAAATGATTTTGATTCTAAGGGACATATACATAATGTGTAAATTCTTACTAAAACTCTATAGACTTGAAAATAATTATTAAGAAGATTTTCTTGAAAAAAACGCTAATAATAAAAGCCTCTTAAGTCCTCAGCACAAATGCTTTGTGTAGAATATGCATAGATGCTTATATACAAGAAGGCATACTTTCAGACATATACTCATTTTCTTAATATTAATGTCACATAAAAATTAGCGTGTATTCATGCATATTGACTTGATTTCATATGCACCTCTTCTTTCCCAGTAATAAGAACTTGTCATTTCTACCCAGATGAATGGGTATTCACATATTAATGTAAGGTGCATATTTCTTGGGCGCAAGTTAATTTTGAACTACAATGGACTTGTTTATTACAGGAGGAAGAGGATTGAGATCAAAATGGAGATAAAATTGGGGGGGGTGGATTATAGCCATTTTTATTGTCTAGTAGCTGTCTTCCATTCAGTACTTTTGTGCATGAGCACATATTGAACCTGAGTCATTGATTAGCAATTCAGTGGTTTTCAATACACCTCTATAGCTTATTGAAATATACTAGTCAACTACAAATTTAGATTATAAAATTGAATCTGATTTAGTCAAGGTCCTAAGATCTTGACTTAGATAAAGCTCATTTCACTCCATCATTTAATAAGACACTGACCCATGTGCACTGCATGTATCCTACAAGTAGTATTTTATCAGAGTCGTTGGTGAGTGTCTGTGGAACAGATGCCAAAATATCCTTCCGGATCTGACCCTTGTTTCAGCATTCATCTGCCTTCACCCACTGAAGCAGAAAGTTGAAAAAGCAGTATTCTGAGTCCTCCATTCCTAAATAGAGTGTTGGTGGAGCTTGGAAGGCAGATTGGACAATGACTATGATGATAAATATGGAGAAGTCTCTTACACTATAACTATGAGTCAGAGACTTAATCTCACAGCATCAATTCACATTTGAGCCTCTTCACCTTTTGAAAGGAAGTTTCTGCATAGCCTTAACTGGTATTCTTGTCTCTAGGTTTCTAAAGGTGCATTACTTTTTGCATGCTCTTAACCCATTATTTACCTGCTTCTCTCTAATTTTATTATTTTCCTTTGTTATTC
>NW_006434825.1:14882203-14886720 GCF_000325575.1 Pteropus alecto
CTAAATTTACTGATTTAGTATCTAATTTTTAAGCTCTTTGGGAGCAATAAATAGGCATTCATAGTTGATATGATTATATTGGTATTACAGCAATAGTCTGATATTCATGCAGTATAGTACACATCTTTCTCAGGCAGAAAGGAAAATATGGTTCTGGAGACAATTCAAATAAGCAGAATAGGAAAGATAGCTTAAATGTTCTATGATACTTTATAACAGAAACTTATTTTGAAAGAAACCGAGAAATATCTGGGCAAATAGATGAACAGAATCATAGCTTGAAATAAAGAGATTGCATTAAAGCAATTTGCTTATGAATTTCACAATCAGTAGAAATTGTTCTCAATAATCTACATTTTAGTGATTATTTGAAAATTGTAAATATTTTCAAAACAGAAAAAAGGGTGTTCCCAATAATTATCATCTATTAAAATATAACCTCTGTGCCTAATAATATAATGAATCATGTGTGAAGAGAGAAAAACCGAGAAGATGTAAGAGTATAATAGAGCCAAGAGCAGGAGGCAGCTTTGGGGATGGATAAAGGACAAATCATTCCAGACAAACGTGATCACTCTTTTAAATCACATTACAAGATTAATGGAAGAAGGAAATGCAGTAGAGGTAATATATATGGATTTTACTAAAGCATTTGATACACTGCTCCATGAATTTCCACTTGCAAAATTAATTCAAATTGGGTAGAATATGTGCATGGTCACATAGACTGAAAATTGGCAGAAGGACCATAAACAAAGAGTAATGACAAATGGTAGTCTCTCACATTTAGGTGGGGAATAGTGTCCAGCTCATCCCTGAGAACTGATACCCACTTTGGTATCATAACCAACTCACAAATGATCTTGGGAAGGGGAAGGAAATTATGGAATTCACATATTTTGATGTAGGAGGTGTCATAAACCAAAGACACAATTAAAGCACAAAAAAGAGTTAAAAATAAAAATAGAGAGTAAAATTAAACATATGTGATCCTTAACCTCTTTTCAAGACTAAAAGAGCAAAGGATTACTAGGAAAATAGTTATATACAATTTTCATGTTAATCGTTAAAATGCTGATTGGAGAAAGTGCACTTAAAACCACACTTTCATTAAATAAGGTGGTTAGTTATTCCATTGGAATCAAATGTTACATTCCTCTGTGCTCTGAATTTGAATTCATCTAAAGCGGGGGTCCCCAACTCCTGGGCTATGGACTGGTACTGGTCCATGGCCTATTAAGAACAGGGCCACACAGCAGGAGGTGAGCTGTGGCAAGCAAGCAAACCTTCTTCTGTATTTACAGCCACTCCCCAGCGCTAGCTAGCACCACCGCCTCAGCTGCACCCCAGATCATCAAGCATTAGATTCTCTTAGGAGCACAGGTTCCTGGTGCCAAAAAGGTTGGGAACCACTGATATAAAGAATTCATAGAAATGCCAAAGATGCAAAAGTAATTTATTTATAAAGAAAAAGTTTAATTATGTCCACTTGAGTATATAACTATTGCAGTATCAGTAATTTCCCCCAAATATGTGACAAATACAGGGTAAATAATCACCTTGAATGAACTTTAGCTTATTATAAGAATCTTTCTGATATGAATGTCCCCAAATACCATTTTGATAACTGCCAGGACAACCTTACTATTACTACTAATGTTGCTGAAATTGTTGAATTCATATAAAATTTCATTGCTTAGAAGCCAAATAAACTCAAAAAAAGTGGACTAGATAAAATTTGATTTTTCTTTTACAGATAGCAGGATCTTATTTATAATCAAAGTCCTTTTACATTTATCATCTCATCCAGTCCTCTTGGCTACCCTGTAAGGGAAGTATTATCATCCCCAAATTACAGATATGAAAACTGAGGCTCGGAGAGGATAAATGACTTGTCCAAGATTACATCATTAATAAATGACAGGGTCAGTACTAAATGTTATGAACACCTCATCTTGGGGTCTTTCCATAAGCAACACTGTTTCCCATGTGTATGCCATTAAAGAGACTTTCTCAGAAGCTGTATACCAGAGTCCGACCTTGACTTTGACTTTTTATCCTGTGCTGAGTTAGATAATGGGAAGGATCTAGCATGGAATCTGGGACATGGAAGGTGCTTAATGTTTAGCGACTTTTCTTTGCTTTTTACCCTGTTTACAATATTTTCATTCAGCAGTTATCAAGCACCTAATGGAGTTGGCACTGTCCAGCTGTGTGCATCTTAGTCTTTTATCTCAATTTTAGTTTTTCTTAAGCTCAGGTCTCTCAAGTTAGACCACAGCTCCATAAGAGAAGACCCTGTACCTGCCCATCCACTGCAGTGTCCCCAATACCTAGCATATACTCAAATGGACTTCATGATTTACAGAGAAAACATCCAGCCTTACTTCTCCAACATTCCCGAGTCTTGGCCAGGCTACAACTTCATGTGCTCACTTAGTTCCTTCACACAACATTAAGGAAAATGCCCTGTGGCTCCCTGAACATACTGAAAGGGTGGAAGAGTTCTGAATAGGAGCACGAGGAATCTAGACAGCAAATGCACTTGTCAAGTTCATTTTACTTCTCTTCCACCAAGTTACCCATGTGCCCTGTATGGCCATGACTGATAACAAGTAAACTACCATGCTAAATAAAGCACTTGTCTACAGGGTTGCTGTTTGCAGAAGTGTAGGACATACTGTTTCTCCGGTGCCCATTGTCCCGCCTCTCCATAGAAAGCCCTGTAGAAGGGTAGCAAGAGTCCACTGCTTTGCAGCTCCTGGAAATTTGTTTTCCTGAAACTTTAGAAGAAAAATATAGTATAGTACAGAAAGCCCAGATTATAGAAAGAATTAGCTCTCCTTCCATGAATAGGCCAAGCCTAAAGACACGTCCAGGGGCATGTAGCTCAGATAGTGATTCAAAATGTGGAGGCCCCCATGCATAAGACTTTGGCCAGGATAGGGACCTGACCAGAGACACCCTTTCCTGATGTGTCCACAGCTGAATTGCATCTCGACTAAATAAAGGCAAAACATGCACAGCTGCTCAATCCCTGCCCTTAACCCAAGCCTGCCTGGAAATGTATTACATCACAGATATTTCCAACTACAATTGAATTAGTTATATTATTTTCACAAAGAATACCTTTGTCATTTCCAACCCTCTCCTTCTGCATTAGGCTTATTGTAGTTGGATGAGTGCACCTGAAGTCTTCAGTGAAGTGTCAGGTGTAATTTAGCACTGGGAGATGAATTATGGGATTGCCCTTTAGGAAAAGGCTGGGAGCTCAGCCCTGCCTGTCAAATAGGTCCCTGCCTTATAGCGAACTCTGCAGGTGAATGAATCAGTATTTGGCATATCAGCATTTCATAGAGCCTCCATGCTAATGTCTTTTTGAAATGAAACCGAGAAAGCTGTTAACCTCAGTTAGCCAAGTGTCCCCTCTGTGACCGGGATAAATCATCAATGTAGAGACTAAGAACTCTGTTCTTACTGCTCTGGGGAATAAGAGCCAGGGCTGTGGAGAAGCTGATGGAAGGGGCCTCCAAATCTCAGGAAACTAAATAAGGATTTTTATCTCCCCTAAAAAGAGAAATAAATATTACTTCTCCTTTAGCTATTCTAAAATGAATTTGAATAATTTGATTCAATTAAATAGCGTATCCTTACTTATCCTTTTTTCCAAGCCTTTGATCTCTTCTTCAGTGAAGCCCTCTAAAATATATATATTACATATAATTATATCATAATATATATGTATATATTTATGTGTATAATACACATATGTAAATATGTATACATGTATAAACATTTATGAATAATCTAATGTAAATAATATAGTAATATTTAACATGTTATTATAAATGTGATATATATAAATATTAAATAGATGTATGAGCCTCTGCAGTCTCTCACAACTGAAAACTTGGTCTTAGCTGCCAGAATAGCTGTGGTCAGCCAACTGGGGAGTCTCTATTGCCTATTGCTTCTTGAACATTTTTCCATGGTACGAATTCAAGCAACATCCATATGAAATCCTCACATCAACCTTGTGAAGCAGGAGTCATTTCTGTTTTTACATTTTAAGAAACCAGGGTGCAGAGAAGTTAAGAGAGGCAAAGCTTAGGGTCAAACCCAGAACTTCTGTCATATATTTGTCAGTCAGTAGCTGCTGTGCAACCACCAGTGGCCAGATGTGGTGCTGGAATTCTTTTCCCTGGCAACTCAGTGCAAACAAAGGGATTATGACCTAAGTTCACAGGCTCTCTTTTTCTCTGAAGGCTTTTGACTGTTTCTTCCTCCAGCTGTCCCAAAGGGAAAGCTATTTGATTAATACATACATCCTCAGCCCTTGGTATTTACAACCAACTGTACAATTGCTTTCATTAGCTCCAGTGCACACGTTGTTCCCCTTTTCACGTACCTGCCTGAGCTATGTGAACTTGAAGAGGGCTAGATGACTGGAGTTAAGGCCCATGGCATTGAGGCCCAGAAGACCATGAAGCAAAATGCTAGAAGGATGCTCTATCAGC
>NW_006434825.1:14886796-14910954 GCF_000325575.1 Pteropus alecto
AGCAGGAAAACAAAATAAATAAAGTGGGCTACAAGGTTTTTAGAATACATACAGATTCATAATTAAATTTACACTCCAAAATTTACATCGATAAAAAAAAGCATAAATTTCAAAAAAAAAATGGCAGTTGGATTCCAATAGGCATTTAAGTCTTATACTTAGAACAGAAGCTTTCTTGCTTGCTCCTATCACTCTTTGGTTGGAAGGAGAAAGGATCAGAGTAGGAAGGAAACTAGCTTATATAGAAAGAGTTCAATCATTGATAGGATGATACAAGATTTTTAAAAGTTTTAGGACCATCATAGGGTGCAATTGCATCGTTTTGCAAAAGTGAAAACTGAGACTCTTTAAGGGTTAACCAAGTTGCCCAAGGTCAAAAAGCTTGTTAAGTTGAAGAATTAGAATTTGGATGCCGGTCTTCTGGTGGTAAGTCAGCATTCTTTATGACATCTTAGGTGGTCTAGTGGAGTTCCCCTGCTTTGTTAAAAGTTCCACATAACAGTTTCAAAGGAAAGACAAAACAATGACCATTACATATTACTGATTCTTGAAAGAAGTCAACCTTTATTTCTAGGCCTGTTTTTCACTTTTGTTTACCCATGCCCAGGCCTTACCCACCCACTACCACAAAATTATACCCTCCACTAGCCTTCCCTGACCTCCTCAGCTAAATTTAACCATACCTTTCCCCCACTACATACTTCTGTAGTTGCACATATCCCACAGATTAGAATTTATTTGTTCTTCGGTCTTTTTTCCATATAGGTTGTGAATTTCATGAGAAGCTTATCACCTCAGCATTCCTCCACACTTATCACTGTAAATGGAAAATGGCAGGGACCTCATAAATGTTAGTTGAATTGAATATTATTTGTTCTCCAAAAAACTGAAGTGGTCAGATAATTTCTGTCTGAGTTCCACACAATCTGGCAATGACAGCGATCTATTTTTCTTGCTCCTCATGTTGAAATTTGAAGGTTCATAACATCTCATCCCCTTGGCTTCTGTTTAAAGACTGATCAAGATAGAAAAATGATTTACAAGTCTTTTCTTATACTTGTACTTGTGCTTGTACTTGTCCTTGTACTTGTGACTAACTAAATAGTATTTGCAATGATTCAGAGACACGTCCCCGCCCCTCCCCCCAAGTTTTCTCCTAATACATTTACCGGAATTGGGATTATGTTTGTTTGATTTCTTATTCTTTCATGACACCGAATCAGAGCTTCACATCAACTTTGTACTTTTTTGTATTTCCAAAAGTGAAGATATAGAGAACCAAACATTACTCCTCAAAGGGTAGAAACAAAGATTAAAAGAATGACTGTTTGATTTCACCATATTGATTATAGGAGATGGTTTGCTTTGGAAACTACCCAAAGGAAAATTCTGGAGATTTTTAAAATTGAAGATTATAATTAAAGAGAAGTTGGGAAATGTTTTGCATGCCCAAACATTAAATTGACCCGCAGCTTATTAGTAAGAGGAAAACTCAGAACCATACATAGTTATTAAATATTACTGACTATATTTCTTATGCTGTACTTTATTTCCCCAAAACTACTTTGTAACTACCAATTTACTTCTTAATTCCTTCCCCCTTTACACCCATTCCCCAACCCCCCTCCCATCTGGCAACCATAAAAATGTTCTCTGTTATCTATGAGCATGTGTCTGTTTTGTTTGTTTATTTTGTTCTTTATTTTCCACATATAGGTGAAATAATATGGCATTTGTCTGACTAACTCCACTCAGCACAATACCCTCTAGGTCCATCTATGTTGTTGCAGATGGCAAGATTTTATTCTTGTAGTGTTTTGGGTTTCTTCGGATAAATTCGCAGAAGTATGATAACAGGGACTTTCTTTTTCTCTTATTATAGCCTTTGTTTCAAAGTCTATTTTGCCTTGTACAAGTATTGCTACCCCAGCTTTTCATGAAACATCTTTTTTCATCCCTTTACTTTCAGTCTGTGTGTCTTTTCATCTGAAGTGAGTCTCTTGTATGCAGCATATGTAAGGGTCTTATTTTCTTATCCATTCAGCCACCCTAACTTCTGATTGGAGCATTTAATACATTTACAGTTAAAATAATTGTTGATAGATATGCACTTATTGTCATTTTATTATTCATATTTTTAATCTTTTTTTTTCTTCTTAAAGAAGTCCCTCCAACATACCTGTAACACTGGCTCGATGGAGATGAACTCCTTTAGCTTTTTCTTGTTCAGGAAGCTCTTTATCTGTCCTTTGATTCTGAATGATTGCTTTGCTGGGTAGAGTAATCTTGGTTGTAGGTCCTTGCTTTTCATCACTCTGAATATTTCATGCCAGTCCCTTCTGGCCTAAAAAGTTTCTGCTGATAGTCTTCTGGGAAATCCTTGTAGATAACTAATTGCTTTTCTCTTGCTGCTTTTAAGATTCTCTCTTTGTCTTTAACCTTTGGTATTTTAATTATGATGTATCTTGATGTGGGCCTCTTTGGGTTCATCTTGATGGGACTCTCTTGCACTTGCTGGACTTGTATGTCTATTTCCTTCACCAGGTTAGGGAAGTTTTCTGTCATTATTTTTTGAAATAGATTTTCAGTTACTTGTTCTCTCTGTTCTCCCTCTGGTATCCTTATGATGTGAATGTTGATATGCTTGATGCTGTCTCAGAGGCCCCTTAAACTATCTTCATTTTTTGGATTCTTTTTTTCTTGGTGTTGTTCCGATTGGGTGTTTTTTTGCTACCTTATCTATTTCTGACTGGTTCTTTTTTATGTTTTGTATCTCCACTTTTATGTTTTCTATTTCTTTGTTAAAGTTCTCACTGAGTTCATCTATTATTCCCCTAAGTTCACTGAACATCCTTATAACCAGTGTTTTGAATTCTGCATTTGGTAGGTTGCTTGTCTCTATTTTGTTTAGTTTTTTTCCTAGGGTTTTGTTCTTTTCTTTCGTTTAGGACATGTTTCTTTGTCTCCCCATTTTGGCTGCCTACTGTGTTTGTTTCTATGTAATAGATAGAGCTGCTATGTCTCCCAGTTTTAGTGGAGTGGCCTTATGTAGTAAGTGATCTGTGGGGCCCAGTGGCGCAGTCTCCCTAGTCACCTGAGCCAGGTTGCTCCAGGTGTATCCCTTGTATGGGTTATGTGTGCCCTCCTGTTGTAGTTGAGCCTTGGTTGTTGTTTACATGTCAATGGGAGGGATTGAGCCTCAGGCTGATTGGTTATAAGAACTGACTGGTGACTACAGTGGAGCAGTCATTGTACAGGAGCTGACCCTTTATGGAGAAGGATTTGCTTTATCAGGGCTCTCGTGCCTACCCACTTGCCCTTTGGATGTATTGTCCTCTGATGTGGCCCTGGGTAGTGCTCCAGCTCAAACCGAAGCTGACCACTGGGCTTTTGGGCTGGGGTCTCGTGGGAGGGGCCCTGCCACAGGTCAACTTCAGCCATAGCCTGTGCCCTGCCCAAGGCCACCTGGCATGAGCCACCAAGCAATCTGCAGATGGTCGCCACCCACACTGGACTTGGATGTGCCTCAAGAAGCCAAGCCTCGAAATGAGGCTGGCTACCACTAGTGCCAGGCTTGAGGCTGTTCAGCAAGAGGTACGGGGCATACTGAAGCTAAATGCTGCTTGTTTAGGTTTTGTGAACCTTTGAGAGATTTTAAGAAAATCTGCAGCATGAGCCAAGAAAGGCTGTATGTAAATTGACTGGAAGCAGCTTGGGTGGCCTTGCAAATTTGAAGGTGGGTGGTCTCAAGGAATCACCAGGGTGGGGTGACCTCTGATAGCCCAGTTGATAGAGAATCAGGTATGGAGGCCACCTGGGTCTGCACTCCATGCTGGGGAGGGCTCAACAGAGGAATAATATCAGCACTTCTGTCTGGGAGATAGCTGCCCCTCCAGCCCTTGCCTTGAAGCCAGACAATCCAGTCCCTCCCCATATGTCCCTGGCGGCATTTGAACTGCTGCCTCAGCTCTATAGCTCAGAGCAAGTGAGTCCGTCAGCAAATAAGTCTGCATGTGGGCCCTTTGAGAGGAATATCTGTGATTCCAATGGCCCTCCGTGTCACTTAGCCACAATCTCTGCTGGTTTTCACAGCCAGGAGTTCTGGAAACTTCTCAGCACTGAAACCCTGGGCTGAGAAGTGCAGTGTGGGACTGGGACCCCTTGTTCTTTTGAGGGAATGTCTACAACCAAGATATCCCTCATGCTTCTCAACAGCCACAGGTGTGGGACCAGACCAATCCATGTCTCCACCCCTCTACCAATCTCAAGGTGACCTCTTCTGTGTGTCTCCAGTTGTAGGACTTCAATTCAGCTAGACTTCATGCAACTCCCAATTATAGCTGTTACGTAGTTCAGTTAAGAAATCTGATATTAGTCATTTCACTCTACACACAATATATGCTGGAGAAACATTTCTCTCATTAAAGAACTCTAAATTTCCTTCAGTTTGGTTTTAGCAGAGGGACTGCACTCAGTCTTTTCTAAGGATCCCTTAGGTAAAGGGGGCAAGAAGGAAAAAAAAATTGACTAACACTGTTAGAGTTAGATGGATGCTGGGAACCTGCAGGAATTTGGAGCTGTTTTCACTTTCTCAGTTGGGCTTTACTAGTATCAGGGATTGGCAAGCTATGGCACATGGGTGAATCCCTTTTTTTGTAAATAAAGTTTTATCGGAGCCCAGACACACCCATTCATTTACATATTTTCTGTGGCTATTTTCATGATACAGTAGCAGAGCTGAGTAGTTATGACAGAGACTATCTGACCTATAAAGGCTAAAATAATTACTGTTTGACCCTTCACAGAAAAAGATCATCAACCCTGAGCAGAGGAAAGAGATAAGAAATCTAAATGAAAGTACAATCTAAATAAAGAGTTGATTATAAATTGTATCTAAAGCCAACAATTATAATACAGTTTAACACATTCATAATATACAGAAAATATCTTTTCTACCCATCAGGACTCTATTCAGCTGCAAGTAATAGAAACAACAATAGTAGCCTAAAGAAATAGGTTTTATTTGCTTCACATAAGAAGTCTAGGTGATTCCTGATGGTAATTTAGCACTCCAAGGTATCATCAAAGAGTCAGGCCTTTTCTGTGACTCAGAGCCAAAAATTCTGAGATTTGTGGCTGTTCTTCATATTGATTGCAAGATGGGTGCTATGGTATCAATAATCATGTCCATATTCAAAGAAGGAAGAAGAGGGAAGAAGAAAGAAGAATCATTCCCTCTGCTTATTCCTTTCTACTTCAAAACGAGAGCCTTTTCCAGAAGCCCCGCTCCTACTCCTTAAGCAGGTGTCTGTTTATATCTCACAGCCAGACAAGTCACAAAGCCACCCCTACTGCCCATGAAGCTGGGAAAGCAATTATTTTTCCACCCCAGCCTCTATGTGGAGATGCTACGAGAGACAAGAAGGCTGGGAATGGCTTTGAGGTAGCCCCTCAGCAGTATCTTCTATAGGCAGTTTTTTCTCATTTTAAGTGTGCAGGCACAGGGAGGTTTACCAATGAATATTTATTAAGTGACCGAATATACGGATAATTAAGTTGATTATTTCCTTTCCTCTATCTTAGAGAAGTTATATCTAGACAGAAACTACAAAACTTTATTTGAAGATACTCCTAAGGATATCTCAAGATGCCATAGTTGAAAAATGATCTGGAGACAGAGTAGATGGACACTGTGGGTGAATGGCAGAGCAAGGGAGCCTCAAACACAGATGACTCCTGTCCTATTTGCTCACTACATGGTTCTAATTGGATTGGCACAGGGCAAATTTATTATCCTCTTAGGGACAAGCTTTATCTGGGAATTTTTTGTTGAGGTTAAAAGTGTTTCCCCCATTTCATATAGCAATGGTAACATACCTGCTTGTTGATAAATATTAAACTAGTTCCTTTAAATATACCAATAAAGTAATGAGATAGGGTCATAATCTTTAGATTGAGTTAGATGAGACTAATCTCTGAAATTTTAAAGAAATTGCTCCTGTTTTTTAACCTAACTACTTACAAGGCTATGTATTTGTAGTATATATTCAAATTTCATTTATTATGAGAACCTAAAGGGTGGAAGAGTTGAAAGTTGAAACACATTGCATCAGTGCTATCTTAGAGGCTTAATGCCATTGTTACCACCACATCACCTTCAACTCTTGATCTGTAAACTTACTGCATATAGCCAAATCTCACCACCCATTCAAAAAATCAGAGGAAAAGAATAACCATAACTTACAGGAATTTAGTTTTACTAGCAGAGTATTTTCATGATTCTATTAGAATAATTTTAAAAAAAGAAAACAAGTTACTTGCCTTTTCAAGATCTAACCAGGAAAATAAAACACCTCAGGTATTTACAACAGAGGGAATTTAATGCAGAGAATTACACAGGGGAGCTGAGAAGCTTGTGGGGGTGATGAGGTTAACAACAGCAGGAAGCCACTATCCTTCCACTGAGACAAAGGGAAGAGGTGGTGTAACCAGAGGCCAGGGGCCAGGGCCACCTCATTGAAAGCGGAATCATGACAGGCCTGTGGGGTAAAGTAGGATCTACTGAGGAGACACAGCTCTGCTGGAGTCCCGTACCAAAGCAGAGAGAAGGGGGACATGTACCTGGTTTCTCCCTCCCTCACTTCATTATTCTTCTAGCTCCTCTACTGGCCAAACCTAACTGGAAGCCAGTTAACTTTGGAGCCTAGAAATGCAGCCTGCAGGATTGACCTCCCAACCATGCAGAGAAGATCAGGGGAAGAAGGAGGAATGGAATTAAAAACAAAAAGAAACAGCACGGAAGCCTCCCCACAGGTCAAGAACTACACTGTGATCTCTAGTACTAATTATTAAGTTGTGCCTCTCAGTTATCTGACTTAAGGTCTTTCCAGTATTGGTTAGGATGTTTATGTCAGTACACTAACAGTCTTACTGCATATCAGTAGATGATAAACATTACTAGAGTCTGTAGGAAATATAAAGAAATAGAAGACAGCATCACTGACTATATGTAATTTACATTTATAGTTGGTCAAAGAAGACTACCTAATAGAGGTAAATCCTAAAAGAGGAGGTAAAGTTTTCCCAGAGAGGAGGCAGGGAGTGTGTTTTAGGTAGAGGGAATAGCCTAAGAAACGAGAAGAACATTTTGCATGGCATAGAGAATAGAGAGACTGAGTGGGCTTGGGTGATAGAGAATGGAAAACTTTGGAGGACTAATAGAAGACTTTAAAACTGATCAATAGAGAACACAGTAAACCTTTCGTGTGAAAAAGTGGTGTTGAGTTCAGCTGATGCCAGAAAGAATACTAAGAAGCTGTTGGTAGTCACAAGGTAGGAACCAAGGGAGTGACTGTAAATAGGCACCACAGTGTGGTGGCTAAGAGCATAAGTGCTGAAGCAAGACTTCTTGGGTTCAAATCTCAGTTCTACCACTTACTACCTCCTCTGCAAGACAAAATAATAATACTACTTAACTTATAGAAGCATCAATTTTGTGCCTGACACATGATAAATGTTAGCTATTATTGAAATCATATTAGAGGATGAGCTTATCAAGTAAGGAAGGGAGAAAGAGTAAAATGCCCTTCAGGCAGTTTCAACGTATATTTGGAACCATTTGTAATCTAAATTGTAGTTGAAATCACTATGACTGCATAAACTCACTGCACGAATGAGTTAAGAAGAAGGGAAAACAGAGGGCCCAGGACAGACAGAGGAGACAATAGAAAAAGCAGTCAGAAAAATAATGAGAGAATTCTGTGGGTCAACATATTAAAACCTCAGAGAATAATATAGCCTTACAAAACAATGGCGCCTGGCAGGAAATTGGACCCTGGATGGATGTCCTCTCTTCAGTTTGCTGAGTTGGTTCCCTGCTTGCTCTGACCTAGGCATTACCATCATTTTTGCACATTGCAGCATTTTAAATGATATTACCAGAGTAAGAGCCAATCACAAATGTTGCATAAGTGCCTATCATCAGTAAGCATTAGAAAAATACGTGATACATTTTTCATCCACAGGGAGTTGAGTGCACATCTCTAAATCTTCCAAGGGGACTAATTTGGCAATGACAAGAGCACATTTTTTTTCATAGGGTACCAGACCAGTTGGCTGATACCAATTTCCTTATTTCATATTAGAGATTGAAAAAAAATAAAGAGAGGAAGGTGAGGAAGTGAAACCATTACCAACTGCCACAAAACAGCCAACATTGCTACAAATGGCCTGGCGTCAGCCTGATACTAGCCCTGGCTGAGGCTGCACATGTGGTTATTATGTCTGAGTTTTGGAGTGAATGGTGGAGTGCTGGCCTAGGGGTAAAGATAAGGAAAGGAGACGAGGAAGAGAGAGATGGAAGGACAGATCTGCTGTAGGATTTTGTCTGTTCAGTTTCCAGTACTGCTTAAAAGAATGAGTGTGCAGAACTCCATTTAGTGACAGCTTGGTGAATGAATCTTACTATGTCTCTCTATTAGTTGAGAGCAGTAGGGTTAAAGTGCTCAGGGGAACAGAGGCCACTAGGGATGGGGAAGGGGCTGTGATGTTACTAAGGGGATCAAAGAAGCTGCGTCTTGTAGGTCTTAAGGCTGTGTATCATAGCAAGGGAGAACCATTTCATTTATTTTCCTTAAATGCCTTACAGTCCTTTATCTCCATTCATCACATGAGCCAACAATTAATTGTTTAAAGAAGAACCCAGCAATCGTTTAGTTTCTCTTATAATTAGAGTGACCATAGAATTTATCCTCCAAACCTTCTATTGAAAGGGGATATAATGAATTCTTTTGCTGGGACAACAGTCATAAAGTGGGTCAGTCCCAGACTGAAATATGTAATCATCCTACTGATAACCTGTTTCAAAATATTTTTAATTCATATAGCATAGTGGTTAACGGCATAGACTCTGGAGCCAGACTCACTAATTTCAAATCCCAGCTCTGCTGGAAACTAGCCGTGTGACCTTGACAAGTCACTTCACTTCTCTACAGTTCAATATCCTCATTGGTGAAATGAAACATAATCATTATTCCTACAACCAAGGGTTGAACTACTAAGTGAATTAACATATAGACAGGCACTTAGGGTAGATCCTGGTGGATAGTGTGGGTTAAATGTTGACTGTTCTTGTTATTTCGGGCACTCAAGGGTAAGAAACTTTACAGACCTGACACCTGCCTTCTTCTTGTCCCATACCTTGACATGGAGAGGCATTCAGCAAGAGTTTGTTAAATTAATAAATGAGAAGAAAGAAGAAATGAATAAAGGAAGAAAGGAATATGTTTATTCTTTCTCTTAATTTTTGTTTCTTGATTCTTTATTCCATCATTATTTTTAAGTTACTTTGAAAGACAAAGATACTGACACCCACTCAAAAACTCTTTCAAATGCCAATTCTAACACAACCTTTACTATACCCTGGAACCCCTTGGTTTTGAGTTTTCTTGTCCTTACCTGGCCTGTAACCAACACTGATCTCTCTTTACCATGTGCTTTTCCACCTTCCTTCCTCTCCCAGGCTATTAGACCTTACTGGAGAAAGTTATGTCTTGTCAATTAAAACTAGTTTTATCAATTAGTGCTATTGCTACTACCTCAACTAGACCTATTAGCAACTCTTTTATTTGCTATCATATTCTCAAAGATATTATCTTACCTATCCCTCAAGTTTGCAGCCCACTCACCCACACTTTTCTCTCAGGAGTTGACCTGCTTTCTGCTTTATTGAGATGAGATTCTCTAGCATGAACTCCTTCAATTTCCTTCTTCCACATCCAAGTGATTTATAACCCCTCCTATTATCTCTTTGCCTGTTTCAGAGGGAAAAGTGCCTCATCTTCTTTCTAGAGCTAAGTAATTCCTCTCTCTCTGCCTCAATCCCAATCCTTCTTCCTTCCAGAGCTGTGATCCAGCAGTTATCTCACACTATTTTGTTTTTTACAAGTCTCCCAAATCCTCAATTCTTTCCCTTTTACACATTAATATGCTTGTGTATTTTTCTCTTAAAACAGCAAGAACAAAAGTTCGTTCATCTTCCTCTTTCGAGTCATTACCAAACCTGTTCAAAGGAATAATCTATATATTAGAATAATCTATTAGCCTCTTTAACCCCTTAGTCATTTAAACCCCTTTAAAAAGAACCCCCATACCACTAATTTGAAATTGTCCTCTCTTAAGTTACTATTGATATTTTAATCCCTATTTCCAATGACTTCTTCTGAGTCCTTGTTCTCTTCAGTCTCCCTGTCTCGATCATTGATCACTGTCTGTCATGAAATAACATTCCTTGGCTTTCTTGACATGAGTTGATCTCGGTTACCCTTTTGCTTCCCTAATATGTCTTTTCCTCTTCCATCTACCACCCCATAATAGAGGTGCTCCCCCAATTTTCAACTCTTCCCTTTATGCTCACACAACTCCTTTGGTGGTTTCAACCATTTCCAGACCCTTGACTATCCCCTCAGTGCCGGTGGCCCTGGATCTATAATTCTAGCCCAACAAATCTCTTATGCTACAGGAGCACATTTCCTGCATTCTGCTGGGCTTCTCCATTCACTAAAAGCTAGATTCTCCTCAACACACTCTCTCAAACCAACTCCACCTCCTGAGTTTCCTGTCTCTGATAATACCATCTCCATCTTCCTATCCCTTTCTGAATAATGCTTTATAGATAAAGCGTTATTAGATAAAAGCATTATAGATAAAAGCCCCAAATCCACAATCTGGGCTCTCTTATTTTCCCAGATGTAAAGACTACACTGTTTTTCAGCCAATCTAAACTTAACCTTTCAGAATAAGTCTTATACTTCCCACCCCTAAGCCGTGTCTTCTTTCTTCTTGTATTAGTTTCCTAGAGCTGCCGTAAGGAGGCATCACAAAACAACAGAAATTTATTCTCTCACAGTTCTGGAGGCTAGAAATTCGAAAACAAGGTGTTGGCAGGGCCATGTTCTCTCTGAAGGCTTAGGAGAAGAATCTTCTTTTCCTCTTCTAACTTCTGGTGGTTACTAGCAATCCTTGTTAATCCTTTAGTTTGTAAATGCATCACTCCAATCTCCGCCTCCATTTTCACATGGACTTCTCCACTGGGTATCTGTGTCTAAATTTCTCTCTTCTGAGAAGGACACCAGTCATTGAATTAAGGCCATCCCTAATCCAGGACAACCTCTTCTTAATGTGATTATATCTATAAGCCCTATTCCCAAATGAAGTCATGCTTGCAGCTTCTGGTCATTAGAACTTCGAAATATTGTTTTGGGGACACAATTCAACCCATAACATGTCTCTGCAGAGTTAGATTTTTCCCTTCATCCAGCTCCATCTGTCAGAATCCTATTGCTCCAGATTCTGGTCGATTTTCACCTCTGTCATGAAGTTGTTCACAAGTCCCCTTCAACCCCTTCCTGAAGGTACCTTAATATTTCGCTCTTTATATAGCTGGCTATTTCTGCACATCTTCTCTCTGCTGCTAAATTCTAAATTCTAGATACAGAACACATATATCTTTCATCTTTGTATACCTCAAAATGCCTAGCATTTTGCTCATGAATTCACCTCGTTAAATCAAATTTTAAAAATTTCCTTGTAGATATTAAATTTTGACCATTCCTATATTTTTGTTACTAAAAGTAATTTTTCACTTTCATCATTAAATCTAAATGTTGGCCAGGCCCAAAGAATTTCTATCTAGACTTACTTTTGCATTGAAATGTTTCAACATTAATAACATAGCTCTCTTTTAAAAACAAAAACAAAACTCTATAAACTGCTTTCTATAGGTCATTTTTCTGTGCATCGATTTCTTTCTTGGATTATTTTGAAGTTAATATTGCAAGTCCCCTGAATTCTGTTGGAATCTAATCATCTGGTATTCAGAAGATGTATCAGGGAGTGGTCCAGGGAGCCTGGCTTGCAACTTCCCCTTCAGCCTGATAGGCAATACATTGAGAATTGAGAATTGAGTCAGCAGAGTAAAATACAGGTTCCTTCTAGTTGAATTTTTATTTTTTAATATGTGAGTAATTCTTTATTATAAGGTTGTTATAACTAATATGCTATTCCCAATTCCATATTAATTTCTTTTTTATTCCTGCAGATTTTAACTTGGAAAAAGATGGAATAACTCATGAGTGCTCTTGTATCTTAATTAGAGTAGGTATCTTTTCTAGTTTTTTTTAAAGATTTATATTAAAAGATAGTTAATATACAATATTATGTTAGTTGAAGATGTACACCATAGTTGTTCAACATTTATATACTGAAAGAAGTGATCGCCATGAGAAGTCTAGCAACCTGATACCGTACAACACTATCACAATATTATTTGCTATATTCCCTATGCTGTACAGCCCCATGACTTAACTTGTTTTATAACTGGAAATTTGAACCTCTTATTCCCCTTCACCTTTCCCCCCTTTTTTAATTTTTCAATTACAGTTGACGTTCAATATTATTTTATATTATTTTCAGGTATATGGCATAATGGTTAGACATTTGTATAATTTACAAAGTGACTCCATTGAATAGTCCAGTACCTATCTGGCACTATATGTTCTAGTTTTCCTTCCAGAATTGCTGCATACATATTTGTGTGTATGTGTGTGTGTGTGTGTATTTACGTGTGTGTGTTTGTAATATATATTCAAGAAATGACTGGAAACTGATTAATCTCCTAAACAGATTGAGTGCATGCATGCACAGCCAAAGCATTCAAAATCTGGGGTTTTAGTCAAGTACATGGCTCTCTTTTTAATACATATTTGGGACTGACAGACAGAATTACTAAGGATCAACAGTCATGGGGAGAAAAGGAAAAACAAGTGAAATTATAAATCGAAATGGTGTTTAAGGGCCAGTTTCTCTGCATGCACTCACTCTGCAGAAAGGCGGGGCCGGGGGAGGGGGGTGGGGAAATAGGCGGCCTCCAGGCTGTGAGCTAATGCGGCACTGCTGCTGTTTGCATAGCTGCACAGCCTTGGGATAGACCTGGGAAAGCTGGCCTGAATTCCAATGAATATTTACAATTACACTGCTCCAGAGCCCAATGCAATCACAGCGCTCCAGTGTACAGGTTTTATGCATCAAAAGAAAATGAGAGGAGAGCGGCAAAAATGGAGTTGCCTTTGGAGAGACTTATAAACACAGTTCTCACTGCTTGTGGCAAAACTAAAATGCTTTATTTCTGATAGGAGCAATTTATTCTTCAGACACCTTCCATGATCGTAGAAAACACCTGACTGGGTTTTGAAGTGAGAAAGTCTTTAGTAGATGATTTTTAATTCCTAGCAAGAGAAGGGCATGGAAGGAATTGTATTGCATAATTTTGATTTTGTCTTCTAACAGAAGATCCTAGAGAAGGGTGAGAAAATCCCTAAGCCTGTCACAAACTTCCTCTTCTTGCAGTTTGTGCTTTTATCCTGTTCTCATAAATTGTCCTTTTTTCATAGGGCAGCCCTGGGAAAGCTGGCACCATTTTGTGTCCTCAGTTAAAGCCTTTGGGTTATCGATTGTCAGTAATGCATGCGACTCCCTTACTCATTTTTTTCTCATGAGCTGGTTGATCCACTCCAAAGATCTGGAGAAAACTGGTTGGAAAAAATTAGTCAGAGTTCCTTGGGCCCAGTGAAGCAATTTTTAACTTTCAGAGGTGCCAGAGTGGGTGAAATTGAATGTTTTCAAAGGATTCTATCAGAACCTAGTTTTATGGTTTGGCTGACTAATCTTTTGGACTATTAAGATTTATATTGGATTACTATTTGCTAGTAGCCTGGGTTGCTGCACTAAGCAAAAGTCCTCTCTACTACCCAGTCATAATTTTACCTACTTATTAGTCCATTTTCTCCCATCAAGATGCTACTGTCTCTTATTCATTTACCTGCCTGCTTACCCCTCCTACTAGAAATTCACACATTCTTTCACATATCTATCAACTTGCTTGTATATATCCAAGCTTGGAGCAAAGAGCCAGAACAGTCATGTGCCTATATTTGTATGACTGGCCATTGGTAAATCTGAGAAAGCATATTTTATTCTCAGATCATAGTTCCTTAGATTCTTGGATTCTCAGTGGAAATGCCAAACCCCTGGAGAAAAGGAGAAATTTTAGGTTGCCATAATCTGTACCAGCCTTCCCCTCTTCTTTGTGTAAATGAATCACATTTTGTCAGTCATACATGCGTGCAGTGCAAACATAGCTTCAGGGTACTCTTCTTCCAACTAGAATGCTGCCTCTAAACTTCCTTCAAGGAAATTCTGTAGCCGCTATAGTTATTTAGTAACTCCTGACTATATGCAAAGCAGCATGTGGTCTATGAGTATGCAATATATGTGTAAAGACCATGGATGTAGTATTGTTAAGTGTAGGACAAAAAATCACCATAAACTAACATGACTGATTAATCGACTCATTACTCTTGTGGTCAAAGGAGGGTTACACTTGAGCTTAGTGACTCCAGGAAGACTATGCATTTGTTCTAACAGTGTTGCTGTTGCTCAAAACATTTAGGTCTCCTCTTCTGGAAGTGCCTATAAATTTTAAAATAGGCAATGAACTTAAATAGACATTTTTCTAAGATAGTATACAAATGGCCACGAAGCACATGAAAAGATGCTGAACATTATTCGTCTTCAGGGAAATAAAATAAAAAACACAATGAGATAGCACTTCACACCCACTAGGATGGCCAAATTTTTTCAAAAAGTGGAAAATGATAAGTATTGGAAAATATATGAAGAAATTGGAACCCACATATATCACCAGTGGGAATATGAAATTATATAAATGCTCTGAAAATCAGTTCAGTAGTTCTTCAAAAAGTTCTTCAAAAATAGAATTACCATATGGCCCCACAATTTTACTCCTAAGCATATGCTCAATAGAATTGAAAACAGGTGTTCGAACGAAAACTGGTATACAAATATTTATATCAATTCTGTTCACAATAGCCAAAAAAATAGAACAACCCAAATGTCCATCAATGAATTAATGAATAAAAAAATGTAGTATATCCTCACAATGGAATATTATTCATCCATAAAAAAGAATGATAACTACAGCAAAGATAAACCTTGAAGACACCAAGAAGCCAGTCATAAAGACCACATATTATATGATTCCATTTGTATGAAGTGTCCAGAATAGGCAAATCTATAAAAACAGAAAGTAGATAAGTGGTTGTTTAGGGCTGGGGAGAATGAGGCAGCAGGTGGGAGGGAAGTAGAGGAATGATGGCTAAAGTGTACAGGGTTTCCCTTTGTAGTAATGAAAGTATTTTTAAATTACCATGATGGTAGTTATATTTATCTTCATATACTAAAAATCATTGAATCGTATACTTTAAATGAGCAAATTTTATGGTATGTGACTCATTTTCCAATATATCTGTTTTATAAGAAAAGAAAAACAATTTATAACCCATACTGAAAAGAGTATTAACCCATTACCTTATGGTTCTACCCAATTTTTTTAGATAACGAATAGTATTATTCAGCTTGTTTGACTTATTTCAGAAGTTTGGTTCCAACTGACTTTTAGCTATTTTTAGAAAACCAATCGACTGTCAAGTGGTGAACATTTGCTCACAATGATAACGTCAAAATAATGGCCAGAAGTCATGAGAGAATTGCCCAAAGATGAGTTCCCAAATTATTTTTTGTGAAATAAATGGATTATCTCTTTAAATGACTAAAGAAAGGGCAGTTCTCATTTTGAGCTATTAATTATGGTGTGTATGTTTTTAAAAAGTCATATTTCATATACTATGTATATATTGGTATATGCATATAAGTTGAAAAAGGTAAAATATGCAGTGTGTGTGTGTGTGTTCAATCTTTGATTTATAACAGGACAAGTAGAGTTAATGGAAGTAATTTTTTTCTACTCAGTCATTCAGCATTTATTGGGCTCCTAATATATGGTAGAAAAATCACAAGACAATTTTTTAGGAAAATTCCTTCTCTGATTAAGTGAGGATAATCCAGATTTTTTGTAAACTCTAGAATTAAGACTAGAGGGTAGAGACCAAATAATACATTGATGCTTAAGAGCAAACTGTATAATTGTCAACAGATGCTAGTGTTCCCTGGAGAAGTTCTTTAGCAAATATTTTTTAAAGCTCCTAAAAGTGCTTTGACCAGCACAATATCCAAAAGTGATATTGTCTTGGCAATAACTTAAGTATGGCTGCTACTGACCTACAAAGAGGAATCCATCTTCAGTTCTTCCCATAGTTTGAGGCCCTCCAACACTAAGCACTCTAACTTTTATTAAAAAGGTTCCTGTTGGCCCTATTAACTCATGACAATTGTATAATAATACAACAAGAGAGGATGTTACAGGTGTTGGCTTCTTTGAAAGCCTGTCCTCTATGCTAATGATCTGTGGGTAAAAGGAGTCACTTGTATGTTTCTATAGAATTATTTTAGTTTTTGTCATTTTTCTTTCTGATAAAAATGTACTAAATAAGTAAAGACATAATAACTTGATAACTAATTGCCTCCCCCACTGATGTTCAACTTCTATAGCAACTGGGTTCAAGTGAAAACTTAGCCAGAAAATGATTTCTATGAACTCAAGTCAAACTCTAATGATACCACCACATAAGAGAAAAACTTCCACCATCATATAAAAAGTTAACACAGAGCAGATTGATATCTAAGAGAGGCCCTTTCAACCCTGCAGGCAATGGTGTTTTCAAAAGTTTGCAAGCCGATCATTTTATCTGGTATTGTTTGAATGTTCAGATGTCCCCCAGAAGGACAGGTAGCATTTTTTTTTCTAACCTTGACATAGACACTCAATAAAAATGGGAAATAATGAGATTTGCCTGGACATTTCTGCTAATATATCAGTCTCACTAATGGCTAATACATCCAAGATTTAGTTCCTTGATCAACTTGAATCCCCAAACCATCTTCCAAAACCATTAGTTTGTATTAGTGATAGTGTAGCTTTTATTGTTTTGGAAAAATATATACTATTTATTTACAAAGTTAAAGTCTACTTGGTCAGAGAGGAGCGAGGAGAGAGATTATAGAAAATGAGATTCAAGATGTAAGGAATGAAGAGGAGGTGTAAATGCAGGACCTTGGACATTTTAAGGATTTTGGCTTTCCACTTTGGTTTAAATCCTTGTACCACCATTTGTCAAAAGTCACAGATTGAGTGACTCCAAACTTCCCCTTATCTATAAAATGGGAATCTCATTGAATGTACACAGTTATTTTGAGGATTTCGAGGATGTATATTAAGGGGTTAGATCTACTCCTGAATAACTATTGATTAATTATATCACCCTTTTATGTTTATGTGTATATTTATAAAATAGATATAAAATATACAAAATGATACCTGGAGCGATAAAGGAACCAACATTTGTTGCAAATGTACCACATACCAGATATTGTACTTGATATTTCATTTTAATCCCCAAAATAACTGTGTACATTCAATGAGGTTCCCACATAGGAGGTTCTCATTAAGTATTTGTTGACTGAATAAATGAAAGACTGAGGAGCTCTAAGCCTGTCCTCCTTCCTAATGGCCCCAGTAGTGAGCATCCAGAGATATTCTTAAATACTGTTCATCTAAATCTCTCCTTCTGCTCGCCAATTTTTCTCGTTTCCCCCATTAGAAGGAAATTCAACTATCTGGCTTGTGTCTGTATAATTGGGAGTGGAAGGGGGCAGGATATTATTTGCCCCATACTCTGGGTATTCTGTTGTATGTGGAGCTGTGGGAACATGACCTGGAGTTCTGTATGTGCGTAAGGGGTTAGATCTGCCATCTTTCTAATTTCCCAGGAAGGGGAGTGATAACTTCTTCTGCTGGCCACCAGGTAACCTCAGTGAGTGAGCCATGGCACTGGGCAAGCATGGAGACTGAAGACCCAAGAGAAAGAAAGGAGCTCTTTCTTCCTCTGCCTGCTTATAGCTTCCTAGGCCCAGAGAATAGGTCCATGCTCTATTTAGCATTTGCATTCTTGAAGGATGAAAAATAAATCTGAGCTTGGATTACATTTCTAGATGGTTAAAATTCAGAATTTCATAATGAACAGTCACAAGGCTTAATGGATTGTGCGATTTGCTCTCACTGTTGGATATTTGTTGAAATTCATCGTGGAACTAATTCATCTTTGAAAGCTATCTTAAACTTTCTAAGAACCCATAAGCCTGTTGGAAGACAGGCAATGACAGAAAAGTTTCTTATCATTTCTCTGGTGTAGTTTTTTGTAGGTCTGAAATGAACTTACTTTTTTCACTTTATTAAAACAAATTGCAGGCTAACTCAGTATATAACAAGGGGAAGTATCTGGGTACAAAACCTTGTAACTAGTTAGGAAGGAAGGAGGAAGGAAGGAAGGAAGGAAGGAAGGAAGGAAGGAAGGAAGGAAGGAAGGAAGGAAGGGAAGAAGGAAGAAAAGAAAGGAAGAAGAAAAATAAAAAAGAAAGGCAGGATGGAAGGGAAGGAGGAAGGATAATGTGAAAAGTTTCAATAGGATTTCAGGTAGAAGAGAGAGAAAGGAGGGAGGGAGGGAGGGCGAGCAAGCAAGCACAAGCTATCTATCTCCCTCCGGACTTTTTTCAATGTGTGCATGTGCACACGTGTGTTTGCATGTATGCATATGTACTAGAAGGAAATTTAGAAGGTTGTCATTTTTGGAATTGTAAGATTCAGGGTAATTTTTATTTTCTTTATGTATCTGCATATTTTCTAAATTTTCTACCATAAATGTGTATTATTTTTATA
This sequence comes from Pteropus alecto, assembly GCF_000325575.1. Lineage (NCBI taxonomy): Eukaryota > Metazoa > Chordata > Mammalia > Chiroptera > Pteropodidae > Pteropus > Pteropus alecto. Next base: position 14,905,545 of record NW_006434825.1, read on the forward strand.
ACTATATGAGCAATTAATTTTATCAGTAATGCTTAGAAACTTTGCATTATTTTCTTTGAAGATCTGTAGAAGGTATCCCATATATTCATTGTGTTGCTTTGGAACTATTTGCTTTTTCTTAAAGGCCAGTCATGATATTAAAAGCAATAAAACTGTTTTACTAATTAGGAGACACTAAGATTTTTCTACACTAAAACATTTTTTTAAACCACAAAATAATTTATACAGTGATTTTTTTTCTCCAAGAGCTAGTGAAAACACACACTCACACACAAAGTTTAAACTTTAGAGAATGGATGAATAGCGAATACTCCCTGCCTCCGTACCCACCTCTCCATACATTCATCTACTTCATAATTTTTTTTATTTCTTAATATATTTACCAAAGGTCTGGAGGTGACCTGTAAACTGCTTGTCTTCTCATCTTACAGATGGAGAAAACAAAGAGCCAGCTGGGAAAGATACCTACTTTCTGAAATGAAGGCATCTCCTACCAAGCCCAGGATTTCAGACAGGTAAACCACATATCTAATCCTTCCTAGTATATTCCAGAAAGAACATGGATGAAACTTGTCTTGATCTTTTTTTCTTACACAAATTTAATACTTTGATCACTTGTAACCAAAAAGCAGTATTCAAAGAAACGGCACAGGTCACTTTTATTATACACAGCTCAATTCACAAGGTACTACTTTGAATAGCTATTTAAAGGAATCACAGTTCAAAAGATAATTGACCCAAATTCTCCTTCCTGCTCTGCACTGAGGTTAGTCTTGCCCACGTGCAGCTGTCTTGTGCATCTCACACATGGAAGAGATACGGTAGTGTCCTGGGGAGCATGAGAATCTAGGCCACTGTGATTAAAACTAATTCAAACATTATATTAATGTCTGTGTTTAGTTTGCTAAAAATTTTCAACTTCAGTGGGCGCCTAAGGGCTGACAGCTCCACTCTGGATTGAATCAGAAGTTGATTTATCGGGAAGAACACTTTAAAGTGATTACACCTGCTCTGGTCCCATCTGGTTTGAGTATGATGAAATGGAGTTCTACATCTCTGCTTTCAAAGTATTTGTTACAATTTGAATCCTGAGCAACATGTCTAGAAGAAGAAACAGTGCCATGAGCAGCCTAATGCTACCTAACTTCTTTAGTTAATCTCGTAAAGAACACCAGTGTAAGAACTTTTAAAGCACACCAGTATGAGAACTCTTTTTGGCAGATGTTCACTAGTTCAGTCCCATTATCGGGTGACATTCACATTCCAGGTCCATTTCATTGCGTTGCCTTAATGATGTATTTAACTTGTAAATTATATCTGCTAGTAATATTCTTAGAATAATTGTGCAACCGGTTAAAGTTCTTTAGAACCTACAGGATCACCAGTTGAATGTTTCAAATCTCCAACACATCTACTGGTTATGGAAATCCTGTTGGCATTAACTAACCATTGTTCCAAACACGTTTGGAACAAAACAGAATCAACAAACATCTTTGGTACATGGCTTTCTTGGAGTGCTTTTATACCTTTCTCCCATTATATTGGAAAATAATATTGCTGCTATCATTTTAGAATACTTCCAGAAGCAGACTTGGCATTAAGTTCTGACTCATTTATAACACCATACGTTAGAAATCACAACTTTCTGTTCAGTACTTGGTAGATCACGATGGATGTTAAGATGGAGGATTTTGTATTACCTGTGGTTGTGTGCTAGTAAAGAGAGGTATGGGAACCAAATTTCTAACTAATATTCATATTTCCGATATGTGTCATTGTTCTTATTGTGTGTTCCTCAAACAAAACCACCACCATTGCCCTTGAAATGATAAAATTAAACAGGATAAAAAAATAAAAAGGGATATACACTAAACCTCTCATACATGAAGAGTGGAGAAGGCAGACAGAAGACGAAATAGGGAAAATGGCTGGGGGAAGGAAACAAAATCAAGTTCCGTGGAGCCTAAGATTATATGGGTTTGTGCAAAAACCCATATGAAATCACTTAATAATGAGATCAAGAATGCTGAATAATTTAACGTACCCTTGGATCTTGACTTGTGACTGTCCAAAACTAATATTTCACAAGCCACATTGCGCCTTGTCACAGAGTCCTATTTCTCCCTCAAGATAATGCCCGAGTAGTAACGGACCCAGTTTGGCGGACATTACCTAATTGGCTGCAGTCACTTTAACTTGAATGTGACATTTTGGACTGTGTTGTAGTCACAAGGATAAGTTAGAAGCTTGAGCAGCAGACTTGCTCTTTGTGATAATTGTAGCTGAAGCTTATGTTATCACCAAAGCTTATTATTTTGCAAGTTGTACACTCAGCTTTTTGTAAAAATTGTACTATAAGGAAAAATCCCTGAGGAGGCTTCTTTTCTCTCCTTGTTCTTCTGACACTCCCAGATGAGGATGACCCAACAAAATGCTGTGTGATTGTGTTTAAGTGCATGTAACTACACACCACCTGTGTAGTTGGTACTAAGATCTTAGTACCATGAATTAAATAGTTCTGTAAGTCTCTGTATTCTTTAGGTTTTATGCTTATTCAGCTAACCAAATTACTGCTGTTGAATGACATTGAGGGCACTCTTTCTGTCTTAAGAGAAATTGTGTACCCACCTCTTCATCAGGCAGGTAGCTGAGGAGTAAGAAGCCTGCTTCCCCCTAGCACTGTCATTGGCCTCCACTGTGTGCCAGCATCGTGCCTATGAAAAGAATAAGCTCATTACTGCACAGTAGGAAGACATCATACAGTGGACATCTTTCTCTTGTTAGTAATTCTTTGTATTTTTATAATGCTTTATGGTTCCAGGAAGACCTATCTTCCCTCCCTCCCTTTCTTCCTTCCTTCCTTCCCTCCTTCCTTCCTTCCTTCCTTCCTTCCTTCCTTCCTTCCTTCCTTCCTTCTTTCCTTCTTTCTATATTCATTGAAGAAATAAGATGATCCAGGCCCTGTGCTGGGCACCGAAGATACAAAGATAAATGAAATATAGTCTCTGCCCTCAAGGAGCTCCCTGGTTAAGAAGGGGAGAAAGAGGAACAACTAACTAATTATAATCCTGTGTGATGAGTGCTCTAACCAAATGTACTACAGAAAAAGTGAAGAAACCAGGAAGCTTCACAGAGAAAGTAACTTTGGGGCCATATCTTGAAAGATGAACAGGTATTTACATCCGGAGAAAGGGAAGTGATGAGAGGGGATCGGGGAAGTGGTTGCCTCAAGCAAAAGGGACGGCAGGTGTGAGGACATCAAAGTGTGAAATACGTGGCTGAAATGGTAGCTGAGGCCAGATCAGAAAGGACCATATGTGCTTTTGTAAAGTAATAGAAAAATACATATATTGGTCTCTGCCCTCTAGTTCCTGCCACAGTGCTCCTAAAATTTCCTGGGAGATGGGAGTGTCTTTCGTTCTAATAAGGCAACTCTTGGTGGGCTCTTGGATAGCTTCAGGATGGCAGCTGGTCACCAGAAAGACTCAGCTATGATAAGAAGCTTGGAACTTTCAGCACCCCTGCCCCCATCCTCTAGGAAGGAAAGAGGGACTAGAGATGGAGTTAATGAACAGTCATGGCTACAAGATGAAGCCTTTACAAAAACCCCAAAAGTATGGGGTTCAGGTTACTTCTGGGTTAGTGACCACATCTATATACCAGGAGAGTGGCTCACCCCAACTCCATGGGAACAGAATCTCCTGTGTTCAGGAGCTTTCCAGACATCACTCTATGTATCTCTTCATCTGGTTATTCATCTGCATCCTTTATCATACACTTCATTATAAAATAAACCAGTAAATATGTTCCCCTGAGTCCTGTGAGCTATTCTAGAAAATGATAGGACAAGAAGGATCATCAGAACCTTCTATTTGTAGTCAAGTCAAGCAGAAATCGTGGGTACCTAGGGACCAACTACTCGTGACTAGTATCCAAAGTAAGGAGCAGTCTTATGGAAATGAGCCCTTAACCTGTGGGGGTCTATGCTACCTCTGGTTACTGTCAGAATTGAATTAAAATGTGAGACACCCAGCTAGTGTTGGAATTGTTTGATGTGGAAAACCCACATCAATCCTGTGTCCTTTTTTCTTTTTGAGGTACCAAAAACTGACCAAAGTCAGTTTTTGGTACCAAACTGACCCACCTGGGCCCCTCACTCCTTAATCTCCCTCCCGCACCCACACCCTGCTGTCACAGAACCCAGGCCACTGTTTGTTTTGTTTTGTTTTGTTTTAATCCCTTTCATTTTTCTGCAAATCAAGAGGAAAGTGGAAAGCCTAGGCAGTGAAAGGGATTTGTTGCCCTGGAGGAAATAAAACCTAGCATAACATTAAATAACCTAAAGAATATTCCTCCCAGAATTTACAGCTCCAGAACCGGCTGGTGGTCCCCGCGCCATTAGACTGATCATCCTTTCAGAGCAAGTGGTCCACTTTCCATCCAATACTACAGTCAGTTTGCAGAAAAGACAAAACTTTTAATGTGGCCCTTTGTCTTAACTACCCTTTGCTCTTGTTTTATGTGATTGCAATCATAAAAAAATTACTTGTTCCCCTTTCTGGTGCCATTATGGCAATCCTGCAAGGGCTCAGTGAAGACAGAGGGAAGCAGGGAACGGGGAGAAGGGAGAGGGGACATATTCTCAGCAAACCGACCTATTCTCTAGTGTCAATTTTGGTAAATTTCGCTTCTGTATTCTTTCCTGCACTTTTGAAACACACGTAGCAGAGACCCTGGTCTCTCACTCCTGGGAACGAAGCTTTCCTCTTTTGTTTATTATTTCTTTTTCTTTTGTCTCTGTCCATTTAAATATTAGGATAATCATTACCCCTTTAACAGCTAAATGTCTGTGCAGGTTTTCTTTTTAATAAGTATTTTGCATTTGACCGAAACGATTTCATCAGAGGAAGTTAAGACAGTCATTTTAATTTGCAAAATTTCTTCCTCTTTTTATTTCTTCCACATTTGATTTTGAGCACATATTTAATAATTTTTGGTGGTTTGTGTTTCAGCATCAGCTGGACATACAGAATAGGTTCTCAATAGTCTCAGAATTTGATTATGACCAAGGAACCACTATTCTATAAACACTGAAAATTGGGAATTATCTCTAGTGCTGTTTGCTAACGAAGTCGAAGCCTAACCTTTAGGGCTCATTAAAATTCCACTGATGAAAACTCTCGCACTGGTCTCTCTTTCATGAATCTATCCCTGTGTTAGGATTGCTGGTGTGTGGAAATTGGTCTGGGCCCTCCCCTTTTGCCCTCCCCTTTAATCTCTTCTGTCAGGTTTAGGCAGAGATTTTTAAAGCTTATAGATTTCTCTTTCTCTCTACTCAGGGTATGTGTTGTGAATCCAAACAAACATGAATGTGTAACTGTTACTGAGCCACTCTGACCAGGTTATCCTG
>NW_006434825.1:14911012-14926779 GCF_000325575.1 Pteropus alecto
GCCAAAAAGAGGGATATGTTTTTCTGTTCCTGATGCAGGGAAGAGAAACGATAAACATCCAAGTGTAAGGCACAATTGGTGGAATATAACGAGTTGTTTTAATAAATCTGTCTGCTAAGTGACAGTTAAAATACAACCATTCCTATCAAGAGATCCCTGCATGGTGACAGTAGCCACTCTCCTACCCTGCTGGCAGATAAGACCTTCCAAATCCTCCCAAAGTGCTGCAGCATCCATGTGCAGAAGAGCACTTGGATTCATTTGGCATATCTTTATAAAATAAGGATGCCGTGATGGCACATTGCATCAATATTACTATTGCTGAACAGATGGAAAATAATTGTTTATGGAATTTGTATTTTAATCACATGAATGTATTTGGTAGGGAAATCCCCCTAACTACACAATTCAAAGCCTACCTTTGATCTGGGCCCCTTTGGGGCATTTTCCATGACTGATAAACTGCACTTCTGAGTTCATAGGCAAATGCTGAAAATTGTAAAAATAAAAAGAAGAAGTAGAAGAAGAAAGCCAGGCACCAACCTCCCATTTGGGTATTTTGTCTCCTTGGAGAATCAGACAAGCTGGCCAGGCTTTCAGGCATGCTGACGACTCAGCACACGTCCCACCCAGTCGTACACCCACACAGGGTTCAATATGAATGCCCTCATCTCTTGCCTCCCCCTTCTCCTGTTCCCTCCTCCCCTTTGCACACAAACACAAACACACATACATGCTCTATGCAAGAATTCATATGCTCTATCTTTTCAAAGATTCCTACTGCCTTTTTACATAGGCCAGTTTAGATGCTTATAAAGTATTTATGAATATTAGCCCTTACACATATTTTCCTCTTTCACCTGTTACACATTTCTTGGTTAGCATTATAATGTGACATGATAGAAAGCAGAAGCTTTGCTTTAAATGAAAATGAATGTTCTAATTGTGAAATATTTTGTCTTCGAAATATTCTGCCGTACATCAAGCTGAGTGCAGCCGTAGGCAAGACCAAACCCTGTTACCTTGCCAATTTCCCTCTTACAGTGACCCAAAGAACAGAATCTAGTGTATAAAATTTGATAGCCACTGAAAGAAAGGGTTCTATAGATTCTCTTTTCAGAAGCACAATCCCCACCTTTCCTCCTCTTGAGATCAGACACTTCCCTCCATTCTTAGAATAAAGAGATCTGAGGTTTTAAATTCTTGGATGGATTTTTTTCGTTTGTTTGTTTGGTGGATTTTTCCTTCTCATTCTTTCTCCTCTGCAGAACACAACTAGTAAATGATTGGATCTTTGACAGAACAAAGGTATTTTTTGATGGGCTCTGTAATCTAGTGCGCTAATGCGCCCAGTCCCCTCATTGTCTTGCTGTCTGATCCCATCCCTTCTGCCAGACAGTCACTGCGGGATGAGTCACTTTTAATGTCTGATAATCAAGGTGAATTTTCAAAAAGCTGCCATTTTGGAATTATGCACTATAACACAGTGTCAGAGACGAGAGGAGGAGGAAGAATGAAGGAAAGGCTAAGATAGACACCTACTGCACGTTTGGAGAACTGCAGGACACAGCCAGCACCGTGCCAGAGGAGATGTGTCTGGAGGGTCTAAATCGATCGAGGCGTCCATAATGAGAAGGAGACTATGTTAATTATAAATTAAAAATAACTTCCATGAAAATGAAGATTATATGCACAAAAGAAAAGGTCTTAGTTAAAACAGACTGGAGGGATGGAATTAAGCAACAGCCTTTAGGGGTATGGATTCTGTACCCACTGAATACAGTGTGGTCCATTAAATAACCTAATACAAACTTACATTGGAAAAAGAATCAAAGTGAATCGTGGCCGTCTCTGTGGATGCTGTATTGTCTGCCATCTTTATTTAAAGCAACATCAGCTAAGGGAGTTTACCTAGCAGATGAATACAGCCTCCCTTCAGCTCAGGAGACTGGATATTTCTGGAATCATTTAAAGGACTGAAACCGTTTTTCCCCCCCATGAAATAGCCAGGGAGATATTGGGACCCCAGGTAAACAAAAGCCAATCAAATATTCTTGCAAGACTTCAACTATTCAAATATACTTTGGTCAATGTCTTCTCTGAGGTAATTAACTAAACCCATTGTTATGTTTGTGGCTCTGGAATTTTTTTTTTAATTGTTAGCATTGTATTAAATAGTAGGGTAGTTGAAGGAAAATGATATAAGAATAGCCTGCTCCTTCTGTTTATTATTCAGATAATTGAATGCCTATAAATAGAATCAGGATGTTTTGACTAGGGAAATGCCGTCCTCATTACAGCTGGGAGATGCTGGGGCGATTTAAAGCTGAAGCTTCAAAGCCTTGTCCTTGTTTATAAAAGCACGAGGGTTTTCATGGCTGTTTCAGTGGCCAGTTGGAATCTGCAGGTACTTTCTCTGTCCTGGGGGAGGGACATAATGACATTTCTGAGAATGCTATTTTGTAACTGTGATGAATGCTTACATATTTCCTCTAACAGAGGCATTTAAATACCTGCATATCTTCTTTAATACAAGTTATATTTACAGATTATTACACCTTGTTATTGTCTACCAAAGTTAATTAGTCCATTCTCTCCCCAATCTTCACCCCATCTTCACCTCTCTCTCTCTCTCTCTCTCTCTCTCTCTCATCTTCACCACTATCTCTCTCTCTCTCTCTCTCTCTCTCTCTCTCTCTCTCTCTCTCACACACACACACTATACTTAACAGACAGTTGCAAAATAGAGAAAGAAGAAAATGTTTAGCTATCATGCTACCGTTCTCATGTACACAAAAGAAAATTAGACATATGGAGAATATATGTGATGAAAGTAACCCTTTGGAAATCTTTTGGTAAAACCCTAATTGTACTGAAACGACTAGAGAAGTGACTTGTCCTGGGATGTTTAGCCAGAGAATAGCAGATTCCAGGCGAGGCTCCAGGCGTCTAACTTGCAGGCTGACATGCTTTCCACACAGCGTGCTCTCTTCCCATTAAAAGAATCAGGTCTCTGCCGCTTGGCTAAACAGTGATTAATGCACAGATGTCACAATGGAAAAAAGAAAAACCTGAGGAAGAGATAAGAATCATATATATTTTCAACCATGATACAAAGGAATAAAATGGAAAATGGTATGAAATGAAGGAAAGCAAAATGTTAATAGAATATCTATCTAATAAAACAATCTGCCTAGTCAGAATTCTATTAGAAGACAGAATTGTCGCTTTTGGGGGGGAAAAAAAAAACGTAGTAGAGATATTTAAAACTAGCCAAGAAAGCAAACATCGCTTACAAAAGTCACACTACCTTATTTCCCTCCACATATTTTCACCTAAAGTATTAGAATAATTTAGTCATATTCAAGCATGGATTCTCACTGTAGTCATTGAGATCCTGCCTAGGCTCTGTAAATTAGTGACACAGGTAAAACTGGGACTAAACCAGCATTTCCTTTTCTTCTAGAATCTAGATCCTTAGAAGGCACAGCCTGCCTTGCTCTCTGAGGATAGGTCTACCCGATATGACCTGTTAGGTACTTTTGCATGTATGATTTCCCTTTTACTACATTCTGTCTCCCGTTAGACTAATCTCTGTCTGAAATCTTCTCCACATTTTCAGTAAAATACCTCCCTGGTGCTCTGAGGACTCTGAGGTCCTGAACATGAAACCCCTCCACCCTCAAGTTATCTCCTATTTTGGTGTGAAACATGATGGATTTTCTTCACAAACATTTAATGACAATAGGAACATTCTTGGAGGTACTAGATGATAATGACAAACCAGATATTATTGTAAACCAGAACATGACCTCCCAGTAGTACTGTTTTTCCTTCTAAAAGAACCTAAAGAATGGCTTATAATGAAAATTAAAAAGGGGAAATAAAATCCTTATTAATTGAGGCTATGTTTTAGCATGATAGAAGATGTTTGGTAGATAAAGGAAGGAATCAAAAGATTATATATTGTGTAAGAAACCTTAACAAATTTGATAGAAGATGGTGATGTGGTCAAAAGACAATGAAAGTGTTAAAAAAAAAAAAAGGGTGATTCCTTAAAGTCTCAAAACAAGTGGGCTTTCATATTCTCTCTGATCCAACTTTTTACTTCTGGGGAAGAAAAAATTGAAGAACATACATCTGGCTGGTGGGATAAAAACAGAAACATATTATTTGATTTTGCTCTGGAGAGCTATCAAGAAAGTTAATGAGACTTCCATTTCAGTAGTACAATTAGCAATAGGGTTTCTCAACATCAGCACTATTAACATTTTCTGATAATTCTTTATTGGTGGAAGGGGGGCGAAGAGTCAGGAAGGGGGCTTTCCTATTTGTTTTTTGGATGTGTAGTACCATTCCTGGCCTTTACTGTACTAGATGTTACTAACAACCCCCACACCAGTTATAACAACTAAAATGTCTTCAGACATTGCCAATGTCATCTGGGGAGCAAAATCACCCCTGATTGAAAACCACTGGACTATAGTGAATTGTTCTCATTTTGAAAAATAGACTCAGTTTTGGAGACTATATTTATACAGTAAGGCCCACATTTCTAACGATATGTTCGAAACATAGGGGCCCTTTATGGTCCCTGATGTTGCCCATGGATTGACTAATGACTGGTTCTCCCACAGAATTAAGAGCTCAAGATACCTGTAATCTAGTTTAGAGGAAGGCATGTCTCGAAAAGAAATGAGCAGTAGGTTATTGACATATAGAGTTGGCTAGAATCAAATGGATGCAAAGCCAATTATGTTTTTTAAAGTGATATATGTCAATGAGGCATTCTGAAAAAAAAATTAAAGAGCTAAATATATGGAAAGACACCCCGGGGTCATAGAACAGGAAACTTTAATATTATAAAGATTTTGACATTTCCCAAAGAGCTACCACCCTAGGTTTTTATTATTATTATTATTATTATTATTATTATTATTATTATTATTATTACTATTTGAGACAAAAATGATCTCGAAGCCCCCAGCCTTCTATAAAAAGCAGAGTGAGCCACAGTGGAGAGCATATTTTTCAATGCCCTTTTCAGAGGTGGCCACAGAGGATAATGAGGGGAAGGAACCTCCCAGGGTCGTGGAGAACAAAAAACTGAGAAGCTCTCCTAGGGAGCGGAACAAGAGCCCAATCAAAGAACAGTCCCTGCCCCTAGGGGGCCTTTACCACGTAATCCCACAAAGATTTCAGAATTGCTGTGAATCAGTGACTGCTGTATGATTTCCATTCTTTCCTTTTCTAAATGGGAGATTGTCGTTACCCTGTTCCTCTTCCACCACCATGTTGGGCATGTGGGGCAAGTAAGTTGGCTTGTTAGTTCATAAGTGTCTGGATCAGGAGGGGCCATCTGAGATCCCCTCAGTGCTCTGAGTCTGAAATGTGATTGGATGAGACTTCCAGGAGTCTTCTTTAAAGAATAGATGAAAGTATTGTGCATGTAAAAGAGGGGAGCAAATATTTGTCACCAAAAGAACAGACTGTGGCAGATTTTTTTACTCCTCTTAATTATTCGCTGTCATTTCTTAGGATATGATTATACATACTACTCAGAGGCCACTCAAGTCGAAACATTTGATTTTCAGCACCTATCCATATGGGCGACTGTCTCTTGCATGTTAGGATTGGTCATAAGACTTTCTTTTGCCAATGAAATGTGGGAGGAAGTGATAGATATGACTTCCCAGCAGAAGCTTAGCCATGTTATGGTTCAATCATCACTTCTTTCCTTCTGTCGCTTTGTCCAACTGAAGCCTTTAATGGGCGCCACCAAATCAATTCAGAAATTTCAGCAGAAGGAATGATGTTCATGATCCTGATTAGGTCTTGGATGTGAGGCCTTTTAAAACTCAGCCTTATTGCTCAGAACATTTCTCGATATTATCTTTTGTTGGTTAGAAATGAAAAATAGTTGCATTTTTCAATCCCATTTACAACCCAGCAGGTTCTTTCTTGAGCTCTGTCTTTCTTCTATTATCTCCTTAAATGTAGCCAATAGACACTAAGGCACACTAGAAACAGTCTGTTTCTTACCCTCTTCACCTAACTCCACAAACTAATTAGGTACATGATCTGCCTTCCTGGAAAAGCCTGACTTGAGCAATGCAGTTTTTAAATTCTAAACCAGAGAAATAAGCAGAAAAAGCATTTGACGAAATCCAACACCCTTTTATCATTTTAAAAAACACTCAATAAAAGGAAAATTACTCAGTCTGAAAAGGGGGATCTACCAAACCCCAAAAGCTGATATCTTAGTGAGCATTAAAGGACTAAATGCCTTCTCCCTAAACATAGTTGGCTTTGTATCCATTTGATTCTAGTCAAAAAATCTTAGGGAGAAGGCATTTAGTCTTTTAATCAAAAAATAGGCAAGATGTCCACACTCACCACTTCTATTCATCCTCATAATGGAAGTTTAACCAGGGCAATTAGGCAAGAAAAAGAAATAAAAGGCCTCTACATTAGAATGGAAAACATAAAACTATCTTTACCTTCAGATGATATGATCTTGTACACAGAAAATCCTAAGCAATCTATAAAAAGCAGCTATTGCAACTAGTAAACAAGTTCAACAGTGTTATAGGACACAAGATCAATATACAAAAATCAATTGTATTGCTCTATGCTAGCAATGAAAAATCCAAAAATTAAATTAAGAAAAAAATTCCATTTATAATAATATGAAGAAGAAAAAAATACTTGGGAACAAACTCCTGAAGGTTTAAAGCAGATGGAGCTCATTTCTTTTTATTTATTATTATTTGCCTTTTTGTGTATCCCTCCAGAGGCCACTCAAAATGTTTCTACTTGAATAAGAGTTTTGCTGAGTGGTTTGGGTTCAGAAATGGCCAGTTAGTGGGTGGAGGTATGATTTTTGGTGGAGGGTGATTACGCTAACAAAGAGTGTTTGACCTACATCCTTACAAGTGAAGGTTTATATGCGTACTTGACTCAAGGTGAATTAGACCTTAGGTTTCCCTTTAGCAACTTCTAGAAATGATTCACCTTAACATTTTGGGAGTCACTTTACCACTATAAATTGCTTTGTAACCTTTTTCATTTTCTTACAATTCTACCTGATAGAGTTCGTCACTCTGTCTTCTACACAACATCTGTACCTTGTACAGATTCCTATTTCTGCATGTCTCCCACCATTTTGTAATTATTTGTATACATGTCTGCCTCTGACACCACACCATGAAAAGACAGTATTTTATTAACTTTGCATCCCCAATGCTTAGAACATGTTCGATGTGTGTTTGCCATCCTAAATTCCCATTTCCATGGGTTTGTTTTTCACCTGCTTGAAGGCTATCTCCCTGAAGTCTTCTCTCTTCCAAACTCTGCATGTCAGTCCCCTCAAATTATAGATTGATATATAAATTAATATATATTCTCTCCATGCATTATATCAATTTCCTTATTTCTAAAGTTACTGCTAACCATCATTTCACCATTGGCCATAATGAGAAACAGCCCATGAGAATCACATTAAATGTGTCTTGTAATAGGGTTTCAAGGCACAGTATGAGAACGGTTTATCTGTGAACAAGATTTTAAAGGTGAGAAATAAAAATCTCTGTCCATCTTTTCATTATACCTATTTCATCAATATTTCTTAGCCCTCTTAACCTAAAACAATACTGGATCTAAGAAGCCGAGGCCTTCCATCTGCTGTTTAAGCATAGACTATACATGCCTTTTCAAAGAGAGACAGCTGCCCTTGTATTTAGAATAAGGACAACAAGAAGCCTGTATATAACTCATACTTGATGGATATTTATTGTTCAATACAGGCTAAAGGAACCTGCCCTCTCACTAGTGTTTCTATCCCTGTACTATCAGCCTATCAAATCAGACATTGTGATAATAATTGATTGAGACCTGGGTGGGATGGAGGGACATTCTTAATGGTTGTTTGACTGGAAAATCCATCACTAAACAATACAATCAACATTATAGGCACAGCTTATGTAGTCTCTGATGAGAGTTTTTAATTCACAGTTACTGTTTCTTTAGATTTTGACATGAAGCTCACTGGTTTGATAGGCATTTGCTCATAGAGATGGTCTCAACTTGACCATAAATGGACATTTTCTAAGACACAAACAGCCAGAATGTTTCAGTCTTTGAAAGAAAGATCATGAACATTGACAGATTAGTGTCTTCCCAAAAGTATCTTTGTGAGAAGTCTTTGTCATTTATCTTGAATAAATGATGCTACTCAAAGTGTGGCCCATGGGCCAGTGCTGATCTGTAAATTGTTTACTTGTTTGTGATGAAGTAAATACAATAATTAAGAATGAGCACTTAGAAAAACTTTTAGCAGCTTGACAGTATCTTTAGGTCTGGATAATCTAGTCATAAAAAACAGGCCTAGTATTTTGTATTTCTTTTATATTTTATTTTTCTAGTATTTTATTATATTTACAGAAATACTTGTCCATAATGGTATGGATAATTTTTTAAACTGGTCTTTACCATAGATTGTTTGGGAAATGCTCATTAAAATACCATATCTCATCTCTACTTGTTTTCTAGTCATTTTTGGTTTATTCCAGTCTCCAGACCTCATTCCATTTTATACTCATCACCACTTCTCCAAACATGCTAAACATAGATTGCTTTTCCCTCTTTAACCTGCAGGCAATAGGTATATTAAAGGCTTGAGGCATTGGTTGCACCCTTGCTGAAAGCCCCTGGTATCTGGGGGTTCACTGTGATCATGAAGCTGATGAAGTCCCCTTTTAACCAGCTTACCAATGTATTTATTTATCATCGGAGAGTAGAAAACTTTGTTCCCATTGGTTGTGACTTTGGGGCCTAGAATTATCAAGCTATAATGAGCTTTAGTAAATGTTTATTTCCCTGTGACTTTCACAAAGAACATGTGGCCCTCATGACACTGTAGAACTTTATTTTAATGCACCATGCCCTTCCAGCATTACTCACCTCCACTTCATCTCTGCCCAATCCAATAAATGTCGGTTCTCCATGAGTATTATTTCAAGTGAACTGATATATCGTTCATTGTTATATTTCATTTGATTCTTGTGCTGTGCAGTCAACCTGTCTCCAGGAGAACTATGTTTAACTGATTATGTCTTAACCTATGACATCATATTTTTTAAAGAACATGATTTGAAGACGTTGATATCTATTGCCATTTATAACTTCTTTTCATTCAGATTGATTATATGTTCATGACAAGGATGCGAATGATGGAAAGGAGAGTGCAAGACCAGGATTAGGGAGACCAAGTTAGGGGGTCAGTGCAGTAATCCAGGCAAGAAATAATGAGCGCCTAATCCAGAATAGTGACAGCGGAGATGGAGAAGGATGACTGTGAGAAATATTTAGGCATTAGAACAACAGGATTTGGTGAATACTTAGACGTGGAGGGTAAGAATAAGGAAAAATTGAAGACTACTCCCAAATTTTTGGCTTGGAGTAACTAAGTAGGTGGTGATAAGATAGGAAGATAAGAAGAAGAACAAGTTTGGAGAAATATGGAGTGAGAGATGATGGATTTAGCTTTGAGCATGCCAAGTTTACCAATGTGACATCCAGGCAATTGGGTATGAGTCTGAAACGCAGGAGAAAATTCTGGGCTACATATTTAGATTTTTTAAATCATGGACGTATGAGTAATTAAAACCATAGACCTGTATGAGAAGAGAGATATGTAATTTTTTTAAATGTCTTAGAGACATTTCAATTTCTTCAACTTCCCCTTAAGATTTAAGATTTTTAGTAATTATATTTTCTTTATCTTCCATGTGATAAGATAGGATAATCTAATTATATCCTAATAATTTACACATAGGCACTATAGGATTCTATGAAAAATGAAGCTGATCAAAGAGATCAATTGAAACATTTCTAAACTTGGAAATCTATCTTCTAGTATAGTCCAGATTATCCAAACCCCTTCATCCAGCTCTCTTTATTCACAGTTAATAAAATTACATAAATGTATGTATTGGAATTTCTGTGTGTCGGCCCATTTCATTCAATCATCACGTGACCTCCTCCACCCCCAAGAAATATCATTAAAATCCATTTACAGATGAGAAAATAGACTCAGGGAAATTGGATGGATGGAAAGTGGCTAAAGTCACCATCCTTTAGCATTGTGTATCTCCAGCCATTTAGTAAGACACACTTTTGGACAGTACCATATCTAAGGCCCCACTCTGTGCTGATCATTCCAAATACTGATACTTTTGTCTGCTTCAACCAAATCAGACACCCCCCAAAATACCAAATTCTTGTGTTTCAAAAACTGGCTCCTTAGCTCTATCCCCAAACACAAATAGCAAACATGAATGGGCACAAGAGAGAGTTGTGTTTCAAAGGAATATCTAACCATTTTCTGCAATAAATCTTACCAAGAATACATCAAGAGGCCTGGAAATGTTCAATCCTTTTCAATCAGTAATCCTGCTTCTACAAAACTATCCTAAAGAAATAGAGAGGCACCCCAAAATTTATCCATAAGTTTATTTATTTAACTTATTTTTAGTGAGCCGACACTATGCTGGGAACTAGGAATACAACTGTCAATAAGAAACAGTCTCTGCCCTCTGAGAGCACCCAGTCCAGACCATCAGGGGGATTTGGAACCTGTAATGTCAGAGAACTTGACTGGGTATCCTAGAAGTAGGGAAGAGTAAGATCTCAGCAGCCTAGAGCAGGGAAGGCTTCCTAGAGGAAGTGATGTGCAGGCCGAGTTGGTTATAGGTGTTAGCCTTGGGGAGAGAGACAACGAGGACATTCTAGGCAGAAGCAATAACATAAGCAAAGTAGTTGGAAAAGAAACTACATCAGGGTCATCAGAATCTTTCAGGAATAGATAGTCCAGAGAGCTTGGACACCATGTTCTGGGGCCTCGCTTTTACTCTGTAGGTCAGAGGTTCTCCTAGTGTGTTCAGAGTGGCCCCAGTACTTCTCTGAGAAGTTTTGGGGATCATTGTCAACAGGGAGGTGGGGTAGGACTGACAATTAGTTCCGACTCTTAACCCCAGCCCTGGCACAACCCAAATTTCTTGGGGAGTTTTACTTAAGATGTTTAAAAGAAGGGTTTCACTGCTGAAAAGAACATTTAAAAACCTTTGATGCGGAGCTATGGAAGATCTTTAAGCAAGGGAGTAACCATAACAGATATACACTTCAAGTAGACTATGCTAATATGTATGGAAGGATTCTTCACCTGGTATTTATTTATAAGTAGGAACAACCTAAATGTCCAATAACAAGATAATTACAATAATAAATAGCCACCTTTCATCAAATGCTTGCTGTGGGGGGCACAGTGCTAAGAACATATATATTCTGTATCATTTAACCTTGATAGAAACCACATGAGGTGAGTATTATCAATATTTTACAGATGTGAGAACTGAAGATTAATGAGAGTAAGTAGCTGGTTTTGCATCACTGATCTATTAAGGAATGGGACTAGAAGGAATTCCATCCCATATCTGACTCTTAAGGACATGCCATTCTACCTCCTGAGCTATGATAAAACCACATGGAGGAATGTTCTACAACCCTTTGAAACCACATTTTCAAAGACTATTTAATGATAAAGGGGAAAAGTTTATAGAATAATGTCAAAAACCTCAAGTACAAAAAATATAATTATTCCAATTTTATTAAACATACAATGTTAAAAATATTTACCACTGAGTAATAAGACTGTAGGTCAATTTAATTCTTACACTTTTCTCTCGAATTTTCTAGAATGAGTGTATTTTCCCTTAATCATTGGAAGTATAACAAAATGTTATATATACATATCCTAAAAACACAATTTTATAGATTGTTTTCTTTTTCAGTACAAATGAAATCAGGCAGGGGGCGTAAAAGAAATATATTAAATTCTGTTTGTTTTAGTTAGATTTTCATGGGCATTTATGTGGGTTCTCTGATTAGATCTTGGCTATCTGATAATATGATAATATGCTCAGATGTATCCAACATCTGAGCCACCATGTGATACTTTCACAAAAATTGTTCTCATCTCATCTCCTCTAAAATCTTTTCAGGTGAGCATTATTATCTCTATTTTTACTGATATAGATCAAGGAATTCACAAAAGTTCTGTCACAGTGTGTTGTAGTTAGTTTCCAACCTAAATGCTTCTTTGTAAATTCCCAGAATATTGTTAGTTCAGATATGGAACTATTTGTTTATTTGTTCATTTTATCATTTCAACTACCTACTGTATTGGTTATGAAAAACACAGTTTCTGTCCTTAAATATTTTGTGTTCTAAAAGAGAGAAGTTTCTTTTAAAGAAAAAATTCTGAAATTAAAATTAAGAATGATCTGTAATGGGGACAAATGTAGGCTTTCAGCAATGTCTCTTGTATCCTTTAGTGAGAAGCAAACAAAAGGACATTATTATAAAATTGCATATGAGGGCAGAAACAGTCACTTGTCATTAGTGTCAGGGTCATTTTAATGAAAATTAACCCCAGAAATGCTTGACCGAGCAGTAGAAACCTAGGCATCATTTGGACCCTGACAGAACCAGGGCAGTTAAATTTTTCCTACCTGCATATGAACTTAAGAGAATAAATCAGTCCAAAGCCACTAGCCATGCTAATTGCTCTAATTATTGTCATAGGAAACACTAGATAATACCTAGGAGGTATCACGGGATAGCCACAGCCAATGAATTCCCAGAGGAATGAATACTCAGACACTGCTCACAAAGCCTGGGCCAGCCCAGATGGATAATAAAGCATAAAAATATGTAGTTTGACAGGGAGGGTAGATTCCATTGCATAGGGTGTAATGTGCTGAGGATGACTCCATTCAGTGGAAATGAAGCACCAACAGGAAAGAATGGGGCAGGGCATCTCAGAGAGTCATTATTGGGTAGCTTAGAAGAACGTTGGCCCCTGAAGTTTGCTGCTCGACGTGTGCATATGAGTGTGTGTATGTGTGCGTGTGTGTGCACACATGCACTCATGCACATGTGGCCTTCAAGTTAAAGAGCAAAATGTGGTGATTTGTTCATTGACAGCCCAGCCTTATTTCTTGAAATGTGACTACTCACCTAGCATTTATGGGCTATTTGAAGAGGATTATGTCTAAGTAAGAGCTTCTAGGATTTTGTGAGGGGTTATTGACTTCTAAAGTTCCCTGCTGTCCTGAGATGAAAGAGTGACCCAAGGTGGTAAGTTTGATCTCAGAGAGTAAGTGGAAACAAGATGTTTGGTGCATGATCAGCTCTGATTTACCACCTGTACCTCATTTGAGGCATGGGGAAGGGTGCATGGTTTATCCTACTCAGACGTTGCTTCTCTAGTAGGTTATCTTCTTCTAGGTAGTTAAAGGAATGACTACTATGAAGTGCTCTCATTCTCTGAGGAATGCTGATATGTGGATAAATTATGATAGATCAAAGAGCTCAGAAGTTGGGGAGAAGGTCTCAGCTCTGCCACTGTCTCACAAGTAAACTAATCATTATCCAGAGCAAACCTTTGTTTATTTATATAAATAACCCAGAACAAATGAAATAATATGTCAAATCACTTACATTTCACTGTAGGTAGAGTATAACAAAATGTAAGAAGCCTATACTATGTAAAAGGTATAGGTTCTATGGAAGGCACAAACAAGATATGGTTCATATCTTTAGGGAGCTTGTAATCTAGTGAGATGACAGACAAATGCCCATATTACAACCAACCGAGTTGTAACAGACATTGTAATAATTGCTATTAGAAAGTTTATTCAATCATTCAGGCACTATGTAAACCCTAAAAGTAAATTACTTCTCTCTGAGGTTGGGGAAAGCAAAGCCATAAAGCCCTATGGAAATGACTGTTTGGACTGGGCTTTGAAGGAGAGATTAAACTTGTTAGCCAGAGATGAATTGAGGCAAGTGTGACAAAGGTAATGGGAGTGGTAAAGGTACAGAGAATACGGGTTTGCTTGGGAAATAATGAGTAGCCTAGTTGGGCAAAAGTCAAAAATGTGTAATTAGAAAAGGAGGAGGTGGTGAGAGATACGCCTGAAAAGATCACTTGTGGCCAGATTCAAGGTGCCCACGTTGAGAGGCTTGGGCTTTATTCTGTAGCTATCCAATGCTTGGGCAGAGGAATGACACGATTACATCTATGCTATAGGACAATAAGTCTGTTATGGAGTAAGGGAGGTCAGACTGGAGGAGAGGAAACTCAGGAGGAATCTTTTGTAAGAAGTCAGACAGAATACACACCTTGGGTAAAGGCAGACGGAAAAGAGAGATGGATCCGCAAGATATGGACAATGTAGAATCCACAGAACGTGACACCTACTTGGACATGGGGCCAAGGAGAGGAAAGAGTTGAAGATGATACTTCTCAAGTGTAGTCATCATAGCCCAGTCATCATAGTCCCTGTGACAAATTCTTGAAGTAGGTTGCCTTGGTTTTTTTTTTTTTTTCCTTTTGCAGCTTCAGTGAGCTCAGTGCAGTACCCCTCTCTGCTGTCAGGGTCACGTGCACTTACTTCCTTTCCACTGTCAAAGTCTGTCATCTGGAAAGGGTTTGAAATTCACTCTGCCTAGTAAAACCTTACAGTGTTACCCTTCCCAGGTACATGCCCTTCAACAGATTTCTAAGCTTTAAGGCAGATATAGAAACCTTTTAAAAGGTAATTTCTAATACTATGTTTTCCTACTAATTAGGAAGTATTTTATTCTCAAATTTTCCATATTTCAAGCTTTGCCCTGATCTAGCCTTGTTTATTGGCAGGGGTGATATTCAAACTCCTAAACAACTCCTTACAGCACAATTACTGACTGGTCCATAAGGCACACCAACCGCAAAGAACTGTTAGACTGTATCAGATCAACAGGCTGAGTATCAGCTGGGATGTCGGCATCCTCTGAGTTATTACAGCCTAACAAATAATAATGGGCCAACAGATCTGTAGTCGAGAATTACACCCAGTTTTTTAAAAACTAGCTTAAAACAGAATGAAAAATAATTACAATCTACTGCTCTATCACTTAATTTCCAAAGACTGCTGCTGCTGGTCCACTAACTATTCATCCATAGCTGTTTCCTAGGCAAGGTAGGAAGCAGTTGTGAAAATTCTCAACCTTAACTTTTCTCCCTTGTGCATGGGTTTTGTTTGTTTGTTTGTTTGTTTGTTTGTTTGTTTGTTTTGTCCCTGTGCCTTTAAGATGCTTTGGAGGAAAGGAAGCAAAACTGCCACCTATTTCTTGCCCCACCGCATTTCACCCTTCATTCTGCATCCCAGAGCAGCAGACCCTTGGCCCAGGGAGGCTGTGTCACGACAGACTGGCCTGCCTCTTATTATCCAAGATTATTCACTCCCCTTTTATTAGAAAAATCCAAATAATTTTAAATACCACCCATAAGTCTGCAGCTGTCCCCAGAAATGGAGTTCTGATTAAATTCCTCTCTCTCCTTTAAGAGCCAACTTAAATGTCACCTCTGAATAATAACTGGTGATATTTACTCAGTGCTTACTCTGAGCCAGGCACTTTGCTAAGGGCTTTTGATGGATTTTCTCATTTCACCCTCAAAATAAAACTCTGAGGTAAGTGCTAGTATTATCCCCATTCTACAGATGTTGAAAACTGAGAGGCTAAATAACTGACCCCAGGTCACACAGCCAGTAAATAAGAGAACCAGCACTCCAACATCTGGGTCCTCAGTGTGGGTAGGTAGTAGGCATTCAGTAACTGACCAGAATACTAGACAATCTCTGATTCCCTTTGCACAGTGTTCT
>NW_006434825.1:14931872-14992140 GCF_000325575.1 Pteropus alecto
CTCAACCTTAACTTTTCTCCCTTGTGCATGGGTTTTGTTTGTTTGTTTGTTTGTTTGTTTGTTTGTTTGTTTTGTCCCTGTGCCTTTAAGATGCTTTGGAGGAAAGGAAGCAAAACTGCCACCTATTTCTTGCCCCACCGCATTTCACCCTTCATTCTGCATCCCAGAGCAGCAGACCCTTGGCCCAGGGAGGCTGTGTCACGACAGACTGGCCTGCCTCTTATTATCCAAGATTATTCACTCCCCTTTTATTAGAAAAATCCAAATAATTTTAAATACCACCCATAAGTCTGCAGCTGTCCCCAGAAATGGAGTTCTGATTAAATTCCTCTCTCTCCTTTAAGAGCCAACTTAAATGTCACCTCTGAATAATAACTGGTGATATTTACTCAGTGCTTACTCTGAGCCAGGCACTTTGCTAAGGGCTTTTGATGGATTTTCTCATTTCACCCTCAAAATAAAACTCTGAGGTAAGTGCTAGTATTATCCCCATTCTACAGATGTTGAAAACTGAGAGGCTAAATAACTGACCCCAGGTCACACAGCCAGTAAATAAGAGAACCAGCACTCCAACATCTGGGTCCTCAGTGTGGGTAGGTAGTAGGCATTCAGTAACTGACCAGAATAATAGACAGTCTCTGCTTCCCTTTGCACAGTGTTCTCAGTGTGTCTTTTATAGCAGCCCTCACATTTACAGTGACTTATCCAGTGCTTGTATTTTCAAACTCAACAAGACCACCATTATATTCCCCAGACCTGGTGCCGTGCCTGGCATATCGTGGGTTTGCAATCAATATTTATTGATGGAGAAAATAGAGAGAGAGAAGAAGGAAGAGATTTCTAGTTTGAGGTTTGAAAAATACAGTGACCCAATATATACTTTTGAATAATAAAAAGAACAGCTGTATCACTGGTCTTAGATTTAAAACACCAGGGTTACAATCCCAACTCTGCCATTTACTGGTTAAATAACTCCCACATAAATCATTTCACTTTGAGCCTCAGTTTCCATATCTTGTAAAATGGTTTTCTTCTTAGGAGATATGAAAGTTAAATGAGATCACATATATGAATAAAGCCAGCAAAGTCCATGCTACTCAATAATTGTTGATTGTGTTTTGACTTAAGAGATGCACGGAAGGGACTGACATATTTCATATTATGTAGAGGAGCACATAGTCATCACCGATATATAACATATTGCAGAAGATCAAAAACTGTTCTGAGTGATTAAGCCAAATGTCTGTATGTCTAAACATTAAAATATGATATATGCCAGTGTTCTCAGGAACACCTATTTTATGTATCAGTGCCATCTTTATTGAGATGTGAATCTGTTTATATTTATAATGCAAATGCACTGTGCTATTCCTGGTCAGAATAGTCGAAACACTTGTTCTTTTCTCACCGCCCCTCCCCTTCCCGCTTTCAGAGCCGATGTATTCCTTCCCCACGCTCTCCCAACACCCTTCATCTGCCTGTCACTTTTCAAAGACAAGCTCCTCAGAATGAAATCTCTGCTTTCTTTGTTTTCCTGGTTTCCATTTTGTATCCTAAAATATTCACTTCAAGTTCCGCTTGACAGACGTCCCTAATCTAATCTCCACGTCTGCTTTCTAATTTTCACAGTCAGGATAAAACAAATAGGTTGGAGTTAATTGCCGGAGCAGCGGGCCGGAGCTCTGAGCTGTGATTTATGAGCTGAGTGCAGACGCTCTGCAACACATTTTTCTTAATTTATTTTTAATGAGTCTTTCAATTAATTTTCTTGGAAACATCTTAATGATGTTGGAGGCGGGTGTTAATGAGGTCTGCACCAGCTCCTAATTTTGCATATTTTAAACTGCCTAATGTCATCTTGCACCCTTTCTTTCCACTTTAAGAAGAGGTGAGGGAGGGGCAAGATTATTGTTGAATGGAGAATTTTCACTCTTTATGCTTCAGTCTTTGCTTAACCTTTCAGACTTTATGGGCTTATGGTGTGTCTCAGAGCAATCGGCTCCTTCCTGCCTCCCCTCCCCGACCTGCTCCCGGCTCCCTGAGTCTGAGGAGCTGCTGCAGGAAAGGGAGAAAAGAAACAATCCCCAGGAAATTGCGAGTTCTGGGGACAGCTGGTATCCCTTAGTGAAGAAGATATCCAGAGGGTAGTTTTGCTATGTGATCTAACCTTTTCTAAAGCAGACAGTGAATAGGGGGAAATAGCAATGGAAGAAACGACTCAAAAGCGTCTCCTTAGGCTCTGGTCATTTGTTCAGAGACCCTGGTCACCAAAATGTCTCTAAGAGCTAGAGGCATCAGATCTACCATTGCATCCTGCAACACACAGAGCAAAGTGCCCAAGTGTTGTCCTGAGCCCTCTGTGATGCCTTTCAATTCCAAAGACAGTCTCCACTAAGTCCTCATTGGTCTTCATTCTGTTGTCTACTAGTTAGAGCTCATTTTTCTGATTAGTCATTAAATGCTTATGATAGAGAATTTGGGAAATGCAAAAGAATGGATCAAATAAAGGAAAACCTAGTTCTATTCCCTAAAAACAGGCATTATTAAAATTGCGGTGTTTCCTTTTAGACAATGTTCTTTTTCTACTCATGGGATTTTGGCTTTATTTTATGCTATTGTGATGATACCAAATATCATTTTCCCATTTAAAATTATAACATAAGTAGCAAACTTCTTTCAAATATTTTTAATGACTGTTTAATATTTCATCTAGCAGATTTGTCATGATTTACTGAGCCATTCCACTGTAACTGGACATCTAAGCTAATTCTCAAATCATTATCATAAATATTGTGATAAACATCTTTGTTTAGAAAGCTTTTTTAAAATTAGGGATTATTTCCTTTGGAATAGTCTAAGGAATTACTGATTTAAAGAGTATAATCCTTTTTAAGGCTTTTGATATATACTACCAAATTACTTTCCAAAACATTATGCCAGTTCACTTCCAGCAGTAATACGTAAGTGTGTCTATTTCTTTGATCTTGCAATAGCATAGAGTATTACAACTGTAAAAAAATCTTTACTTATCTGGCAGATTTGAATCCATTTTTTAAATTGCTCTACTAAGTCCCCATTTTGGGTTATGTTTCCGTTAAACCCAAAGCTGCTTTTACTAGAGAACTTCCTAGACCATGAACCCCAACGTGGCCAAGACCTAAGTTCTTCTCTTGACATGTAGTAGAGACTCAGATGTGTGTTAAATTACCTTATCCACAAAATGGAAAGTGGAAGCTGTATCTCCGAGTGTCTTATTCCCATCTGGAATCTGCCCAATGGCCTCTCCAAGTCAGAGTTTCCAAAACTGAGTGCACCTTTCCCATCTTGAGTAAAGTTGCCCCCACTGAGCAGTTCCCATAGACTCCAGACATGGGGGTCTTCTGCAGTGTAACCCTGTCCTCACAGCCCTGCAATGCATGCACATGCAGTCAGTCAGCAAGTCCTGTCTGTGGCTATACCGCCACACACTTCAATTATGACACTATCTTCCTCAGGGATAGCATCAGATTCGCAAGTAAAGTGTTCAGTCCCAAATGTACAGCTGAAACTTACCGGATTTCATTAACCAATGTCACCATAAAAATAAAGAAATAAATATATTTTAAAAATCCATAGCATTCCTATACTCTAATAATAAAGTGCCAGAAAAAGAAGTGGAAAAAATCATTTCTTTTGCAATTGCAACAAAATGAGTAAAATGCTTATGACTATATCTAATGAAACATGTGAAGGACCTATATAATAAAAACTATAAGACTCTATTAAAAGAAATCGAAGAAGATACAAAGAAATGGAAAGATATTCCATGTTCTTGGATTGGAAGAATCAACATAGTTAAAATGACCTTATTACCTAAAGCATTGTACAGATTTAATATAATCCCCATCAAAATCCCATCAACATTTCTAAAGAAATAGAAAAAAAAATTATCACATTTGTATGGAAGCACAAAAAACTCCAAATTGCCAAAGCCATTCTGAGAAGAAAAAATAATTATGCTGGAGGCATCACTCTGCCTGACTTCAAATTATACTGCAAAGCGACACTAATCAAAACAGCATGGTATTGGCAGAAAAACAGACACACAGACCAGTGGAACAGAATCGAGAGTCCAGAAATAAATCCATTTTTATATGGGCAAATAATTTTCAACAAAAAAGCCAAAACATACAGTGGAGAAAGGAAAACCTCTTCAATAAATGGCGCTGGGAAAAATGGAAAGTCACCTGCCAAAGAATGAAATTAGACTGTTGTCTATCACCACACACCATAATTAACTCAAAATAGATTAAAGTCCTGAACATAAGACCTGAAACAATAAAATGCATAGAAGAAGACATAGGAACTAAACTCAAGGACCTTGGACTTAAAGAAGATTTTATGAATTTGACCTCAAAGGCAAGAGAAGTAAAAGCAAAAATAAATGAATGGGACTACATCAAACTAAAAAGCTTCTGCAGAGCAAAAGAAATCATCAACAAGGTAAGGAGACAACAATCTGAATGGGAAAATATATTTGCGAGCAACGTCTCCAATAAGGGCCTAATATCCAAAATATGCAAAGAACTCATACAACTCAATAACAACAAAAAGTCAAACAATCCAATCAAAAAGTGGGCAGAGGACCTGAACAGACATTTCTACCAAGAAGACACACAAGTAGCCAATAAACATATGAAAAGATGTTCAACCTTGCTAGCTATTAGGGAAATGCTAATCGAAACCACAATGAGATACCACCTCGCACCTGTAAGAATGGCTATCATCAACAGGACAAGTAATACCAAGTGTTGGAGAGGATGTGGAAAAAAAGGAACCTTCATACACTGCTGGTGGGACTGCAAATTGGTACAGCCACTATGGAAAACAGTACGGAGGTTCCTCAAAAAAACTAAGAATTGATCTACCATATGATCTAGCAATCCCTCTACTGGGTATTTGTCCCAAAGACTTGAAAACTCATATCCAAAAAGATATTTGCACACCGATGTTCATAGCATTATTCACAGTGGCCAGGACATGGAGGCAACCAAAGTATCCATGACTGGCCAAAGAAGCTGTGGTACATATATACAATAGAATATTACTCAAAGAAGAGATGAAATAACTGCCATTTGCAACAACATGGATGGACCTCAGAATAATCATGCTAAGTGAAATAAGCCAGGCAGAAAAAGTTGAAAATCACATATCACTTATATGTGGGATATAAACCTAAAAGCAACAAAGAAACAAACAGAGACTCATGGACATGAACAATAGACTAGTGATTACCAGAGGGTAGGGAGTGGGGGAAGGGGGGAGGTAGACGGGGTAAAGGGGATCAAATATGTGGTGACAGAAAGAATTCTAACTATGGGAAGCGAACACAAGTGTAAATATATATATGCCTTACTGTTAAAGTGTACAGCTGAAACTTATTGGATTTCATTAACCAATGTCACCATTAAAAAAATTAATTAATTAATTAATTAATTAATTTTAAAAAAGAATAAGAGATGCTCTTAGTATTCTAATAACAGGTATTACAAGGGTTTGAGGAGTCTGTGCAAGGAACTGAGGGCAGAGAACAGTGTTTTTTTTCTATTATCTCACAATTACCCATTTCTGCAGTATGCCATGCACTTTGTTCAGGCCACTTCCTAAGCTTAGGGCGCCCTTTTTCTACTCCCCATATAGCAATTCCATGCCTCCTCCTTCACAAAGCCTTATACACCACTATGGCTCCCGCCTGGTGCATACTCTGTTCATGGTAGATACCGAGTGAATGTCTGGCAAATGAATATAGAGATAAAGCATCTGTAGTAATGTGTTTCCTTCAAAGCTGTTATCTACGGTTCTTTCTGGACTGTTTTATACAGTAGATGTTCATATTTGAAATTTTAAGGCACTCTTCAGCCCGCGAGTTAGATGTTTAGATTTAAATTTTTTAAGAACTCCTCAGCATAGGAAAAAATAGTTTCTCAAGGCATTGCTGTTTTCTGGTAGACTCCATTGAATTATTACTAGACATTTCTTAATTTCCATTAAAGATTCTTTTGAGTGCTTTTCCCACTGATTCCTTGTGCTTAGTGTAAGTATTGTCAGAATACTTCCTGAAAAAGACCACAGACTCTAGCTTCAAGAGATAATGGGTTCAGATAAGATTCTGTATCCAGATGCAGAGTGTAATATCTAGTGGTCTTACAGTTAAAACAGAATCTTTCAAGCATTATCTTAAAGCTGAAAGATATTTTTTAAAAGCTTTTTGACTAATAGCAATAATTTACATACAACTATGAGATTCTGGTCTTTCACCCCAAATATTTATCAAATAAATTAATAATTATAAATGAAGCTCTGATGTTAAAGGCATTGTTTCTGAGATTTTAAGCCCTGGATTTACACAGGGAAAGAATAGAGATCACCAGTGGATGAAGGCCAAGATGAGTAAGCAAGGGTAATATTAATAGTTTTAGATATAATACTAAGATGGCTGGCATTGGATATATTACGTAACATTACTTTCATTTCCAGTGTTGGCCACTATATTTTAGAGTTATTTTTAATACTATAATTAAATTAATCTCTCGTTTTATTTTAAATGTTTAAACTTTTCTAGCAAAGTACATTAGTTATGATGTGTTTTGCTATAACTAACCTCAAATTTCAGAGACTTGACATAAAAACTTTTTGTTTTGCTCACACAAAGTTTGAGTTAGATATTTTTAGTAGGATGGCACTTCTGGGCATCTCCCTAGTGACTCAGAGAACTAGGTGCTGCTGTCCCCTAGGGCATTCTTGGAGTCCTCCACCTGGTCCTCATCTAGATGGTGTGCTAGAGTAACTTATTACAAGAGCCACCTGTTAAATTTTTAGGCAAGTTGATTGTTAAACACAAACGATATTAAAAATTAAATTATATAAACATACAATTAAATTAAAAAAACAAACTAAATGAAAAGCAAAGGCAATGATTATTCCAACTTCCCATTTTACTACATTTTACTATTATCTGTACTTGAGATTATTTCTCTTGTACTTTAATTGGAAATACCACAGAATCATGGCTACTGTGCATCTCTTCCTGACTCCGTGTTCAATGACATCATGTTGGTTGTTTGAAATAAATGATACAAATGGCAAAGAGTACAAACCAGGGCTTTATTTATTGTTTAGTCGATAGTCTAGAAACTTTTCAAAGTTTTATAGAAAGTATTAAAAATCCAGAATTATTAAAAGCATGTTGTATCTGTAGTCATTATGTTATGAATAGCACAGAATATTCTCCTAGTATTTGGTAACTCTTAACTGATTCAGCAAAGAAGTTGCCCATATTACTGATAAAGGAGTAAATTCGGACATATGTCTTCATTATTTCACTTAATAATGTAAAAGAAAGTATCAACCAATATTCATGTTTGGAACTACACTCATTCATCAACTGTAACCGTAGGTTGATTACAATACAAGCATTCAGTAAAAATCAACAAGAGCATTCTGAGAGAATCAGATTAAAAATATGAAAGTTACCATTAAGTGTATTGCATGTTTTAAAATGTAATTGTTATATTATTAATTGTGAATAAGGTGCTACACATTATAGCAGCAAATTTATAATAACCACAAGTACATATGCATTTATTGTTTTCTGGAGAGCCCATTGTTAAAACATCTACCAGCACACACTGCCTCTACCTATGCTTTACTGGCCAGAACTCAATCATGTGTTTACACCTAGATGCAAGGATTGCAGAGTAATTAGCGCAGCTATGTGCTCAGGAAAGAGAGAACGGGATATTCATGAGTCTTAGTAGTTTCTTCCATAGCCTGTCCTGCCGAACACCAAGTTATCAGTTTCTTTCATCTTCCCACATGTAGCACACATTCACCTCTCACCAAGGTGGACCACACAAAGTCCCATCCAGTAACTGCATTCTGGCTCAAAGTCCACCATCTCTGGATGGGCACAGATTTCCCTATTAGGTCAGATGTAACTCTTTTTGGCATGACAACCAGTGAACTAAAAGAAGATGTTATCTTCTCCCCCGACAGCACACACACGGTGTGGTGAAGCAGGGGCAAGAATTGCACTTAAAAATTCCCTGTCGGAAAAGGAACAAAAAGAGATACACTGCAGTCACACATTTTTTTTTAATGCTGGAATTCCATGGGACAGGCATTGGGAAGGCCTCCTGCCCTGACAAGGACCCGATCCGCTTTGTCTGTGTCACCTCTGAAATAGGTGCTGGGAAGTTTTCCCTCCTTGGGCAGCTGTGTAGGTTAACAGCCTATGGCCTGCTTTCTGCTAATGGTGGGGAGCCTAAAGGTGTTTCACGTCACAAGCAGTTGAAGGCTTCTTCAATCCAGACTCACGGTTGCTTTAGCAGTACAGTTCTCTCAAAAACTAGTATAGGCTTCTGGTCAGTTTGCTTCCCAGTTAGTTCCATTGCCCAATAATTACAACCAGTTATTTCCTAGACATGGTTGTCAAACCTGCCTCATCTCCCTGCTTCCTTTCCTTTCATGCTGATCTTTCTCAATTTAATAGCAGCTGGCTTGAGGCCATCTGGAACCATCGATGAGAAGGTCGTACCTTCAGTCTGGTCTTTGCCACAAGCTGGGTTGCACTGTTCACCTGAGAGGTTTTATTGGGCCACTGTCATGTATCCTCTACTGTTCAGGGTCTAGAAGCGGTGAGCTTTTTCAACCCTTTGACTCTGTGAATATCTGGACTCCTTTTATTCTCATTTATTTCTGCACACAGACGGGCTCATTCCCTCCCGAGTTCATCTCCTTCTTATAACAATAGCTCAGCAAAGGCAGCCAATGAAAATCGGCACACATTACAAATAGTCTGTTTTCCAGGCTCCTCCTCTAGAGCTGCCAACTGAAGAGGAGATCTGAGTTACCACAGGTGACAGTTTTCTCCTTTTTTACCACTGCATACCACGGGTCTCATCTTTCTAGCCACCAGTAACACCACCCTTGTCACTCACTGCCAGACCACGAAGTCAGTGCCACACATTTTAGGTTATTAGGGCAGCACCTCACTTCGAGCTACCAATTTCTGTATTAGTCAAAGTAAGATAGGCTAAGCTATGGTAGCAAAGAAATCTAGCAGCTTAGCACAATAAAATCATTTTTACCTAATGGAAAGATCATGCAGATTTTTGTAATAGGACAAGCCTCCTCCAGCTGCAATTCTGAGATACTGATTCTTTAACCTGGTGTCTCTATGCCCCATGGAGTTTCCTGGGGGTCCTCATCACTACATCCTCTGCACTTAGCTGACCAAAAAACAAAGAGTATTTCTTTGTGGGGAGGACCACGTGTGGTATTTTAGGGGTGAGGCTTGCAAGGAGTATATATCACTTCTACCACCACCACTACCTTGCCATTGGCCAGGACTCAGTCATAGTGCCAGCTAGATGCAAGGGAGCTTATGTGCTTTAGTTGTGTACCCAGGAAGAAGAGAAAAAACAATACTGGTGAACAATGCCATCTATGTCACACTGAGAGAATAAAATTAATTATCTTTGTCCTCTTTCTGACTAAAACAAAGATCTTATGCCTTAATTACTTCCTAACTTCTTCCATCCACCTTTCCTGTTAGGATTTTTCTATTATTTTAGTTTCATCGTCTTTTTTTAATCCGTTTCCTGCTTGCCCCAAGAATACTCACTGGCGGCACTTGCGGCTACAGCATTTACCCTGAGATAACTCGTGGATTACGGTCCTAACCTTACCCCCAAAGTTTGCCATGAAATATCTTGCTTTTATTATTATTTTTGCATCACCCTAGTATATAGTCTTTGGAAATAAATTACATCATTTTATTTATAGCATTCTGTTTTTAGCAGTGGTATTTCCATTTACAAAATATAGTAATTCT
Organism: Pteropus alecto; assembly: GCF_000325575.1. NCBI lineage: Eukaryota > Metazoa > Chordata > Mammalia > Chiroptera > Pteropodidae > Pteropus > Pteropus alecto. The sequence goes on from NW_006434825.1 coordinate 14,941,747, forward strand.
CGATTGCTGAAAATGTCAAATCTTAGAAAATGTAGCATTCATATGCGTGATGTTAACATCGTCCTTGGAAAATTGTTAGACAGAGATTCATTTGATGAATCTGATTTATGTATACATTTCTGTTACATTAAAGTTAGAGACAAGTTCTGTTTAGAAATAACTCCAAGAACAGGTTTTATATTTTATTTTTACATTGAAAACCAGTCAGATTTGCTTCAGCCTCAAAGAGAGTGTTTGTGTAAAATTAAATTAACACTGGTGCTGAGCTGCATTTTTTTTTCTAAACAGGAAATGGGTTAAAAGCCAAATGAGGTTTTGGTTAGTTGGTTGGTGGTTTTGTTGTTGTCGCTGTTCTTCCATTTGTTTGTTTTTACAGTTAGTATTTATTTAGTTTACCAACATGTTTCACCTATTTTTTGCTGAATGTTGCTTCCTGTATCCTCTTCTCTTCTGATTTAATTTACTTTCTTGAAATAATTTTCTCTATTTGTTCTTTCAGCAAGGGTCTAAGACAAACTCTTCATCTTTAATGTCTGGAAATAGCTTTATATCACCTCACTTTCTGAATGATAATTAGTTGGGTAGAAAATTCAAGGTTGTCAGTAATTTTCCCTAAACTCTTTGAAGGTTATTCTATTATCTTCAGTTTTTTAACTGTTTATGCTGATAGTTATCTCCGTAATTACAAATAATATAGTTAATTGCCATTTTTTATTTGCAATGTTAGAAGTTATCCAGTGACTTCATACTATAATAAATAAGAATTTAGTTCTCTTATTCTACCTTAAATCACTCCTGTTTTTAATAACATATTCAATATTTACAACAATATGACATTAATACTGTTCACTGTTGAGCCGAGTAGTGAACTATGATTATCTTTAAATTGATTTATGATTCAAGTTCCAGTGCAACTTTGAGATTTTCTAGAAATTTCTATTTGTTCTTTGTTTATGTACAAAATTTGCTAATTATTCTTGATCTTTTTCCTCAAATGGCTCATCATATTATGTTTTCATTCAATTCCCTTGTATTAGTTATCTATGGTTTTGTAAAAAAATTGCCCCCAAAACATTGTGGCTTAAAACAGCAGGCATTTATTATCTCAGATTTCTGTAGGAAAGAAATCAGACTTGAGTTAGTTGGGTCCTCTGGCTCAGGACCTCTCACAAGGCTATAATTAAGGCATCAGCCAGGCTGTAGTCATCTCAAGGAGAAGATCCATTTCCAAGCTCATTCAAGTGGTGGTTAGCAGGATTCAGTTCCTCAGGGGCTTTGACCAGGACCATTCTGGCCAGATGGGCTTTTCCATAGGGCAGCTCACAACATGGCAGCTGGCTTTCATCAGAGCAAAAGACAGCATATGAGACAGAAGCCAGAATCTTTTTATACCCTCATCATGGAAGTAATGTCCCATCACCTTTACCATATTCTGATTATTGGAAGCAGGTCACTAGATCCATACTCAAGAGGAGGGAGTTATACAAGGGCATGACTAGCAGGAGCCTGAGATCATTTGGAATCATTTTAGAAGCTACCTACCACTCTCTTCTATTTTTTCATGGAGTTATCTTTCTCTCTCTTGCTCTAACGTAGACCAGTTAATCTCTAATCCTATGCTCAGCCAACATCCTAAGAGTTTCCTTCACCATTTTGCTGCATTGAAGTCTCTCCTTCTGGATCCTTCTCTTGGTTTACAATCTTTTGTTTTGGGGGAACATATCTGCAACAACTACTCCCTAACAAAAGTACTAGGAAGATATATTTTCTAGGTTTGTTTTTGTCTGAATGTTTTTATGTTAATTATTCTTAATATTTGGCCAGATATAGAATTCAGGGTTAAAAATTACTTTCTATCAAAATTTGTAAGGCCTTGCTCCATTTTCTTCTAGCATCAAGTATAACTGTCAAAAAATCTGATCTCCCATTCTTCTTTAAGTGATCTGTTTTTCCATCCCTTCTGGAAACTTTCAGGTTCTTCTCTTTATCCCAAATGTTCTGAAATTTCACAGTGATAATCTTTAGTAAAGGGAATTAGTCTTTATTTATTCTTCTGGATACTCCATGTACTTTTTCAGTCTTAGACGCATGTCCTCAAGTTTGGGGAATTGTTATTGTAAAATTTCTTTGATGATTTCATTTTTCTGTTTTATCACTTCTTTCTTTCTAGAATTCCTATTAGTTGGATGTTAGACATTCTAGATCAGGGATCAGCAAAAATTTTTTGTAAAGGACCAGATAGTAAGCATTTTAGGCTTCAGGGCCACATATATCCCTTAAGGGACATACAAAAACAGACCATGGGTTTTATTTGGTTCATAGGGCATTAATTGCCAACCACTTCTAGACAGACAAATCCTATGTCTCTTATTCTCATATTTTCTGTTACTTCTTGCTATAATTTCTGGACTATTTTCTACGTGTTATATTCCAACTCTTTCTTAATTTCAGGAATTCTATTTTTAAATTCTAAGAACTCTTTCTTATTCTCCAAATGTTCCCTTTGCATAACATCTTCTCAAATCTCTCTGAAGATATAAACTAGAGGTTGTTTCTTTTTCTCAAAGTTTTTTTTTTTTGTCCCATAATTTCTGTTTCCTTCATGTTCATTTTTTCTGTTTGTCTGTTTTTATTTTTTCTTTTCACTTTAGAGTTTTTCTCAAAAATTCTTGTCTGTCACTCCTACTTAAATGTGAGATTCTAAACAGGGGGGTTATATTTGGCAATGGGATCAGGACTTGCCAACTAAAGGGCTTCACTTTGGGATTACTGGATGGAGAACAGAATAAGAAAGTCTAGTCCTTAGAGCTATCTGGTTTACCCAGAGAACAAACTTCTGATATCCTACCTGGGAAATATATCCTACCTGAACTTTAGGCTGTGGCTTCCTCTATCTGCTAAATGAGTCATTTCCTTTAGTCATCTGCTTTCTAACTTCCAAAAATCACTGACTTTCTTATCTGTTGGGTCACCTCTTTCATTCTCTTTCTCTAGTGGGATTATATATTTTTTTTAAATTTCTGTGCAATCATGTTAATAAGGTGTCAGATGTAAACAGATAAACACATGTGGTTAATCCACCATATTTAATCAAGAAACCTATATGTCTTATTTTAAGATCACCCTGGATGAACGGAATGTCACTTACTGAGATGTGGAAGAGTAAGTATTCTTTAGAGCGAGTGATCTGTGTGAGGATATTCACTAGGTAAAAGTGGTTCATCGCTGCCAGGCAAAACCTTCACCACACTGAAGAACACAATATAGAACATTCTTCTCTTACACTCGGACGGTCATGAGCAGAAAAAGCTACTTGTGCCCTAACTATTCTTCTTCATACTTGAATCTTCTTTAGTCCACTTCTGTCACATAGGTTGATATTCACATATACTTTTGATACCTCCCTTAATATTAGAGCAAGTGAATATTTCTTCCCTGAGTTTGTTTTGCTGTGAGATTTACTTTCAATATTGCTACTATTTTCATAAAAACATATTTTTGGAAGATTGGATGGAGTATTTAGATATCTCATAGTGCCTTCTGTACAAAAATTTTGTGAGAATCAAAATATTTAACACTTCAGTCTTTAAAGGGAAAGAAATATTGACACATGCTGCAACATGGATGAAACGTGAAGATGTTATACTTAGTGAAATAAGCCAATGACAAAAAGACAAATACCGTGTGATATGAGGCACTTAAAGTAGTCAAAATCATAGAGACAGAAAGGTGAATGGTGGTTGCCAGGGGCTGGAGAGAAGGAAATGGAGAGTGATCGTTTAATGGGTATAGAGTTTCAGTTTTACAAGATAAAACAAGTTCTGGAGTTGGTTGGTGGTGACGGTAGCAAAACATCATTCATATATTTAATACCACTGCACTGTACACTTACAAATAGTTAAGATGATAAATTTTGTGTTATATGTATTTTACAACAAAAAAAAATGGGGGAAAAATTTAACATTGAGTTTATATCATATCATTATTAAATTCATTCAATAAACACTAATTGAATACCTACTATATACCAGACATTTTGCAGGCATTGAAGAGCCAACAGTGAACAAAATAGGCACAATCTCTTCCCTCTTGGAGCTTATATTCTAGTTGATAAATAATAGGTAATAAACTAGTAAGAATATAAAATAAAGCAGGGTAAAGGATGATGACAAGAGTGTTATGTTTCAGGGCGACCAAGGATTTCCTCTCTGATTATGTGGCACTTGAGCAGAGACCAGAATGTCATTTCTCATGACATTTCCGAAGAGAATTTATAATTGTGAGTTTACCAAACCTCCCCCCTGCCTAAAGAACTATACCTAGTAAAATCTTTTAAATTTCAGTTACTCATTTTTCTTGTGGTTGATGTCACTATTTGAGTATTCATTTATGCATTCGCCTCTGCCTTTAGCCCACATAATTTCATCGTTTCTGTTCACATTAATAATTGTTATTTCCTGACATAGACAAAACTTTTCATCCAAAGAAATCAATGTGCTTAAATTGATTATCTCTCACCTATGAGGTCTAGGCATTACAAAGACCTAAAACACAGAAGTCTCTGGTGAAACCACACACAAACTTAAGCTCCCTAGTTCCAAGTCTGGTTTGTTTCATAAGACTGAGTTACCACACTAAGTCTCCACAACTTCTCTGAAAGCACCTAGCACACCCTTAACTACATTGCAGATTTTTTTTCCCCTCAGCATCTTTTTAATAACTAACCCCTAGATTGGTAAAACCACTCCTGGCCACCATTCCCTACCTAGAGAAGGATTTACCTTGCAAAGGATCCACGTAGTAGGCATTTTTCTTCCTTCTTTGGTTATTTCTAGCCCCTTCCAGCATATGGTAGTGGGTATCTTGTTAATTTGGGACACTGAGAAGATCTGGCCACTGGATCATTTTAGTGACAGTGACCATGAAACTAATTTAATGTGTCTTTTGTCCTGTGAACTCCTGGATGGCACTGTTCTTGCTGTAGTGGGAAAGACTTCACCTCCTCAGCACTCTCTGTGTTGCTTTGGGTCAACCAGTAGGAGGCTCAGTAGACATGGGAGTAAAATTGTCCCTGGTTTTCTCACAGCCTGCCAGTTTTTGTTAAATCAGAGAAGGCTGAAAAATGAATTCTTTTTTATCCCTGTTCAAACATGGCAGCTGTTTAATTTCAATTAGCAAAGCTTGAAAAAGAATATACTGGCAAGAGTAATTAAAGTAGCAGGGGTTCCTTGCTCACTGCCACTCCTCCTCTAATGGAGGATCTGCAGTGTCCCCCAGCAGGGCTGTGAAGTTTGGGTTCTGGGGAATTCTGGTGCCTGGGGCTTTGATGTAGCTTTCTTTCAAACAAGTGACAGGATAGGAAGCACAAGCCTCCAGGAAGGATTCATTTAACTTTTTAAAACCTAAAAATTAGCTGTACAGATCAGACTTGTCTACACCCAACCACCAACCTGTTCACTTCAAGCCCTTGCTTTTTCCTCTCTGTAAATAGTCTGCTTTCAAAGTTCCTCCTCCTCTCCTGCTGGGGAAGGCCAACTCCTTTCTCCTCCATCAAACGAGTATTTGTTCTGGTTAACACATTAGAATCTCTACCAAGAAGCAAAGCAACCCCCTACCTGCAACTTCTTAAGTTTCATTGCATCAGTCAGCGTCCCAGCAGGAAACAGAATTTACCCCTAATGGTACAGAGGAAGAGAATTTAAGGAAGGGGCTACTGAAAGAGAAGGGGACGGGATTAAGAAAATAGACAAGAAAAGGTGAGGTGCCCAGAGACTAGCAACAGCAGGCAGCTGTTACTGCCTGAAGGAGGAAAGAATAAGGGAAGGGCTTAGTGTTACCAGAGCCAGTGAGAACTGGGAGAGTGGCCCAGCAGAACTGGAGTCTTGGAAGGACATGACCCTCCAGGAGAGGCCGAAGCAGGGAAGAAATCCCCCCTTGCCTCCTAATCAGCATGCGCCTCGAGGACAGTTATTTATTGCTTCTCATGCATGGGTCTTGTTTCCCCAGCTTGTGTGTAGTTGGTGGGAGGGCCGATATTATGTCTGCTCTTTGTTCTGTATCCTAGGGGGTCTTAACCTAATGCTGAGTGCATAGGTGCTCAATAAATGCTCGTTAGATTATTTGAGTATAATTATTATAGTATAAAAAATATAATTGAGAAAAGATAACTTGATATAGTATCATGTTGCATGTATAATACATAGTGGCATCTCTTTTTTCTTTTTGTGAAATTATTTATATACATTTTTAATTGAGGTATAATTGACTTATAACATCGTATAAGTTTAAGGTGTATATCAATTTTACACATTTATGTGTTGCAATATGATTACCACCATAGTGTTAGCTAACACCTCCATCATGTCCCATAATTATCATTTCTTTTGTTGTAGTGAGAACATTTAAGGTCTAGTTTCTTAGCAATTTTCAAGTATATAATAATATTGTCAACTATAATCTCTTTCCTTCAATTGTATGTTATGCTATAATAATTAATTATACTCAAATAAGAACATTTATTGAGCACCTATGTGTAATATAGAGTGACAACTCTGAAAATATGTGTAGGGTATCATTGTAAATCAATGAGTGGGTCTCAGCTGAAACTACAGAGAAGACTCTCTATAAAATAACCTGTTTGGCCAAGTATACTATGCACATGACTTTCTGGGCACAAGCGCTATATGAGAGATATTTGCATGGCCTTTTTCAAGAGGTCAAGTGATAAGAAGAGAGAAATGGGGCTCCAGGAAGAAGGCTCACCTAGCTGAGTGCCCAGGCTCAGCTGGCTATGTGGGATCTGTTTAGAAGCAGAGGTGTGTGGGGAAAAAGAGCAATACTGGTGAAACATGGAACTAAAATTCTAGCAAATGGTTTGCAAGCTCAAAACATATTTTGTCACTATTACCCTTAAGGTTTTGCAGAGTTTCAATTCCTCCTTCCTGAGCATCGCACTTTATCTCATGCTGGAGCGTTGATTAAATGGGAAACAGTGCAGGGACTCATCACTGTGTCACAGTGGACTTGCCACCTGGTCAGCTGACAAGACTGCAGATTCCTTTGCTCCTTCTGACCCATCTGGCATGCATGCTTGAAAAGTATATTTCCTTGTAATCAAGTAAATGCTAAGGCACTCAACATGCTGACAAGAAACATGCATTCTGCATCAATGACGAAAATCCACAAATAACAGAGGACAATTAACTCATTTTCTTTGTAAGCAGTGTGTACTTTTATCCACAACACATTTTGATCATGAGCTGCATTTTTCCTTTGCCCCAGATCATTTCTGAGCTACCTGCTCTGCCGACGTTGGCATCCCAAAAATGCAAACTAATTTAAACTTACCTTTGGGCAAATAGAGTTAGAATAGAAAATTCTGGGTTCAATTTAATAACCTTCTGGGGCGGGGAGAAATGAAAGAATGAATGTTCATATGGATTAGCAAAAAAGAGTCCAATCAAAAGGTCTCCTCCATCATTTAAAGAAATCTTGGTTTGACCCTCCTGCCCCTTCTGGTTAGTGAATGATTTTTCTCCTTCCTTTGGCTGCCAACATTCCCACATAGGCGGTTATGTCTTCCTGCAGCCTTTTCCTCACCACCATTCCTTATTTAGCCCCAAAAAGCCAACTTCATGGCACTTATGATGGTTAATTTTATGTGTCAACCTGACTGAGCCACAGGGCGCCCTGACATTTCTGAACATGTCTATGAGGGTTGTACATTTGAATGCATAGAGTGAGTGAAGCAGATGGCCCTCCCTGATGTGGCTGGGCCTCATCCAGCCAGTCGAAGACCTGAAGAGAACAAAAAGTAAGAGGGAACTTCTGCTTGAGCTGGGACATCAGTCTTCTCCAGCTTTCAGCTCGGTCTGAAACATCCGCTCTTCTTGGGGCTGCTACCACCTGTTAGCCATTTCTCCCCAGTGCTCTCTCGTCTCGTCTAAGATTCAGTTTATCCATCTCCTTTCCCTCAAAATTGTCTCTTCCTCTTCTGAATTCTCCTTGTGACTGAAAACTTCTGCGTCTGCTTCCTCCACCCCAGGATCCAAGTAATCACTAAGTCCTATTGATTTTTCCATTCATTTCCAGATATCCCATTCTTTTCATGCCCTCCGCTCAGCACTAGCCCAGTGCTCATCCCCACATGCGACGGCCATTCCGATTGGCCTCTCTACCTTCAGTCTCTGTTCTGCATCACCCTGCATACTGCTGCCAGATCGATTATAGCAGGACATTATTTCATCATGTCTGAACCCTCCTCAATCACCTCCAGTGACTCAAGGTGAAGCCCAGACTTCATTCTGGAGCCTCTAAGCCCCTCTGCCACCTAACTCACCATTTCCGACCGGCTATCAAGACAAAATAGAACTGCAGGCTATTGGAGCTCTGTTGTATAGGACTGCCTTCCTGACACACCCTGTACTCCTTCCAACACTGAAAAATATAGAAACATAAATTACTCATATTTTCTAATTTAAAATTCCCTTCCTACGTGAATTTAAAAAAAAATTTTTAAGATTAGATACATTTTGGGTGAAAACATGATTTACATGAAGTTCACTATAAAACTTTTAGTTAGCAAAAGTTTTTCCAGCCTGCTTTACTGTTGTTACTGTTAGCTATAGTCATCATCACTCCGTTGAGTGAGCTGAAAGCAGTGCCTTTAGAGGCAATATGGATTCTTAAACCAAACTCTCCGAGTTTGAATCCCAGCTCTACAAGCTATGTGGACTGAGCAAATCCCTTAACCACTTCGGGCCTCAGTTTCATCGTCTACAAGATGCAAATAACAGTCACACCCACTGGACTGTTGTAAGACTTAACAGAAAGTGGTTAGGCCATTGGAAATGCTCATAATAAAGGCTCTGAATTTTAGCCATTGTCACATTGTTCCTCCTGATGGTGAGTCACCAATGAAATTGTGGAATGGCTCCATGAAGCTGCCCCCCTGGAATGCCATGGCCGTGAGTGAGTGAGCATCCCAGTGCTCACCCCACTCTCGGCTCACCCTCGAAAGTTATAAATAGATCATAGAGGACCCCTACCTGAAGGTGCCTGTAGTTCTACTTGTCAGGTACTCCAATGAGGACTGATACATGTATTATCTCATTTCAACCTTTTAACAACCCATAAAATGAAACCAAGGCTCTGAGAGACTAAGTAATTTGCCTAAGGCTACACAGCTAGAATTTAAGCTCAAATCGAGCTAAGCTTATTTCTTGTGCCTCTGGTTTTGACCTATCTCTTCCACACCTTCCAAGTCACTGTCACTCATTCCTCATACCCCCACCCCATCTTCCAGCAAGCAGTTACCTAGTGATGGCATTCATTTGATTTTATTTGATTTGAACTGAGGCAAAGCAGTGAGATTTCTTTTCCGGTTCTGAGGTTGTCGTAATTGTAGCGTCCACCTTCATAAGCAGTGACCCTAGAGCCATGGAAAAGGAAGGGATTGAGGCCCCCAGACCACCCGATGTTTCTAAAGCTTACCTGCTTATGTTATGCCATGGGGCATCGAGGCTGATGCTGGGCAGGGCTGAGCTGCTATGGCTCCTGCTTCATTGTTCTTATGCCAACGAGGCTCAGAGAAGACATAAGACCAGAAAAACATCATCAGACTTAACTGTTAAGTTACAAGTCTGAGAGCAGTCTTCCTAGGTGTACAGATGTTCTCAGTGAAGTCAACACCATGGCTCAAAGATGGGTATGAATTCTGCATTTAGGAATTGTGCTTACCTTTTCTGCAGCTCAAGTGCATCATTATCCCAACATTAGCAAGTGGGATAGGTTTATAATCCTTCCACACAGTGTCACCAGGGCAGGCCGCACAGTCTGTGGAAGCCTGTTTCTCATGTGCTTCCAGTCATTCTACTATCATTGACAGTTTAGTCAGAATAAGATCAACTAGGCTGAGGTAACAAACTCTGAAATCTAGTGGCTTAATACAACAAATGCTTTTTCTTATTCACACAAAATCTGAACATTGGGGATTCTCAGAGCCTCAAGGACCCCAGCTCCCTCAATCTGGGGCATTACCATCTCAACAGGAGGCTTCCATTGAGACCATGGCAGAGCACAGAGGTGGTACATTGACTCTTAAATGCCTTGACCTGGAAGTGACACATGTCACTTCTACATATACTTTAGTGTCTGGAACTACTCACAAAGCCCTAGCTAACTGCAGAGGGGCAGAGAAATGTCACCTTCCTAGAAGACTAGGAAGGAGAGAAGACCCAGATATGCAAGCTAATAATCTCTACCATAATATTTACATAAGAAATTACCAGAAACATAAAAACAGAGTTCCCCAAACTTGTCCTGATGAGAATACACTTTTTTATTAACTATTTTAACTATAAAAGAAATACATCTTAATGGTAAAAATAATTCAAATGCACAGGCAAGTATCAGGTGAAAAGTAGAATTTCCTCGGCTATCTTATGCTGTCCTTTCCCAGAAGTTTCTTGCATGTCCTTCTTGCTATTGTTTCTTACTCAATAATATGCCTCTGATAGTTTCTCATATCAAAACAAATAGAGCTACCGCCACCTTTTAATTGCCTACATGGATTTAGTATAAACGGCCCCATCAGCCCCTATTAATGGACATTTAGGTTGTTTCCCATTTCTTGCTGTTGTAAACAATGCTATCTTTGCAAGTGTATTGGATATAGTACATCATAAGATAAATTTCTACATGTGGAATTCAGGTCAGAGGGTGTAGGCATTTTAAATCTTGAAATCTGCCAAATTACCCTCTCAAAAAGCCATAGGTACTGAATTTTACCTACACCAAAAAATGGCCAACCTGATATTTAAACATTGATGACAGTAATGAATTTTTGTGAATTTTATTAGGTGTGAAAATATTTTTAAGTGCTTACCTATTAGGGATAACTACTGAAATATTTGTAGGAGAAATGATATGATGACATGGATTTGCCTTTTTTAAAAAATCAAGCAAAAAATGTGGATGAAGGATGGATGAAACGAGAATGTCAAATTATTGATCATTGTTACAGTGGGTGATTCATTATATTCTTTTAACCTTTGTATATATTTAATATTTTTCATAATAAAAATTTAATTCTTTGGGTTTATTCTAAGAGGAGATGTATGAGAGGCTCATCACAGTATCTTATTAACTTCCTGATTAAAGTCAGATGTGCCCTGAGTGAGAGCAAGTCTCATGTGGTCCAGTCAGCCAGGAGGAGTGGGAGAGAGCTGGGGATGTAGGATAAGGAAGAAAACAGACTTGTAGGAAAGAGAGGAGGAGAAAGTTGGAGAAGGAGAAGGAGAGAGATTGCCAGTTCCTCCCCTCCAGGTGAACCATACAAAAGCTCCTGCTTTCAAAGGTGGAATTGTACCTGGGCTCGTAAGACTGTGCATAGCGAAGGAGGGTGCATGGCAGGGGTAAGCAGAGAGGAGCGGGGTGGGCAGGGAGGAGCCAAATGAGTGTGCAGCTCCTCCATTGGTAAAGCCATTTAGCGTGACAGGGGAACACCTGGACTTTACAGTCAGAATTCCAGCTTCAGATCCCTCCCTGGGCCAAGCAGTTCTTATCTGCTTATCTGCTCAGCAGTTCACCCAAAACTGTTTGAAGATTGAGCCGATATTTAAAGCATTCCCCAATTGCCACTAAATTCTACATTCACAAGTTGTGACCATAGATATATCATTTGTGTCAGCATGTAAATCTATGTGCCCAGAAGGAAAAAGAAATTATATATGTGAGAGAATTCAGGGAAAAAAAAAAAACTATTTTTTAAGTAAGAAAATGAGCACTTAGCAGCATGAACCCAAGTGTGGTTGGTGATTATATCCTCCTCTAACAAGTTCAGTGCAGAAATGACTGTCTAAATGCAAGGACTGTCTTCTCTTACCATCTGAAAACACTGATATCCGAGAATTCTGTGAAAGAGATCACTACAAATCAAAGGGCCCTGCATGTGCATTCTCAGAACTTCATGAAAGGGGGCCACATTGCAGCCAGGTCACCACATGTGTGCACTGAGTATACAATACTGTCCTTCACATTTGCATCGTTACATCATACTCTTTGTGTGTGTAGTAAGAGCCAGCAAAGTGGCCAAAACTAGGATGTGTTGGGGTCAGCCTACCCACAGCAATCCAGAACACCCACAGGGGTTTGTTTTCGTCTTTGACATCCAGCCACAATTGGGTGCATACTTGCAGTTGCTGTAGGAGGTGCCACAGAGTGGGAAAAATGTCTCGATAAGAAACTGATTATCCCTTCCAAAAGGAGTCATCCATTCAGCACTGATCCACAGGAGAAGATCCGCTCCACATGTGGCCAAACAATTCTTTCCGTGACATTCTGCCTCTGCTATCATAGTCCTGTACTTCAGTGGTGCAAGAAATAGGAAATGTTGTTTGTTGCTGAAATTTGAAATATGAAAGCTAGTCCCCCATTTGTAAAGTCTCCCCATGAAGCTTCCACTTCTCTGTCCTTCTCCTAATCTTTAAGTCCCTGGTCCTGGGACAGAAAGGCAACCCATAAACACCAGGAATGACATCTAGAATGTTCTGGCCTGCAGTGACAGAATAAATAGTTAATACAGAGGGGTCCATGTGCCAGTTAGACTAGTACGTACTCCGATGTCGAGCTTTCCAATATGGCAACCTGTAGCCACTGTGGCTCCTTAAACTTAGTTAAAATTAAACAGTATTTTAAAATTCAGTTCTTCAGTCTCACTAGCCACATTTCAAGTGCCAAATAATCACTTGTGCTAGGGGCTACCACACTGGACAGAACAGATCTAGAACATTTCCATTAGCACAGAAAGTTCTCTTGGGCAGCACTGCTGCTCTGATGCCATTGCTTAAACTGACATGAGGTCTTCGAAAGGCCCCAAGATCCAAGGAAAGTGATGAGAAATCGTAGATCAGGCTCTAGGATGTGTCGGGGAGCGTAGTCACACGACATACTCGCCTTCGTTCTTCTATTCCTGTCATGAATACTATGTGCCTCTACGTACAAGGCACTCCCAGGTATTGGACTCAGGATCTGCCAAAACGACTCTGCTCTTGTTCTTAAAGGACTGACAATGTGGTTCAGGACATGTGAAATGAAATAAGTCACCGTAATATGGGGGGAAAAGTGATCATTTCATAAGGGCGGTGTGCTGAGTGCTCGTGGAGTTCAGAGAAGCAAAAACTGCTTCCAGCTTGGAAAAAGGAGTGGCTCTCAAAGGAAGGAATGGAGGTAGAGGAAAGACTAAACCAAGCAGGAGGAAGGACGTGAGCAGAGATGTAGAGGCAGGCAGGTAGGCTCTTCCCTGGGAGAACAGTGGTCCTCCTGCTTCCCAGCCGCAGGCCTGAGGCTCTGTGTGGGACCCCTGCCAGCTGACTGATCACTTCAGTGCACCCTGCCATGCGTGGGGATGAATGTCTAGCCCAGATGCCCTCCGTTTTGATTAAGGGTCAGTCATAGAGAAGAGAATTCACTCTAGCAAGTTAAAGCAGTGTATTAAATGACTTAACAAAATGACCAGGAAAGCTAGAAACACAGACACTAGGTGGAGCTTTCAGGAGTGACTCTGAGCAACAGACAAACCGCTGAGGACACTGCAGCTTGGTTTGTGATCAGGAAGTCACCATGTCAGGAAGTAGCCACCAACGAATATCTTGACACAGCCATGAGGATATTGCCAGAGAAACCGTGGCCCCATAGAACATGGGTTCCAACCAACTGTTACCTTTCATGTTTCATGCAGCCTCATCTAACCGGCAGAACTTTAATCACATCTAAAATTCTAGATGTGAAAAGTACCTAATAAATACAAGAAAATATAGAAAATAATGCTTGCTAACTTTCCAGGCTCCGAAGTACAGGGAGGAAGGTTGAAAGAAGCGGAACTCCATTCCCCCTGTACCCTGCCCCACCCTCATACACACACCCCCACCCCAGTAATGGGAGATTGGATAGCCAGTCACACTCCAGACTGATTAGAGCTGCTTTCAAAGGTCAGAACCCTCATGAGAACTTTGGGAAGACTGCTAAAAGCAGAAAGGAGACAATACTCATCACATTAACAAGAAAGAAAAATCTGAAAAATATTTTAAGGTGCCTGGGTATCCTTCATAAATCAAGAGTTCCAGAAGTGTGCAACCCCTTTGCTTAGATGCAGCCACTGTGGTTTCTAGCTTTTTGCAAAGAACTGTGGGAATCAGTGGGCTCGTACAGCATCCCACCCACCCACTCACTGATGAAGACTGAGAGATGCTATTTTTAGGGTGAATTTCCAAGTCTGAAAAATGCTAGGAGGAAGTTGGCACCCAGCTCTAGGTTTGTTTGTCATATCTGTCCCTGCCGAGGAAAGCAAACAGCAGGTAACTGTAGAACACACCTGTCTATAGCAGCTGTTTGATGTTAGCAGGCTTTGATTGTCAATTGAGCAATTTGCTTAGGATTTGGAAACTAAGGAAAGAGATTGTCAAGAGCAGAAGGAGCAGGTGACTTGCAGGATGATACCTATGTGCTCCCAGCAGTCAGGAGAATGTGTGAGAATGTGTGAGCGAGAGATTGGCACTAGAGATAGTGTACTTTGGGGAAGTGACAGCCTCCTACAGGGAAGTAATAGGATCTCCGCAATAAAGTGCCAACTCCCTATCCCAATAAAGCCTTGATGTCACTAATGACCATCCTACTAGTAAATAGTATGTCAGGGTGTGACCTAGAGGAGGAAAAATGCATGGTTCTCAGGACGGTTAGGAATAACATCAGTAAGGACTCCAGAAAAATACTGGCCAGAATATTTTATAGTTTATGGTGACTGATTTTTACTAAAGAATGTCTGAACCTGCCTATTTTTCAAGATCCATCTCAAATCTCATATCTGCTGAGAGGTGTAAAAGTTATAGGAACTGTATCCACATTTTCATTATAGATGCTTCTCATTCCCAGCTGTTAGAAAGATCATCAACCCTTCCCACATTACATCTGGTTTCTAATTCATTCATTTATTCATTCATTGAAGGGTCTCTTCTCAGCCTCCTCTACCTTCTGGGCACAAGATTTACACCACATCATGCTAGTCAGGGTGTTCATAGGCAGATGAGTGAAAGAGGCCATCTTCTCTAAAGCCGCTTCTCTAGTAGGGAGATAAGACATGACTAACTCTAGTACAAGGTAGCAAGCGAAAAAAAGTGATGTGAAAATTTCAGGATGGGAGAGTTAACTTCAGTTTGGTGAAAGAAAATGAGGAGAAGGATCTGGGAGGCTTCCTGAAGGAAGTGACCTCTCTGAAAGCCTCCGTGAGTACTCTCCATCCTTGAGTGTTCAGTCTCTTTGAACAACCAGAGTGCTCTGCCACTTGGCCAGCACCTACCTTGCAGAATCAGTTGGTGTTTCAATATATCTAGTCATCTGACATAAATAATAAGCTTTGAAAGTATTTTTTAATGGATTGAGGTAATGTTTAGAAAGAAGGGTGTCTAGCCAAATAGTTGATAATGTATCAATATTAGTCCTTTTCTGGGATGGAAATGCGCCCAGAGGAAAAGATAAATGTTGTGGTTGAATATAAACTCAAAAAGCAGTACGAACCCTTGACCAACTTCAACATCAAAGCTTTGCTCAAATTCTTTGTTAGCATTTGATTTAGAGCCAGGCCCTTCTGTATTCTGGAAAAGCATTCACCGTCATGTTAGGGAGAATTACTCTGAAAATTGCTGTTTGTTTCTATATTTAGAGGAGGCATGCATGATTCTAACTGAATTAGAAACCAGATGTAATGTGGGAAGGGTTGATCTTTCTAACAGTTGGGAATGAGAAGTATCTATAATGAAAATGTGGATACAGTTCCTATAACTTTTACACCTCTCAAACTCTAATTTAAATTTAAATCCAAAATGCATTGTTCTAAGGGTAATTGTTCAACATAATATTACAAACTCAAATTAGCATCTCATCACCCTCTCAAGGGAAATCCTGAGAATCGAAGACACAGAGCCAAATGTTAGCTTTTCCGTCAGACATCTCCCAGTCAGTGTCGAAGCAATGCCGGGAAAAGAGCTGGAAAAGCAATAATGTTCTCACAAAGTAGGACTCTGTGACAACTTGGGGAGCTCTGTGAATATGTCCCACCAGTGAAACAATAAGTGGAAGAGCAGTAAGTGGACAGTTGTTCAAACAGAGGGTCATAATTCAACTAAAGCACCCGGGGACCATACGAAGGACAGTCTCTATGTATGTGACCAGCAGCATGCAGAATCGGGCCCACAGGCTGCCCACCTGTTCCCCAGCAGCCTGCTATCTCCCAAGGCCTGATAGAAAATGCCCGACTAAAACATGGGCTGCTTCCTTCAAGCAGAGTCCTCCCCTATGCAGAGGAGGCAGAGAGGAGAGCACCGGACGACATTAATAAATTCTGGATGGGACCCAACCTTCATCTTCGTGTTTTCCACTGAAGCTAAAACTCTGTGTTGCCAGAATACAAGAGGGTCTGAAGAAGGTCCCACACACTGCTGAAGCAAAGACATGCCTAACATGCCTAAAATGCCCACTTATTTTTATCAATTCAATGAATATTCTCATTTGAGCAATGCTTGTCGAATATAGAAACATTTGTGTCATAGGAGACTGTAAAACTCCTTAATCTTTAAAAAATATGTGTTGGGTGGGTGGGGAGGGATTTCTCCTAAAGTGTGACAAATGAATTGGCTTAAATAAAGGAAAATGGTGCCACGGTCAGGCCTCACGGCAGAGAAAAGCAGGCACTCCGGAAACCCACGGCCTGAGCTCAAATGCTGGCTCTGCCGCTTGTTAGTATGTGACCTTGAACAAACGAGTCTCTTAGTCTCTCTGTGCCTCACCTTCCTCATCTATAAGATGAGATGGTGCCTACTTCATAGGGTAATAGTGAGGATTAAATGAGTTAAATTTATAAAGTGTATAGAATGGTGCCTGGCATCTCGTAAGCACCATAGAAGTGTTAACTATTACTACTACTCCTGCTGTTTTTGTTGTTGTTGTCATTATCTGGTTCCTATAGGCAACTGAGTTTGCAACCCCTGGCCTAGAACAGTCGTTCTCAACTGGGGACAGTTATGCCCACCAGGAGATGTTTAGTTGTCTTGGTTGGAGTTATTTAGTTATCATGACAAGAAGCTACTGGCTTCTAGTGGGTAGAGGTAAGGAATGCACCTGAATACTTTATAATGCACAAGACAGCCCCCACAACCAAGAATTATCTGGCCCAAAATGTCAACTGTGTCAAGGTTGAGAAACCTTCACCTACATGAACCACATATGCTCGTCACTCTGAGATCTTGCCCCTGACTTCGACATATTGCAAGTCCCTTCTGACTCCCAGACTTTACTCCTCCACTTCCCCTTCTCCCTCCTCCCCTTTTACTCTTTCTAACTTTGAGGGAATCTCTTTTAGGTCCCCATTCCTCTGTCTTCATGTTTCTTCAAAACACTAGGCCTATAATCCCAAATCTCCTCTCCCAAATTGAGGGCGAGGTCACCACAGGCACTTGAGGCAGAACCACTCCTGCCCATTCATTATAGGATATTTAGAATCGTCGGCCCCTATAGAACAAAATGCCAGCAGTACCTCCCATTCACTTAAACTGCTAATAAAACCCATGGCATACATTTCCAAACTTCTTTTAGAGCTGTTAATATCCCATCAGAACCTTTATCCTAAGAATTCGAGCTTTAGTGATAAGGAAGCCAGAAAGACCTCTGCCCTGCCTTGCTAAATGACTCCCCAGAGGCAATGACCAATCAAACTACCTACTTGTAAGAAGAATAGGAAAATATAGAAAGAAAAATTAGATTAATATATCTAAATTGTATCCAGCCTCATTCAGGTTACTTTCTGCAATAGATGTTCCTATGCAAGGATCCATAGAAACTTAGAGAAGCACAGAGATTTTTTTTCCCATCAGCCAAATAGTCGTCAAGCTGCATTTTTTCATGAGGCCACTTCCATGAAGACTCATCCCAGCAGCCAGTGTTAAAACTCTGTTTTATTTTTTTTTTTTTATTGCTACATAATATATCTACCAGACATCTGACTCTCAACCCTTCCCTGATCCCATCCCTGTACCACCAAGATCAGGGTAGAGAAGAGAGTATGGATGGAGGGAGGAACGGGAAGGAGTGGCAATGTCTGTTTCTTCTATTACTCAGTAGCTAAAGACGCAATACTTTATATTATGGCAGAGTCGACATCACTACATCAAAAACTCAGATGCCACCATCGCTCTGAGTCCCACTGCTTCTTAAGTTGATGTGTAGAGTAGGCTTCTTGCCAAGGAGAACTAGACCTGCCTTCTCATTTGCCACCAGTATTCTCACTTCCCAAAAGAGAAGATTGGATTGGGTTGCATTACCTTTATTTAATCTGGAAAACTCTAGTGAACACAATCCACACCAAACTTGTTCAGAGGCAACTGGCCCCTTCATGCTCAACCCAGAGATTATTGCCCTTTGCTTAGGCACCAACTCCTATCCATTCACCCATGGGCTGGTTCTTTCCAAACATAGGATTATAGTAAATTGTGCAGGAAGGAGCCTCTTTGAGCCATTTCTCTCAGAAAGGGCAGGTACTCAGGCCCTCAGCCTGTCCAGTATGCCACAGGTGGTGGAAAGAGCACTGTATCAGGTGTCCTAAGAGCTAGATCTTGTCCTTAGTGTGATTTTTGTCCTAGTCCCAACTTTTCTAGATCTCAACTTTCTCGTCTATAAAATGTGTCCCACATATATTATAGGGCTGCCGCACAATTCAAGTAAGGTAATAGTTATGAAAGTACTTTGAAAGGCTATAACAACTGTAATGTTATTCCTTGACTATAGATTAACGAACATAATAAAATTCCTATTGCAGGTATTAGCATAATAGCACAGATTGCCCTTCCCTTTAATGAAATTTGTCAGGGATAAAACACTTAGGCTTTTTTCTGACATTCTCTCACTGTCTTTCTTCGGTGGGAGGCTGTGAGGCTCAGTGGTCCCCAGCCACATACCTCTGTATGGGTCAAGCTTCCAGAAGGCCACTCTGCCTAACGGGACATTGCTTCGATATAGATTAGACATCCTCCTAGGACCTTCCAAGACTCTAATTGCCTGAACAGCTCTAGCAAGAGGGTCAGCAAATACAGTCATGCACCGTATAACAATATTTCGGAAGGAAAGTCCACCTATATGATGGTGGTCCCATAAGATTATGATGGAGCTGAAAAATCCCTATCACCTAGTAACACAGTAGCCATTGTAATGTCGTTGCATAACACATTACTCACGTGTTTGTGGTGATTCTGGTGTAAACAAATGTACTGCACTGCCAGTCACATAAAAGGATAGCACATACAATTACACTAGTAGGCTAGACCACCTAGGTTTGTGTAAGTGCACTCTGTGGTGTTCACACAACGACAGAATTGCCTAATGATTCATTCTCAGAACGTACCCCTGTAGTTAAGCAGTGCATGACTGTATTTTAAACTAGCAAGTGTGGAAATGATGCTTCGGTATAAATCAAACCGACTGATTAGAAAACATGTTCAGTTTTGTGAACAGCTGGACAATTTTCCAATCACTAGGACAGCACTCCCCCTTTCTAGCCAGGGAGACTGTGGTCTTGGGTAAAGTCCCTGATGGTGGCTGGAGGGCTGGCTCTCCTCAAAGTCACCCTGCTTCCCTTCCCTGTGGATGGGCAGGCGTGGGGTGAGGCAGTTTGGCAAAGGCCTTCCAGAGGCTCTGTTGCAGCAAGGCGGGGATAGAGCCTCACATGGTACCAATACATCGGCATGCAGTTTTCTCTTTCCAGATCCAGATGTCACACTTGGGATATAAAATTCATTGCAATGCTTCTCTTCGTTTCCTCTCGAGCTGCTTTTCCCTCACAAGCTCCATGAAGATTTCCATAGCCACCAGACGCTCTCTGTAGAGTCAGGAAAGACCACCAGCGGCCCGTCCTAGTTTCCTGCTGCCATCCCTCCCTGCTCGGCTTCCTTCCACGTTTCCTGTTCCAGCCCAGCGTGAGAGCAGTGGCTAGTGCTAGCTGAGTAAGGGACTTGTGACTACATTTTTCCCTCCCACTAGGAAAACCTGCCCACTAAAGGAAGCCACCATATTAACTACCTTTTTCCTTTTTCTCAAAAAAACCTTTTTCCGTAATTTCCCTATATTTTTAAGTTTCCTTTTCCTTGACTTTCAAGGTGAACTTTCTGAGGTCTGGGCTCTGCCTTGTCTTCATTGAGTTATTAGAACGGGTTTTACATATTTTTAGACAGAAATTCATAAAGGGGAGGTCATGGGGGAGCTAGGGCCATGCAAAGACTGTCAGCCAGGGAGGACTCTGCCTCTTGCCTGGGAACACAGGCAGACTGCAGACAACACCTGAACCAATCAAGAGAGGTGACCTTGGGTTGGAAACAAAGGGCTGGGCCCGGAAGCCTGCCTCTTAGTTCTTGCAATGACACAGCAGCTCACCCTGGGAAGAGCAAGAGCATAGAAAACAAAGACTCTTTTAGCATCTCTGATACTATCTTTGGAAGTGAATAAGACAAATAACTTAAAAGGGGCCGGAGAGATCGATGACGCTGCTAACTTGAGACTGTTCATATGAGAGACTCTGATTTATCAGCCTTCATAAGAGCGGATAAGCTCTCCAAATGAGTGTTCTGTGATCGGCAGCTGTACCTCCTGCTAATCTGTGTTGTTCTCCTGTTTGTGGGGGGTGAGGGGAGAGGGCGTGCAGAGCAGGGAGGTGACTGTGACAGGAACTGAAAATACATACTCTGATTCCATTATTCACTGATCCACGGGTTTGCTTTTTTATGATGGGGCTGTTAATTGCAGCATTCCAAGGTACAGCCCAAAGCTGGTAGGAATTATATTTCAGCACAGGCTTGAGGTAGAGGGGAAAAAAAACTATCGCTGAGAGTGGAGCCCTGTCTATTTTTTTTAAGAGTATTATCATGAAAGCTGCATTCCTTGTATTAGCAGAATGGAGTCAGAGAAACCATGCAGTCATTCCAAAAGGAGGAGGGGAGTTCTCCCCAGGGCAGGGGGGACATGCGGGATCCAGCAGGGAGAGGACAGCTATTATTCAAAATAAGAATAAGAAAATAGAGCTGTAAAGTGGGCGAGTAACGGGACTGAATGTTGGTGCTGAACACTGTCTGCTCACTGGCTGAGGCTGCCTGAGTAAGATTAAAATCTGCAGGGAAATTTTGTTCCTTAGCACTGGCAGAAATTAGGAATAAATTCAATTGCATTCTGCACAATAGCTGGAAGCGATTGAGGTTAAGTGGCCTCGCTCTCTGATGTGTTAGTATTACTGAGCACTCTCTCTGCCCATGTGACTTGGTGCAATCTGCTCTTGGAACACGTCGCCATGGCAACTGATGATTTCTATTACAGTACATTCAAGTTCACATTCTAAGCCTGTCATATGCTTGGAAATTTCCAGTTAAAATATTTATTTATGAAAAAGGCACAAAAAAGCCACCTCAGACACTTTCAGGGATGGAAAACGAACCCCAATGCAGGATGATTTATCTACATATGTACCACATATCTGTATACACATCTAAGACGAGAAGAGATTATTGCATTTTCACCTAGCTGTTGCTACCAAACAAAAAATTCCCCACAAGGTAGCCAACTTTGTTGGGGAGACGGCAGGTGGGAATCTTACCTACTGCAGTTTGTGTGCAAGTGTCATGTCGATCCGAGTGCAGAATAACAGAAATGGTGCGAAAAACCTGCAGATCAGAGTTGCCACTTGGCTCTGTAAGGCACATGGTTCCGATTTCAGCTTCTCACTGAGGTTCTGTGATACTTTCCTCCATTTGGTCGACTATTTCCGATCGGAAAGAGCTGCCCTCGCCCCCCAGCCCTGAGGAAGGGGTGGGAGGATTTCTCATTGGGTGGGTCAATATTCTGGGGTCCCCAAGGATTCTCAAGCTGACCCCAGTGGAGGAGAAGGGCAACCTGGGACATTCCATGGCAGACTGCTCTCTCTTAGAAGCCGTAGCTGAGTTCCATGACAGAAGTCTCTGTGGCTGTCTAGATACACCTCCCGGGCACTGCCCAGGAAGCCCCAGGGACCTCCAGCCCTTTCAGAAAGACTACTGCTCAGGCTCGTAAACATCCACTGGCTTCTCCCCAGAGAAAGACAGTCAAGGGTTAAACAAAACCTTTCTGAGAAAGAAAGCATTGTTTCTCAGCTATGCACTGTATAGGGAGGGGTTGCTAACAAGGCCTCCTGGCTTTGTCTACTTTTTCCCCTTAGTCAAGCACATTAAATATGTTAATAAAAGATTCCCCAATGCTTTGTCTATTGGAAGCTTCCAGGTGGCTGCAATGACCCTAGATGCCCAATTACCTGGCGAGGGCATCCCATGACTCACAGATGGTTCTCTCTAGCTATTAAAATCGCCAATCTTTTTTTTTCTTTTTTGCATTGTGGCTTCTGCTTTGTCTGATTGGAACTGTATCCTGGTTCATAGCTAGAACCCATTTTGTTTAGTGGGGCAGTGTTTTCTGACCTTTTCTAAGCATAAGAGTCTCCAGACCGCTTGTTTAAAATACATATTCCCAAGTGTACTCCAGACCTATTAAGTCAGAATCTCCAGGGGAGAGGCCTGGGATTCTGTAGTCTTACAATGAAGCGAATTTGAATAGAACTGCGCTTGGATTGTGGAGCCTATTAGCGATATTAGAGCTATTTTTCAAAAATTATCCACTGACATCCTCCTGTTGTCTCTATATAACGCACTGAGACAGAACTCTTCTGGGAAATTCCTAACCATTATTGGTGTAAAATGTGACAAAAAAAGATCGGGCAATATTAAAGAAATATAAAGAGTAGATTGATGGTTCCAGTTCTGGAGATTCCCCAATGGAAGCATGAATGAATCGAGTCCGGTAAATACGAAAGTATTTTCTGTGCAACCAAATAATCATCCCATGCATAAGAAAATAATTTCTTAAAACTCATATTAACCAACGTGCCAACCCACAGCTCCGAGAAAGGAGGATTGTGCATGTAGAACACATCAGGCTGTTTGGAAGTGAGGGGTGAATCGCGGGCTTAAATTTTTAGACCCACTCAGCAGCTTTGTCTATGAGGATTTACAAGACAGGTATTATGTTTACAGATTGCTGACTGTGCAAATGAGAAGGTAAGGGAGGCAGTGTAAAATATGGCAGCGCTAAAACCAGACACCAGACCAGGAAGGTGTGGGTTCGACATCAGCAGAGAACACACCAGGCATAGAAGAAGACCCTGTACCCTGTGCTTCACGTCTCCCTGTACTCCTAACATGAGTGGCGCCTGGACGAGCAACTCTTTTTAAGGACTCTAGGTACAGACTGGTGTCAGTACCACTCGAATTGATTGTTCTCCCATATCTGGGGAATTGGGAATTGCTGAGCTTCCAGTTATGTTGATCAAAAAGGATGAGCAGTCATGTAAGGTGAACTGGTGGGCACTTGGGGAAATTAGAGCAGCCGTGGTTAATTCTTGAATCAATTAAAGAGTTCTGAAGAACTACACACACATATATATACTTCTCAGAGAGAAAGAGGGAGAGGGAGCAGGAGAGAGAGACAGAGACAGAGACAGACAGACAGACAGACAGACAGAGGGAGAGAGACAGAGAGAGAGAGATTGATTTAACATGTTCTTCTAGAGCCTGGACTATTGAATCCGGAAATTCCTTTTTCAAATTCTGGAATGGATTATAGACCTATAGGCCCTATCCAGCCTAGGAAACCGCAGGACCCCCAGCCCAGAATGGCTCTGGCCAAGCCTAGCTCAGGCTGTCGCCTTTGTGTGGGGCAGCAGCGTCACCTAGTGATCCTGTGGTTTAAGTACAAGCTCTTTTCCTGGGAACTGTCCAATTTGGTCAAGCTGTAATGATAGCAATTATCCATATTATTGAGTAAAAGTAGTAATATATACAATCCCAGACTGGAGATAACCCCCAGTTACATTTTTGTTTAGCCTGAAATGCCTTCTGTGACTAAGTAGCTTTTGGGTATTCCATCAAGTAACATAAAAAAAAGAGTATGGCTGAGCTCATGCCAGGCAGGATAGATGAAGGAGGCAGGAGGAGTTAAGATTAAAAGAGAGTTGGGTCCTTGTGTTATGTCAGGTCCTCCAAGAAGCAGATGCTGAGATGGAGTTAGAAGAGATTTAGTGGTGTTATTACCTGAGAAAGGTAAAAAGGAAAAGGAGCAGGAGTAGGCAGGTAGAGCCTTCAGACTGCCGTGCAGGTCTGACATCTGCAAGAAGGAGAGGGGGAAGGAAGGGAGGAGAGCTAGGAAGAGCCTCCAACTGCAGTGCATCTGGAGAGGGGGTTGGCCATCCCAACGGAACAGTCTGGTGCAAAGATCCAGAAAAGGTGGGCCCTGCTGCCACCGCTGTGCCTGGTCATTGACAGCTACCTGGGAGACACTGCTGGAAGCTGCCAGCGAACTGCACTCCTTGGGGCATCTTCTCTCTTGAAAGGAGACCTGAGCAGCATGACTCCCTGGAATGTCCCCTGCACACTCGAAGGGAAACTGTGCCAAGATCACATATTTGCCAGCAGATCCCCACTTCCACACACGGACATTGTCAAAAACAGAGAATGAAGGGACACTGTGGACTGAGGCGTCCAAGGTGATGAGTGTAAAATCCAGCACTTGTTCTCATTCCATTAACTAATGTAAACTAGAAAGAGGAACACCTGAGCAGCCTTTATTACTGGCACCTTTCTAAACAGCAAGCTGCCTGCCACCGTGGTGCGTTCTCTGCCCAGGAAACCAACTTCAGTGTCAACGACCTGGAACACCCTCGGCACTACAGCTTCTTTGTTGAGCCTGGAGCTGGGTCTCAGAGTGCCTATATCTGTCCCAAGCATGAACAATGACCTCATATCTGTGCTGATTCTCTCCCTCTCATAAATGGTCTTTGATGCTGTTGGCCATGAGATACCACTGCCCTGGTGATATGACCTGATCTCTGTATTTAAAAACATTAAGGAACTTGCTCAAGTTCAAGGATTTTCAGAAATCCAATTTGGGTGAATTAAGAAACCCAGATAGCACTACAGGCAAGGGCACAAAGTTTTCAAATCACAGTTAAGCCATAAAGGCCCAGGATGTCTTGAATAAAAAATGCAAGGAGCTGCTTGACAAAGAGCCTTGAAAAGATCTAAGAGTGAAAAAAAGCCCACTGTGGAAATAGAGAAAGGATGAGAAAGAGCCCCCCGCCCCCCCCCCCAAAAAAATGAATGCACAAACTCTTCCTAAGGCTTGTCAAGGAAAGACAAGAGCAGTAGAGACTGTAGAATGAGTTAACACCACTAGAGAGGTTAGAGGCAATGAAAATGGACTGGGGAGGAGGAAGCATGAGCAATAAAGTGGCTAGACTAATAAATGAGAAGGCGAGTGAAATTAATGATGACTCTGAGTGGCAGAGATACTGAGCTGCTCTTTTAAATTGGTCTTTAACAAGAAAAATAAAGGAAGGGAGCATAGATAATTAGGAAGTAATGAAGACCTTTAAATATAGATGTTGAAATAAACCAGGTAAGGGAATACTTGAAAACATGATACGATATGTAAATCAGCAGGTCTAGATAATGCACGTTCCCCAACCTAGAGGGAATTTGTTAATGAACTTGCTGAACTACTGGCCATTATTTTCAAAGGCTCCAAGAGACCAAGGATTATAAAATGAAAATATTTGGCTGGTCTTTTACCAAATAAAAAAAAAGTGGCCCTGATAATTACTATGCTGCCACTATATATTCTCCCCACCTCATGGGGAGGTTGTAATAGCAAATGAAATTAGAAATATTAAACCACCTGGAGGAAAGCACAGTGGGGAGGGGAGTAGCTGGTCGGTGGGATGTGTGATCCAGGCTGATGGGCGGAGCTGGGATGATGAAGCTTAATACAGACATTTGACATTTTGTTCAGTGGGATGCATTTGGGGGTTGTAGAATTGAATTTTTGTTTTTTTAGGCTGATACAGCATTAGATTACATCCCCCAGAGAGCAAGGGAGAAAAAGTCTTCATAGTAGGTGCCAATCTATGATGTTACATTTTCTAAGGATAATCCATAGATGGATGATGGAGTGTAGGCAGTGTCAAAACTCTCCCAAGTTTTCTCTTTAATAAACAGACTGCAACAAGTTAGTCTTTATTTTAATCAAAATAAGTAATACATTATTCTTGTAGGAAAAAAAATGCAGATAAACAATAATTATAATAGTCACCTAAAGTCCTGCCACTGTTTATAAAATTTGATAGATTCAAATCCATAATTTTTCCCATGAAAATATAGAAATTATTTTTATAAGTTAGATGGTCTTATGTATAGGATTATCCATATACATAGTAAATAACTTTTATTTTCTACTCACCGTAACATATACATCCTTCCATCATTTTAAATTCCTGCGTAGTTATTTAACCAATAACTTTTGGACATTTAGATTATTTCTCCTGCTTTCTTATTGCTACCAGGAACTCTGCAGTTAACATCCTTAAACAAACATCTCTGTATACTTATGCTTTTCTTCTCTTACGATAAAATCCTATAAGGGAAATTACAGAGTCAATTGTAGTTTTTTTAGGACTTTTGCTCCATATTGCTAAATTACTTTCAAGAAAGAAGGCAATTAACACTCCACAAACAATAAATGAAAATGCCAATTTCCTCACATGTACACCAACTGTATTTAATAAAATTTTTAATCTTTCAATTCAATAACCAACATCCTATAACAGTTGAATTTGGATCATTAGAACAAAACATCTGAGGAAATTTATGTATTTTCTCTACTGGCCTTAAACTATTGGGGGAGGAGGAATTCCCTTTTCTCCCTCCAACTCCTTCTTTCTTTTCTTTCTTCATGCCTGCCTGCCTGCCTGTCTGTCTTTCTTTTTGAATCATAGCTGAATTGACATATTTTTCATTACATTAGACAAGAAATTCAAACAGCACAATTGAGAATAACAGTCTGGCACTGTCTTATGAAGCTAAACGACATACATATTGGAGAAATAACTGCATAGGAGCATGAGAATGCCCAAGGACTCACACAGCAGCCCTGTCCGTCATAGCTAAGGAACTACCAACAACCCAACTATACAAGAAAATGGATGAGTAAACTGTGCCATAGTCCCACAGTGGAATGTCATACAGCAGTGAAATGGATAACCACAACTAAATGCGACCACTGAATCTTGGAAACAATATTGAATGAAAAATCGCAGATTGCAGAATAGTAAGTACAGTATGATACAAATTTCATAAAGCTCCAAAGCAATGTTATTTATATACACATAAATAACATTTTGCTTAGGGGTACATACATATGTGATAAAAGCATTTTTTCATCAGATAACTAATAAACACAAAATTCAGAACGATGATTACCTCCGAGCAGGCAGACGGGGTCAGAGGAATTAAACAGAGGGAACTCTTAGATGCCACATCAGGAACGTGATCCCCAGAGGCATCACACATATTCACTTTCTCGTTCTGCCTCATAACTTACATACATATTATAAGCCTCTGAATGTATCAAGCACAGAGAGGCGATTATGTATTGCACACTCACTAGTTAGCAAATTTCATTTGCTAATACGTCAGATAGTGCTCGAATGTCCTCACTGCTAAAACCAGGAAGATACTTTACTTGCTGGGTGCCTGCCACAGAGAATACAGGACAGAGCCTCTCCAGAGGATTCCACAGTCCCCCCAGAGAAGTGGCTATGCCCTCAGACCTCATGTGGAGAATTCCCTCCACAGAATAATCAGGAATGGAGAAAAATGAACCAGAATGTACCACAGACGCAACTTCTGGAGGAATCCCCTAAGGCTCAGGGCTCTGACCTTACCCATTCACGTGTTCTTTTCCAAAAATAGGTCCCCAATTCTAGTAAATGGTTAGAGGAAAATAGTCTGTTTTTAAAAGCAGAGGTCCTAAATAGCGAAATCATTTTGTTTAAGCAATGAGCCAAGTCCCTTCTAATGAGGTTGTGGCATTACTGGAAATAAGAGATATATTTAAATAAATAGTCCATACTTTATCCCAATAAATCACTCGAAAAATATTCTCAGTGTACTAAATGTATTTTTAGTGGCATGTGCTTGACCTTTCTGGAAGAAGAAAGATAATGCTAGAACATTTTGAGAATAAACATTTGTCCAAATTAGTCATCAAGACACTAGTAAAATTATTTTACATTTTTTAACACCTTTAACTACATCTAGTGTTTCAGAAATAATTTATTTTCTTACCTTTAATAAAATACAAAGTCTATCTATAAAGTAGCAGGAATAGGAGAGCAGAAACTTCTTTGATGACCCAATGAGAAATCCTATAATGGTCCTATTACTTCAGGGCCTTGGGCAGAATGGATATGTGCATTTGCAACATTTCATAAAATGACTCACAGTCCATAAAATGTTAGTTTTTTATAACTATTTTTGAGTGTTTTAAAATCAGTGCTATATTCTTTTTTTATAAGATTCACAGTAAAAATGTAAATAAGACCCATTTATTCATTCAACAAACACATTCTGAGAACCTGCTCTCTGGTACTCTCCTAGAGACAGAGTCTTCTCTCAGAGTCCTCACAGTCTCAAATGCCTTATAAAACCTCCTGTGTTAAATCTGCATCTGACCTTTTCATGTTATGTTTCAGTGCCTGAAAAAAAAAAGAAGAAGAAGAAGAATTGCATTGTTCTCTAGAGAACGCTTTAGGTTAAGGTTTGCAGGGGAAAAGTTCCAGACCTCAATCTTACTCATCCCTGATGCTTCCTCCACCCCACCTCGCTCACTCCCTATGCTCTGCTTTGCCCCCTTGTCCTTAGTCAAGCTCACCATCTTCCCTTCTATTCCTTTCCTCTCCCCTCATCCCTTTACTATAAAACTTCTAAAAAGACATTCACACCATTCTGTCCTCCCAGAAACTCCTCAACTACAGCTGTAATTCAGTCTCCTACCCTGGACTCACTAAGGCCAGCGGTGACCTCCTGATCTCCAAAATAATAGTCCAGTTTTCCTCATCTGATTTGAACTTCTGCAGCAGCTGACACTGTGGGCTGTGGACCCCATGGTCATTTCTCTGCCTTCTCCCCTTTGGAGAAGTCCTTCTGCTGGTTTTCCTTCTGTGGGGTCCTTCTCAGCCCTCTTTGCCAGCTCCCCTTTCTCTGCCCATCCCTCCAAGATCAGCACTGACACCCCAAACCACACACCCTCCTATCCTGCTATTCTAACCAGTGGGGGTCCTCCTTATGTGGCACAGGTAGTCACAATTCAGTACCCTTGGACAAGTTTATCCCTTTACCTGGAAATGCTGTCCCTGACCTTCTCATCTCACCCATTCCCCTTTTCTCCATCTGCCCAAATTCCACTCATTTTCCAGGGACTGGCTTAAAGGGAAAGCAGCTGAGGGTGTAGGCTCTGGAGCCAGATGGTATGGTATGGGTTCACACGCTGACTACATTAAGAAATCGCGTGACCTTGGGCAAAGTTACTTAACCTCTCTCTGCCTTAATTTCCTCAATTATAGAATGAATATAATAATAGTTTTAAAGTCCTAGAGTGATACCTGAAACATTGTAAGTACCATGTGTGTTTGTTTAAGGGGAGAAAAAAGTCAACTCTAAAATTATTTTCCAAATGCCCAAGCTTTTAATCGCCTCTTATTAGCCCACTTACCACCATGTATTATGCTTTTTAGGTGTCTCTCCTCCCTGGAATACTCTGTGCTCTCTTATTCAAGGACCTGTCTCTGTCTCTTCTGTGTCCCAGCCTGGCACAAGGCACGTCTCTGCAAATGTCTGTTAAATGAGTAGATGATCATAGGGATGGGTCTTCTACAGGCACCCAGTCTTAATGGTAAAACAGAGAGCTGGAGCCTAGAACTTCCTTGAGAGGTTTTTGGAGGGAGGGGGATGAGGTTGGGGTATTGTTAGGCACCAGCACTTTCCATTCCCGCAATTTCTTTAGCTCAGTAAACCGATCAGGTGACAGGAGCCATAATAGTGCCAAGCCCAATTAATCCCAACCAGAATGGCACACACTGTACCTTTCTGTATCACATCAGTTGAGTTTTATTTTCCATCCCTCATACCTGTTTCCTTCTCTGTGTGTAGTTAATGAGCTTTACATTTAAAACATGAAAAGCCAATAAAACATGAAAATCACAAATCAACAGTTCTTTGTTCAAAAATATCCTATTTAATCAAGAAACTTTACCAAGCAATGCATTCAATTTAGCCTCCAGATGCCAGGTGGCAATAGGTACTGTAGGGGGAGGGCTACGAAAAATGTAAGAGAAAAACTGTGTTCCCTTCCCTTGGGGCCTCACAATGCCAGATATGATTAGAATACACCATCCCCCTCCTGGGCAAGCATCTTTAGAAATCAGAGATGTTCACATAACCTACTAATGCATCTGTACCTTTAATTAGCCCAATCGACCATATAACTCAGTAATATCTCTCACCTCTTTTGCTCCTTTCAACTAATTTCTGAACATTTCATTTTCTCGTAAGCTTTCACTGCATAACAAGCAGTAATGAAATGACCAATATTAACCCATTGTTAGATTAAACAAAGTACATCCCTGGCTGATAGCATTCTGTATTACTGGGGTTTGAAATGAACCCTATCCTATGATGAAAACATTTAGTATTTGCCTAATGAGACCATTCTTGTACCTACAAAGGAAAAAAAGACATTGTATTAAAACATTTCATGTTAACCACGGGCATGTTCAGCACTTTGTGCTCACAGCCACATCTGTGGGTGAGGCAGCTTTCTCGGTATTAAATGCTGCAGTTGGGCCCATATTCATAGCGAAATGTCTGATTGGCTACTCCCCAAATATAACTTAAATTGGCTTAAAAATAGAACAATCACATGCTAACCCGGTAGCATTAGCAACTCTATTAACAGCCAATTTCATGTCCACACCAGAGGGAGTAAAAGGTAATTTGCTCATTATCAACACCCTCTGGCAGTGGAAGGAAATGACTGTTCATCAAAAAGTATTTTCTAGCATAACAATAGCAGCGCCCATATGTAACCACCTCACTCTCCCTTCCATCTACGACTTGATCCCTGGAGAACAGCTACAGGAAAAAGACTTTGAAATATAAATGCACTTGATATAGGTATTCTACCTGCCAGCACCTCCTTTCAGAATTAGCCCTACCTTCATCTTACCTCCATGACCCTTTATGGTTACAAATAAAATGTTGGCCAACTAATCCTACGGGGTATAAGGTGCATCCCATAATGGCAGGGATTGTTTAGATGAAAAAGGTTTCCAGTCCATGTCCTGATTACTTGACTAGTAAGCAGTTCTACTTTAACCTAACCAGTTGAATGTGGACAGTAATCAGATCTAATCAGTAGACTCATCTAGTGACTGAAGAAAATGAACGACTCAAAAAGTTAACCATACAGTATTGTCCTGACGGGGCAATTTGCAATATCACCCACCACCAGTCTTCATTTAGTAAAAAATTTATTTGGAAATTAAGTTCTTTTTGTTTGTTTGCTTTTAATCAGTGTTCACTGTCCTTCAGTATGATGTGTTTATATATTTGGGTATAATATTTTACTACTATAGTGACGAATTAAAGAAACAGATTTCTTACCTATTGCTCTGCAACACTGGCTATTTTTATTGGAGAATAGTCATCTAATTCCTTTCTAGCTCTCTAGGCCTTCTCTTCTTCCTAACTCTGTCTACTCTGTCTCCTATACACAGAAGCCAGGCTAATCTGCCTGAAGCAGTTCTTTAGATATCACTACCTAGCTCAAAAACTTTCAATGGCTCCCTACTGCCTCTAGATAAATTCCAGAGTCTGCATTCTAGCTTCGAAAGCTTTTTACAAAACCGTACTCTTCTGGCTCTGGTTGGAAATGTCCATTTCTCCCGTTTCCTAGATACTACCCATCTTCTCTATCAAAATCAAAGGCAAGATCAATGCAACCATCTCTGTAAAATCTTTCTTGATTATACCAATGGATGATGATTCATTGCACCTTTGAACTGCAATAATTTTTTGGGATAGTCTGCCACTTCATAGTGGATTATAGGGGGACTTGCCCCCCAGAACTTGAAAATGAGAGAAAGATCGTTTTGGGATTGCTGAACCATATCTAGAGTCACTTTAGTGAAAGAGACTAGCTCTCAGATCTGCAATACCTGGCTGTACCAGAGTAGCCTATTTAAGGAAAGAGCTCATCAATCTCCTGATGTAGAGAGGTGGGGGAAATATAGTCACAGAGGGAATGATGTCTAGACTCCTAGTGATATCTAGGAGAGACGGCCAACAGACAAATAGTACCAGCTCCATAGGAGAGACCTTTGCTGTCTGAGATAGTTATGTGATGCTTTCCTAGTCAGTTGCTATTCAACACTGTACTCTGTAAGTGTCCCCTCATTCTGATTCTGTCACCCAAACTGTGGTTGGCCTACCTATAGAGAAAGAATGTGCTGGTCAACTGGACTAAGTATTTTAGCTCCCATGACAGTGACTTTTCACTGTAAATTAGTTAATTAATTAGCTCTTCATTCCTTCAGTAAATATTACTGACCATTTACTCTGTCCCAGGTACTTGTCTACTCACTTGAGATAAGATAGTGAACAAGAAAAATGCAGTCCCTTGATCTATGGAGTTTACAATCTAGAGGAGATACAGACAAGTATGCCTACAATTTTAATATAGCATGATGGCGGCCCTGTTAGGGGGTGTTCAGTGGATCAGTGTGGGAGCACATGCTTGCAGGAAGAATCCCAGCCTGGGGAGCCAGAAAAGGCTTTGTAGACAAAATTATATTTGCCTTGAGTCCCGAGACATCAGCTAGAGTTAGCCTAAAGATAGTGGAAGGACAGAAATTGAACAACGCACATAGCACAAGCAGCATGGGCAAAAGGCTCAAGGTATGTCTGAGAAATTGAACATAATTCGGTGGAGCTATGGTAGAGAATGTGAAGAAGGGCAGAGAGCAGGACACAGATCAAGGAGGGCCTCATAAACCATTCTCAGAGTCCGTACTCTATCATGAGAACAATGGAGAGTTATTGAAAGGTTTTAAGCAAGTAAATTGACATGATCATATCTCTAGTTGCTGAAGGAATGGGCACTGTCATTCGGGATAAAGAGAAGAGGGCCAACAGATTTATTTAGAAGATAGAATAGGCAGGATTTGGAAAATAATGGGATAAGGGGACTGGAAGTTGAAATGAGTGAGAGAAAGAGAGAGAGAGAAGAATCAAGATAGTGCTTGCATAGTGCTTGAACAAATGGAGCAGGGAATGGTGCCTTTTGTTGAGGCAGCATATAATAATGGTTAAGAACACAAACTCCAGAATGAGGCTACTTGGGTTTGAATCCCTGCTTTACCACTTACTGCTGTGTAGTCTTGGTCAAGTTACTTAACCTCTCTGTGCCTCATTTTCTCACCTATAATGAAGATAACCAGAGTACCTATATCATAGAGTTGTTTTGCAGATTACATGAGTTAATAGTCACCTGCTCAGAATAGTGTCTGGCACATAATAAATGTTATATGTGTTTGTTAAATAACTAGGTGACACAGGAGGAGTGGCAGGTTTGGCACAGAGGAATATGAGTTTAGTTTTGGAGATGTTGAACTGCAGAGATCTGTGGAACAATCAAGAATAGCTAGCTGTCTAGAAGGCAGTTATGTTTATGGGTCGTGAGCTCTGAATGGAGATCTGTGTTGGAGATTTTGCTGTGGGAGCAATCCTCATATGAATGGTAGCTGAAATGAGGACAATGGATGGACTAGACCAGAGAGGATGTAGAGTGAGAAAGGAGGGGACGAGACATGAGAGAACCTCGGGGACCATGAGGAATGGTCTGTAGGAGAAATACTTGCTGAGAAAATTGAGAAACAGTCAGAAAAGCAGGAGGAAAGAGAAGGTCTCAGAAACTAAGGACAGAAAGTGTTTCTAGAAGGAGAAAGTAGCCACTGGTGTCAAGTTTGTCAAATAAATAAGGACCAAAAAGAGCCCCCTGGATCTGACAACAAAAGTTTGACCTTGGCCATTCAGAGTTGCTGCTGCTGGGGTCGGGGTGGGGTGGAGAGTGGTGGAGGAAATATAGAGACAGCAAATGCAAATGACTCGTTCATGAAGAGTGGGGAGGAGAGAGTAGACAATAGATGGAGGTCAAGAGATGCCTTTTTTTTTTCTTTTTGGCATATTGGAAAATATTTGAGCATATTAAATTGCTGTTATGGGT
Source organism: Pteropus alecto (assembly GCF_000325575.1). Classification (NCBI taxonomy): domain Eukaryota; kingdom Metazoa; phylum Chordata; class Mammalia; order Chiroptera; family Pteropodidae; genus Pteropus; species Pteropus alecto. The sequence goes on from NW_006434825.1 coordinate 14,976,031, forward strand.
TGAATTATGTCCCTCAAAATTCACATGTTGGAAGTCCTAACCTCAGGAGCTGAGAATGTGACCTGATGTGGAAATAGGGTCATTGTAGATGTAATTAGTTAAGGTGAGGTCATACTGGAGTAGAGTGAACCCCCACTCCAATGTGACTGGTGTCCTCATAAATAGGGAAACTTGGAGACAGGCCATGTGAACATGAAGACAGAAATGGGAGCAGTGAGGGCAAACCATCAGAAGCTATGTAAGAGGAATAGAACAGATTCTCCCTCGCAGCCCTCAGAAGGAACCAACTCTGCCCACACCTTGATTTCAGACCTATAACTGTGAAACAATAAATTTCTGTTGTGTAAGCCACCCAGTTTGTGGTACTAGTTTCCAGCCCTAGAAACAAGTACAACCGCTAATGGCACTTTCTACCCTTTGCCATATTAATAAGGGTCTCAGCAAGAAGTAGATGCCATGCCAGGCAGAGTAAATTCACGGAATGTTTCATAAAGGGACTAGGTATAAAAGTGTGGGCAGAAGGTAAGGAAGCTACAAGATACCTGCAGTGTCCAGATAGAGTAAGAATGGGCCTTGACTGTCTCCAGACCTCAGTGGTCGAGAGAAGGAGGAAACATACCTGAAGTGGGCAATAGAGCAGCTGTGTGGAAGGGCCCCTGATGGAAATGTGGCCGGAGCCTCCGTCACAACTGCCAGGGCTGCATCTGAGAGCACACGTGCGTAGATGGCCTAGTCCTCCCTCCATCTGTTCTCCTACTGGTATCGCATCAGCCAAGGCAACCAGAGGCCTAAGGGCAAGGTCGCTGACAGATGCAGCGCCCACAGGTCCACCTCACGGGACACAGCACAGAGGAGAGAGGGGTAGCATGAAAGTGAAGAGCAAAGAGAAGCCCAGCCTAAGTCTTTTTCACATTTTAGAACTGCTTGACAAGTCAAATGTTTAAACTTTTAAAATGCTGATAAGAAGAATCACAGAGAGGGAGAAGCTGCCATTATGAGACTGTGCACAGGGTAAGGCCCCCTGCAGGAGGGAAGTGGGCTATTTTATGGTCCCAGTAGTCTCATAGTTATATTTATCGTTGTTTATTGTTTATTCACCGAATGCATCATGGGTTCTCAGCACTTTTTAACCACCGGATAAATTAATATTTATAGTCTCTATTTCTCTTCTTTTACCTTTGGAAATATCCATTAATAGGGACTTTTTCTACTATCACTAACCTCTTGACTATTTGGAGTGATTGAGGTATATATGTCTCTTCTCCTAAGGTAACTTTGAGATATGCCAGTGACCAGGAGGAGTACAGCTCTGGTTTAAAGTATAGGCTCCTAAGAGGCAGGAAGTGGCTCTAAGAGAAGCTTCTGTTTATAGCACAGTCGGTAAGAATCATTTCTTTTATCTGTGATGACAATCATTTATTTACTACCAAAAAAACTATATTATCTAAGCTAATAGATGACGACATGCTCTTATTTTTATATACTTCTATGCTAGATTTAGCTAATACTTTATTTCAAATAGAATCTTAATTCATTACAGAAGTTATCACAATAATCATTGATAAGCATAACAAGTCTTTTATAATGAAGGTCGACGTTCACATGTTCATAGAAGTTCACCTTTGGATTTTGCAACCTGAATGATTTTTTAATCCCACAAAGTAGTACCAGCTATGTGATAGTCTTTTGAGTCCTTGGGTTAGCTTTTCCAAGTGAAGTTAAGAATTTGTTTTGTGACAGTCCAACTCAGAAATCTCAGCTTCTCACACCATAATTAGGGCTGCAGTTTACTGGTTACCTGCTTCTTGAAACAAAGACAATATTGGGAAGTCAGTCTAATGACTAGAATATCCATGTGAATATCTGCACACAGTGTTATTTATCTATGATGGAATTTTTTTTTTTAAAAAAAGGATGTAATACAGGAATTTTTCCTAATGAGAGGAGAAGGTTGCTCATGAATAAATCATTTGAGGAAAATTAGCATTGAGCTTTGGTCCAATTTTTCTGTCGCGTGAATGATGGGATTCAGAGGAGGAGATAGAACAGGCCTCAGAGAACATAATGCAGAAATAAGGTGAGTCAGAGAAACGACTGTGCTGGCTGACAGGTCACCCAGAAAAGCAGTGTTCAGAATCGTCCTAGCTAGAAAAGATGATTGCAAGCTAAATAGCATTATGCAAAGAAGACTCAGGAAGCAATGAGAAAAAAGCCATAGATAGCTAAGAACTTTAATTTTAAAAAAATTAAAATTAAAAAAGCAAAAGACAAATGGAGAGGAAATATGGCGTACCCCACAGCCCAAAGTGTCTTCCAGTAAAATGCACTTACGCGAGTGGTCCTAACTTTCCAATTTTTTTTAAAAAGTCATACCCACATGCTGCAGTGCACAGAAATCTTTCATTCCTCCCCTTCATTTTGGGGACAAAGATTCCCTTCAAAGGCTCCTTGTTATCGGATCTGTGGGAGCACTGGGGTTCACCCAGGCCTGGGCTTTCCTCCCCCAGTGGCACTTGCGCCATTGATGGGCTCTTAGTTACAAAGCGCTGGACTGCTGCTGCCTTCAGTCAATCCGTTTAGCCGAAGGCCTCTGATTTGTTCACATTTACTACAACACATACAGAGGGCTGGAGGATTTTTTTTTTTTTTTTTACTATTGATTTGGTGCTTTAAGAGGGGAAAAAATCTCCTTGGCTGTCTAAACACTATTGATCCCTGCTTGGGAGTCGCAGCAGAAGTGTAGAAAGGGCGTGGATGAATTGAAATTTCATTTCCGACAACTTGTTCCTGTTATTTTTACCCTTTTGGATGGGGAGAAACACGTTGCCGCGGCTTCAGTCAATGTGGTCGATAGCTCCACTGAGAAACTCAACACGGCTTCTGCCAGAGGTTTGGCAATGAGACATGATGTTGGATTTAAAGTGCATGAAACTGAAGGATACTGATGAAAAGCATGAGGTCTTCACACCAACTGGAGGCAGAGCAAATGGCTCTGGACTCGCTATGACCTACTAGAGCTGTGGCTTTGGAGAAAAGAAGGATTACTGAGATTAATAACACTCCCATTTGGAACAGACCCTGAGTGGTCTCGCAAGAAGCTTCACAGGGATTCAGGGGCCCTGCTTCTGACTCTTGGCTGGCTCTCTGTACCAACCAAAGGAGAGAACTTCTTTAGCCAAAGCTAAATTCCAGGCCTTGAAGAAGAGCATTATGTTGAGCTATTATAGGAAGTTGCTTATGACTGTCCGGAAAGGACACATGCAGAAACTGTAGCTGCAGGCCCTCGGGAAACTAGTGGATGACACTGGGTGTGCAAGGGCACGCATCGGCAGCCACTGGCCTCAGGAAGCACTCCCACCCTAAGCACGCTGGGTAGATGTGGTTTGGTGCCAACTGCCAGCTTTGTTCTTACTTTTATTAGATGTTCAAAGAGTACAGGAGAGAACAAGGCCCCTTCCTAATGGCAACATCTGGCATTCATGTAGCCATGTACCTTTGATCCTTAAGGATCCCAAAGCACTTTACAACCTGCTGTAATGCTAGTGGCCAGAGCAATGATCTTACAGTAAATGTGCCCAAATAGTCCGCATACAGGTTCCCTCCTCTCGATTGTGCCATGGACTATGTTTTGCAGAACTGTAGAGCAGTTCTCCATTCTAGAAGGAAGCATTCCAGTTTGGATCCCAAACACTCCTTTTCTGTCTTCTATTTTTGCAAACTCTATTCAGTATGTGCCCCACCCCCGTTGTTAACTAAAAGTACTTCACAACCATTCTTAATAAACAGTACTTCGTTTATATTTCCAATTATTTTACAGCCCCAGCCCCATCCCTCCCATTCCAGAGAAAGATGGAAATATTCTTCTCCCCTGAGAACAAGAATCTGCATTGCGGATGAGGTCGCAAATTCAGACACAATAAACAGAATTAAGAAAAACTGAGCTGGCATTTGACAGAAATTGTAAAATGACACTCAGAAATGTTGCTCTTGTGGAAATTACTGATATTAAAATATAAATCAGTGTCTTGTGTTTCCCGTAGCACCAGGGGCTCTATTAGGTTATACGGTTTGATTGCTGAGCTGAACCTAAGAGACTTGGCAGTTCAGTGCTGAAGTTTTCCCAAAGTATTTAACTCCTCTCCTGCTGGAGAGCAGACACTGAGGCAAATGCCAGTTGGTCTTATCACTTCCAAACGGCCTTGATTCTTTCAATGACCCCTTTTAAACCTAGGAGAAGGTAGAGAGGGCTAACACTGAGAGAAAAGGGAAAGGAATTTAGAAAACCCTTTCTCAGAACAAGAATATTATTGCATAATACCAGGAAGAAGACAGCCAAGGGCCGCTCAAGGAGCAGATTCTATCAATTTTTTTTATTACTTATAATGGGAAAAACAATAGCTGTATAGTGGACAAACTCAGCAGACACCAGCATAATCAAGTGACCAAGGTAAAATTAATATCATCAGTAATAAGACACTGACATTATGTAAGATACTAACAATGGGGAAATTGGACAAAGGGTGTAGTCTTTTGCAACTTTTCTGGAAATTTAAAATTATTTCAGAAAGGTTTGTATGTTCCTGTTTTTTCACCAGAGTAGACCACTGTTTCCTTTGAGGGGAGACAAAGTAAATCATAAATAACAATAACGGCAGATTGTGTTGCGTTAAAAGACACATAGATAAAGTGCTGTAGGAGTGTGAGGGGTTACCTACCTGTCAAGGCTGCTGCGAGGATTCACTAGGAGAGTTAATGTTTAGAACAGCACCTGACTTATAGCAACTGCCATACAAGTTTTCTGGAAATTAATTATATCATTTCATAACTCTGGAAATTAAAACTGGAGAGAAGATGACAGAAATGGCAATTGAGTTGAGTCTTGAAGGTCTGTGATTTTTGATCAGGCAGAAAGAAGACATATCGTTAAAAAAAAAAAAAAAGACATTGAGCAATCAGGTGGGAGAGATTTCGCCGTGTCGTTGATTATATCAGCCAAGATTAGGTGGAGGGTATACTTCAAAAGAGGGAACTTACTAAATGGCACAGGAATGCTCCCACAGGCAGTGGGAGGACCGAGTGTGTTGCTGTCTTCCCCGGCCTGGATCCTCCAAACTCCATGCATCAAGTGGAGAAAGAGAGAGAGTGAAAGCAAAGAGCTGATTTAACCAGAGAAAACCAAGTTGAGTCGAGGAAGGGAAGGAGCATTTGAGAGAAACGTCTGTGGGGTCAAAGAGTTTGTCCATAGTGAAACAGAGGTTCCAGAATGTATAGTATAAGCAGCTGGCAGAGGTGCTAGAAATGGGGAATAAGTTGTAGAGTGGTCTCTTTGAGAGTAACATAAATAAGGGTACTTAGTTCATTTGCATTAGATTCAGCTTCATAAAAGCCAAAACAAAGCAAAAACAAACAAAAAAAAAATCCAGAATAACAGTGACATAAGACAGAAATTGCTCTCTCTGTCCAGGGCTGGCATGGTGGTTTCATACCATCAGGGACCTAGGCTCCTTCTGTCTCTGTGAGCCTCTCCTCATGTTCCAAATGGTTGCTGGAGCACCTGCCATTAAATCAGGAAGGAGGAAGTAAAAAAGAGCTGTGCACTACCTCTCTTTACGATTTCCTGGGATTTCTCACAGTATTTCCTCTTGTATCTGATTGGCCAAAACTTAGACATGTAACCACACCTAGCCACAAGAGAGTCTGGGATCAGTAGTCTTTTAGATGAGTACATGAACACCATAATAAAATTAAGATTCTGTTACTAAGGAAGATAAAGCATATGGAGATTGAAAGAGGCAACTGACAGCTTCTGTGAAAAGTACCGAAGGAGATAGGCCTGGAGAGAGAATTTCCCCTGTCACAGTGAGTCTGATAAATCCTGGGACTCCTTCTCTTGTTCCTCCTGGACCTTCATTTCTTCTACCATTCTAAAGCTCCTTCTGCAAAGACCTAACTAGCCCTACTTCCTCTCCAGAAGAGCCTCAGCCTGGGGTTGCACTATGACCCAGTCAGTGACTTTGGCGTCAGGTTCCTATTCTCTAAATTATGGTGCAGAATCCCAAGACCCTGGCAACACCATCTTCAGCATCATCTTCCCCCAATAGATATGCCCTATATGATCAGAGATTTTCTCTTGTAGAACTGGATTTGGATTAAAAGAGACAGACTCTCTTCCTACCAGGCCTTTGTGCACTATGGCACCATCCATGCATTTTGGGTAGAAATAATTTATCAAGCAAGGAACATCCCTTTTCATTCATGGTTTCACATAATTTTTAAAATAGAGGAAACATTGAACAATCATTTCAATAATTAAAAGCCCTAGGATTTGCCACACTTTTTCCATTGGTACGAGGTAAAACACTGGAGAAAAATCTAAAATCCAGTAGGAATAAAGGAAAGACTTATGACTGAGTGTAGGTAAGCCTGTCTGTTAGTTTTGATTAACCCCAAGGAGAGCTTTAACTTTAAAATGAATATCATCTCTTTCTATAAAACCTAGAAAAGTGTTTTAGATGAGAAAAATAGATCCTTGATAGTCTTCCATCCAAGTCATAAAGGAAAAGGAAAAGACCAGTAGTCCCTCCGTATGCCCAGGCAGTTTCCAGTTCCTTGGGGAGAGAGTCAGCGTCGGCAACCTGTGCTTATGGCCTTTGTGTAACCTAATGTGGGTCGATGGTGCATGAAGTACTAACATGTGTTTCCCATGCTGCCTGTTCAACCTGTGTTTCATTGAACTTGTTCATTTGTATCCTTTTTCTTCCTCTCCCCAAAACTAAACAAAGACTCTCTGAGTTCAGAAAGAGGAAGCAGAGAGAAATTTGAGAATAAGTTAGAGAATTAGACACTGAGAGCAAAGCGTTGGACAAAAAGTGAGGAACACAATAGAACCCAAGAGAGATAGGTTTAGCAATTTAGGGGCAAATAGGAATAGGGAGCAAGATCTTAGATTCCTAGCCCCTTCTTAACAAATTTCTAGGCAAAACATAGGATGATGGTAGGGAATGTCTAGGAAGAAAGGGTCTGAGACCAATCTCACATGTGCATGTGTCTCTCTGCATTAGGAGCATCCTTGGAGGATTACAGAGGGAGCAGACCCAAAGCTCCCAGTATGAGGAATATGCACTATTTACCGCCTGTTGCCCAGGACACAGACATCTCAGCACACTTCAGCTGGCAGAGATACCTGTGACCATGGACCAGAAGCAACCCCTGATACCAGGACCCAACCTAGGAGCCCAGAACTTAGGCACTCTCTGGAAAAACCTTAAGAAGGTGAAGGGAATTATAAACTGATTCATTTTTAACCTAAAAATAATGATGCTTTCTCAGAAATAATGAAGATTCCATTTTCTGCCATTTGGTGGAAATGGGGCTCAATATAGAGGTTGTGTAATAGAAAAATACTTTCTCTCTGCACACCTGAGTTCATACCTGCTACACTGGTCACCACGTGAGGTGCATGTTAGTGTTTCTTAGGAATTTGTAAGGTGCTCTGAGTGTGAACTGAGGCCAACTCAGGAGGCACAAAACATCACTAGGTGCTCTGACCAAGATTTTGTTTTCACTTCAATTGTCTTGTGCTTTTTTTTCTGGGCACAGCTGTCATCTAAGGAAGGCCTGCTGGAAAAGCAGATGGCAGGACTTTTGAATACAAGAAAGCAGTTTCCTGGGCAGATGTAACAGAATCAGAGATGCTGATGGAGGAGACGAAGCATGAGGAAGTGAAGGTCTCAACAAAGATGCAAGACACAGCGGCACAGAAGACACAGAGTGAGGGTTTGAGAAGAGAGAAGACGTTCAAGTCCTGGGCCCAGAGATCTATATTCACTGATCAGGTAAGGAGCCCCTCCCTCTGTGATGAGTTCTCTCCTCTACAAAATATTTGTCCAGCCACACTCCTCGGAGAGTGTGGTGAAGGTTCATGTGATCATTTTATAAAGCATTTGAGGCTCCCTCAGAGCACTCTTCCTTATCCATCTGGCAAACATTACTGTCAAATGCTTCAAAAATTTATCATATAACCCTTCCATTTTTTTCATCACAAGCACTTCCAAATTGCCCACTGCTATTGTTAATAACTCACAGGATTCCCATGTCTCTATCATGGAACACAATTCAGTGCTCTCTTTTTCCTCTGACTTATTTTACTTAGTGAAGTCCAATATATTTTCATGCAAATATGAGAGCCTGTGCCTTCCTCTTTTCCTTCCAAATGCTATTGGACCTTGCTGCTATAGCTGTGTAACTCCATAGTAGATGAAACAATCACAATCTGGACATTTTTCTGTCTTCAGGACAAGATTTCATTTGATCTCAGAATCTCTTGACTATCCAATAGGACTGCCTGTAGAATAATGTTATTCTCAAGGATATATTTGTTCCATTCCAACTTTTGCATGATATTTGGGCTGAGTTCTTGGTCCCTACTAAAGAAAGATGTCTGTCAAGGTAGAACACTGAATCAGTAAACTTTAGACCTAGGAGAGACTGAACAGTCATTTAGTATAGTGCCCAAGTTTACAAAGGCAGACACGAAGGCTCAGAGAGATCAATGCCTTTTCAAAAGCCACTTTTTGAATTATGAGCTGAACCAAGTTTAGAAACTTAGTGACCTAGAACTCTGTTGTGTGTTCTTTTATGCCACACTATTTTTAATCTTCTCATTTGCCTGGTGCCGTAGATTAAAAGTTTGTGTCCCCGTCCCCCCCCAAATTTGCATGTTGAAATCTTAACCCTCAAAGTGATGGTATTAGGAGGTGGGGCCTTTGAGAGGTGATTAGGTCATGAGGGTGGAGCCCTCATGAATGAGAATAGTGCCCTTATAAAAGAGACCTCACAGAGCTCCCTTGCCCCTATCACCATGTGAAGTTACAGGAAAAAGAACAGCCATCTCGGAAGTGGCCATCAACACACACCTAATCTGCCAGTGGCTTGATCTTGGACTTCTCAGCCTCCAGAACTATGAGAAAGAAATTTCTGTTGTTTATAAGCTACCTAGTCTGTGATATTTTGTTATAGCAGCCCAACTGGCTAACACACCTAGCCTGGAAGTCATTCGTGACATTCACCAATATTTCCTTTGGGATATAAAGGAAGAAGTTAGGCATGGCCATGTGACTTGTTTTGGCCAATGAAATGCGAGCAGAATTGAAGTGTCACTTCCACTTTAAGAACCTGTATGTGGGTCACCAAGTTCCCTTTCTGCTGTCATCACAACAGGCAACATACTAGATGATAAAGGTTCTACCAGCTAAGGACAATGAAGAGCAGAGCCCCAGACAACTCATAAAGGACATGTAGCATGAGCGAAAATAAACCTTCATGGTTTTAAGCCACTGAGATATGGAGGTTGTGTGTTACTGCAGCATCACCTAGCCTCTCCCTGTTGGGTAAGCCTGAGCTACATCACCATTCCCATGATGCATCTCTGTACCCAAAGACTTAAGAGGGTAAACAATGCAGCATATAGAATACGACCTCATAAAACATTCCAAATTCCATGTCTCACCAGCATTCTTTCTTCCTCTTGGCTTATATTAGGGGTGGGGGATGCGGTTCATTACAAAGAATGAGTATTTTGATAGCTTCTCATTCTTGGAACTATTCTGCAGGTAAGTGCCTGGTGGAAATTTTATCTAGTCTTTTTGTTAGAAACATAATGAATTAGATTATTAAGCTCAGTGCATTATGACCTTAAATGCATTATCTTATACACATACATGTGCAAAAATCTTTGGCTTTCTTTGAAGTTTTTATCTAGATAATTCTCAGCACTTTATATGTTTCCTAACTTTACAAGCACCAACATTATGGTAACTTGATGCTTTAAAAATCAGATATTTCCAAATTAATAGTTATAAATTAATGGAAGCTCCTCATGGAGCAATAAGAGAGCCTGTGTGACCTTAAGTATGTCACTTAGCTTCTCTGGGCTTCGGTATTTTCCTCTGTAAAATAGAGATAGTAATAGTATCTACCAGGGTTACTGTGAGAATGAAGTTGAGTTATGCGTATCCCATCTGCTTCATAATGAGTGCATAATGTTAACTATATTTGAGCCATAGAATACTTAGAAATTTAGAAAGTAAGATCATTTCAGACCTTTTACTTTCCAAGAAGGATAAATTCAGAAACTATTTAGCAGAGTTTTTTGTTTTTTTTTTGTTTGTTTGTTTGTTTTTTGGTGGGGGGAGATGTAAAACAATGGTCGTCTTCCTGGTGAAGGTTTTAACACACTTTTGAGAACACAAACAGATGGGTAGGCAATTAGGTACTGCTAACAGTTAGGGAATTTTCCTTAACTCCCTGCTGAGAGCACACATCCAGATGGGAAAATCTTTAAAGGGCTGGACTCATTTACACTTTTTCCATCTTAAATTTTTATACTTTTCCAGGTTTATAACAAAGCTCAGAAAATGCTAAAGCTTAAAGGAGAATTGAGAGGTACCAAGGAAATGAAAGATGAGGTAAGGCTCCCAATTCCTCTACATACAAGGAATTGAACCTTTGCTACAAAGTACTTCTTTTCCAGTTTCCTGATTCAAAATTCCAGTAGTAAGCATCCCAAAATATCACAGACAGAGGTAGGCAGCAGAGCATAGCACATAAGAACCCGAACTTGAGGTCAGTGGGTCTGAGTCCATATCTAACAGCAGTGTGGTCTTTGGCATGTTACATACCCTCCCTGAGCTTCCTTTCCACTGAAAACATGAATAATGAGTACCTATTTAAAGGCTTGCTGTGAGGACTAAGTACAATACTGCATGTAAATCACTAGAGCTTGGGACACGGAAAGCACTTAATAAATATTAACTATTGTTGCCAACATTCTCTCTTTATCTGGAATGGTATGGAAATGGAGTGTTCTGATTCGTCTAACATTTTGGTCAAACTGTGTTTATGTATTCCCTGACTTGTTCCAGAAGGAGGATGTTTTGGTTAGTGTAAGGTCCTACACGGCCTATGCTTTTCAACAGACCTCCTGCAAAGAGGTAAGCAGCTTCTAAAAGGGTGTTTTTGCCCCTTTTTTGCTGGATTTCTGGAGAGAGGCTATACAGGATTCTTTGGAAGTTCTGCAGGAAACAAGGATCTGGCATGGTTTTCTAGAAGGGCATTCCTTCATTCAGCTGATATCTTTGGAGCACTTCAGTGTGCCAAGCATTGTTCTAGGGGCTGGGGATAAAGCAACAAACAAAATAGACAAAGATCCCTGTTCTCATGGAGCTTACCTTCTAGTGAATCAATTTCTCTAAAGATATGATGAAAAAAAGTATGTGACAACTGCCTAAGTACCATAAAAACTGACTCATGTTCCATAGGTGGCTGACCTCTGCCATATGCCACATGGATCACTTTATACAGTGTGCAATTTAAAAAGAATGTAGAATGCAATAAAATATACTCATTCTTCATTATATGAACATAATTGGTTCCAAAATTTTTGCTCACAGGCAAAACCTTGTATAAGTGCTTATTAATTCCCATCATGAGTAACCAAAAACTGCAATGTTCCTATAGATGGAAAGACAAACTCAAGAATCAAGTAAGTAATATCAGTAACGGTGTTTGGAATTACTGTAGATAACACAAGTAGAGTGTAAAAAATCCTGAAGCAATGTCAATTTTTAAGGTTTCACACTTTTTAAAACATAAGTCTCACTATAAACCTATTTATGTTGAATGGTAGTGGTGGTTAAAGTGGCTTTTCATAGCTTGTTTAAGATTTGTCCTTATCCTCAGACAAAGATAATTTATCAAAGACGATGACCTTTATGGTTGTGGTTGGTTGACCTCAAAATTACTCTAGAAACTGCCACCCACGCTTTCTTGCCCAAGCGCCAAACGCCTGGGAATGCAGCCATCTTGAACCTTTGTCACGCTCTTGGGGTGGGAGAGTGCTGCTGGGTCACAAGCTTCTGTTTAACGTCAGCGTCCCTCCAGAAGAGCACGGGACTATCTGTCAATGCTGTGAAGCCTAGAGCAAAGTTTTTTCCCATCTTTTGAGATATGTCTGAGAAAGCCTGGTACGTAACCTATTTTCCAATAACTATCATGAGCATGGTAGCAGCTGCAGTGTCAGCACTCACCATTTGGCCCGTGGTTGGTAACTGCTAATGATGTCACATGCCTTCAAGAGGAGTGACCAGGTGCCAACCTCATATAAGCAAAACTGGGTATCTAAGTGCATGGCTTATGTGAGTGAAAACTCACCTAGCGTCAGAGGCTTGTGATTTCAGCCATCATTAATGACTTCAGATCTAGGACAGGATCAGATGGTGCCTGAGGGTCAGCATTATGACTCTCAGTTCATCTCATGCCCTAGTACTGGTTACAGAGTTTTGATTGATGAAATGTCAGATTAAATCAATTCCTACCACATACTGATACTCGAAAGGTGTCTGCCTAGAATTTAGCCTTCATAAAGTACATAGGATTAGAAATAGTGCACAGTGACCTCTGTGCAAGATATTAGCAAGAAATTAGGTTTACTGGAACCTCAAACACTTGCCTTTCTGGAGTTCTGAGGTGAACACAGCCTTTTCTTAGAACTTCATATAGTAAAAAATAATATGTGATTCAAGAAAATCATTTTATTGCTCTCACAGCATTTCTATTCCTGTTCTAATGAATAAAAATCCCTGTATGGTTTGGCCTTTAGGAGTGAATGGTTAGATTTTGATTTCAAAAGCAAATTTCATTTGACATCCAACAAAATACATTTGTTATTCAACTGGTTTAGGGAGTCCTCAAAGAAAGAGTATTTATTCTAAAACTCTTGTTTTATGAACGAAGAAATTGCCTCAGAGACTCTGAGTCAATGCTAATGTCCAAATTATATGAGATCATCTACATAAAAGATCTAATTCCGCAGGCCCGGCGGTGCAACAGAATTGGGCCAGCAGGCCTTCAGAGGACATCCAAAACTGGAGAGAAGGAGTGGTTTTTTATTGTCCTGAAACAGAGAGGGCCTTTAACTTTTAACTTGGAGAGGCATCGGTACTTTGTTAATGACACCACAGTGTGCCAGACTTTACATGGAACAATCTGGTGACAAGGTCCTCACCTTAAGACACATATATTCAGCATTAAGGCAAGATATAGGGCTTTTGGCACTTCCATAGAGCAGGCATTGTATTGTCACCTAATCTGCTCATAGATGCCAAAGAAAGTCCTGTGACAAGAAGGGGGGATCCCCAGAGTCTCAGTCCCCAGTGATCCTCTGTATCCTATTCTCAGTGTGGCAACCATGACTAAAGGGACTTAAAGCACTGGAATCAAGCTGCTGCCCCTTATTGGGTCAAGGATTTTGTTTTCTAGTTAGAAAACAGCATCTGTACACCACTTTTTTTTAGCCACTCTACACATATTCTCTTAAGAGAATCTCTGGTAATTGTCTTAAAGGTAATTACATGCTCGGGGCAGTTTGACATCCACTGTTATTTTTCTGAAAGTAAGGAATAAGGAATGGGAGCAAGAGAGGAAGGAGAGTTTTGAGATAATGAAATCCTTTTAATGACAGAGCCATGCCGTTAACCTAATTAAACTGTAAAGTGGTTAAAAAAAAAAAAATCCAGGTACTAAATGGAAATGAAGAAATAAATCAGCTGAGACAGCAGCACTTCTGGGAAACCTTCTGAATTCCGAATACTCTGACATTGCAGTGTCCGATTCTTGTGGTTATTCTCGGGGCCCCCTTGGCCTTGTGCAGAGGTCTCTTAAACTGACCTGTCCAGTGAGGCTTGATTTACGATGTCCATTTCAGGTCTCCAGCTGCCCTGGGAATGTGCGTTATGTAATTCATATATTTAAGGCCCAGAGCAGTCAGTGGGATATGGCGAAAGAGCACTGGCTACAGGGTCGGGAGAGCAGATCTCCTCCTGCTGCTGCTAACCAGCTACAGGCTCTTGTCAGTCACATCACTTTCTGCTTCTGGGCACCCATGGCGTCTGTGTGCCGTTGCACCTGCAACTCTCTTAGAAGAATTGCCATGGGGCTATTGGGGTCACTTTACTCGTAAAAGCGGAGAGCTAGACGTCCTTGGGAGCTTATATCCCATAGGGCTACCCTTGGCCATCGACTGGCTGATGCTGAGTCTGACAGCCCCACTTTCAAGGCAGCTGATCAGGACAAACTCTGAGGTGTAACATACACTCTAGAGTTCCTTGTGGGATCAGACTGAAGCTACTGCCTGCAGGACTCTCTGATATCCTGCCCTTGCTTGGTTTCTTCCCCTTCCCTGTCCTGCTTCCCCCACTTCCTTGCTGATTCTTCTTGGGAGCGTTTCTTTAATAGATGATGAATCCTCACCTAAGAGTCTGCTCTGGGTAATCTAACAAAAGGCAGGCACCTGCCACAAAAGGACCAGCCTTAGTTCCAGCATCTAAAACTCAGAGGTGGCAACGCCTGTCTTCATGAGTGTTACAGAAAGTCTGCACAGTAATAGGACTAAAGCACTAAGCAGGTTCATAGAGGGCTACTTCCTAACTTTTTTTCACACTGTTGCCACCCACAACTCTGGGAGTGGAGGGTGGCACCCTAGTGTAATGGAGCACCCACCCCGTTACCACAGCTCAACAGCCCCAACCCCACCCAAGTTGCTATGCTCCACACTCCATTTTGATCTCAATCGCTAACTACCACTCTAACATAGCAATAATTACTAATCTTTTTCACTCATAATCAAAGGCATGGATCTTCTGTAATCGGCCCAGGGATTTTACTTTTATTCCCACTGGTGTCCATCTCAAAGAAAAAGCACTAGGTTTACTGGTGAAAGAAGCCTTTTGGTTTAGTGGGTAGAAGAGAAAGTTAAGAGACTTCAGAATCCACATCAACTCCATCACCGATTCACTATAGTCTTGACAAGTTCATTTGACATCTCAATATGTTCATTTCATCAGTGGCAGAGCCATTAATATTTATAGGCAATCCACTAGGTGCCTGGAATTATTCTAGGCACTGACTTCCTCTTGAAAAACAGGGAAGTGTCTGTGATGCACCCACAGCAGTGGGTGAAGATTAATTAAATAAGTAATTGTCTGAATAATGTGGAGCACTCAGACGCCTCGCAAATGGATTCTGTGTAAATGTTACAAGGGATGAGTAATAACAGCTAAGGGTTGATGGACAAATTTCCAGCAAATTTAAAGTCTCTGTCAACCAGTTAAGTGAATGAAAGTAAGCATTTTTTTTGACGGTTTATAATTGACGCTTTTGTTTTTCTGTCTTCCTAGGTGGGGGAAAGAGACAGAGAAGTGAGCAGCCTGAGCAACAAGCTCTTGAGCCTGCAAGTTGATATCAAGAATCTACATGATGTCTGCAAGAGACAGGGGAAGACCTTGCAAGAGAATCAGCTCTGTGTGGAGGAGGCAATGATGAGCAACAGCCACGTAAGGGTTTTGGCAGCTGCTACCCACCTCTGCTCTCTTGAGCAGAAATAATAATAGCAAGTTTCCACAAGAGCATTTATTGAGCAAGCAATGTGAAAGAATTAAACACAGACCCCTATAACACACATGTGTGCACGCGTGCACGCACACACACACACGCACACACACATACACACACACACGCCATCCTAACCCCAGGATTTTTCAGTCTAGCTGCCTTCAACGTCATCTACATCTGAGACTCTGTCTCTTCCTTATCTGGCCTTTCACATCTGGATTTGCAGCACCTGAAGCCATTGCCCGGAAAAGACCAGATTATAGTTACATAAGAGAGTGGCATTTCCAAATGGATCTTAGACAAACTTCTAAGTCAACCAAAGATAGCAACCACTCCACCTGCCTGGAGTGTCGCCGCTCCCCCGTGCAGCAGGTGCTCTTCATTGCCACGCTCGCGGCTGGCTTCCTGCCTACAGCTTTTCTTCTGGGTGCAGGATCCTAATCACAGGACAAGCTGAAGTGTTGCAGAGTGAAGGCCCTAGAAGCAGCTCTCGACCAGTGACTGGAGATGGTGGGTTAAATAACCTATCTCCCTTGCCCCGCAGTCAGAGATAACTCCAGACACGCTCTTTGCTCTGTCCCGGAGTTCCTTTCTGGGACCCAGCCCCAGATGCCCGCAGTGGTAACTAGCTTGATTGATGACACACCCTTTTGCAGCCTCTTT